>NC_138782.1:83609789-84152289 GCF_965178545.1 Coloeus monedula
GCAACATCTGCTAAATGCTCAAAATACATTTATGAGAGATTTAGGGGATAATGTTTGCTGATCTGTCCAATTTCTTATCTTACATCACTCTTCTGTATTATAAAAAACACAAACCACACATCAGTAAAGAATACAAACATTTCCTAATTTTGTCCATGTATTTAAAAAAAAAATCCTGCAAATATGATGGTTTAATATGATGACAGGCTATCTCAGGGAAAATGGAACTCATTGGTCAGATTACAAAACAGTTTTTATATAATTTGCAATGGAATACATGATGGTTCACACCCACCTTCTAGATTCTGAAACTGGGTCAAGAACTCCTTCAACTTTTCTACTGTCTTATCAAACTCCTTTCCAGAAGATGACATCAAAATTTCCACACACTGTTGGAGCATGGTTACCAAATCAGTCTTATTCAACATCCTAAAAGATAAATTGTTGGCTGAAGTTGAAACACAGAATGATGAAACAAGTGTTCTTAGCTGAAAGAAGTTTAAAAAAATAAAATTGAAAAATTCATTTTAATAGAAAAAATCTCCACAATTTCAAGCATTCAATCTTGAAGCAAAGTAAATTTTTTTCCTGCTGTCACTAACAGAAAGAAACAAACCAATTAGGCTTGGCGATGATGTCCTTCACATTTTCCTGCAGAACAGTAGTTTTTCTGATTATCTAAAAACACTTGCTGGACGCAGGAGTTGCAGTTTTTGAAACTGTGAGTCAGACACCAAAACAAAACAAAAAAACCCCAACACCCAAAACCCTATCATGGTAGGGTTGAGAACTCATTCCCAAGAACAGTAAATAAAATGGTAAAAAAAACCCCACTATGTAAACACATCCACAGAATTACTCCATGTGACTCAAAATTACTCTCAAAAGAAATCTGTATGCTGTTTTCTGTATTTAATTGCTGTACATCTAACCATCACTAGAATCCCAAAACCGTCCAAGTTGGAAGGGATCTCTCGAAATCATCTAGCCAGCCTCCAGCTCGGCATTTACTTACTATTTTGTCATTAGGGCTTTTCCCAAATGTCACCAAGCACTGCCCAGTCTCAAAATCTTACTTTAAAAGATATCAAAGCAGTGATGGTGGTCAGTGTCTCAGGCAGTGGGTTTCCATATCAGCTACCTAAAAACTGACAAAGATTTTAAGGAAGAATTCAGAAGAGGCTGGGGAAGCTTTGTGGATGTCTGGAGGGATAATTGCAATTTGAGCTCTAGTTTCTAACTGGCAATTGATACTAAATGCTTATAAAGGTTAAAATTTAGAACTTCAGTTTATCTGCTTCAGGGTTACAGATTTTTTGCAAGTCAAGTACTGCCTTCAGATACACTTGTTTTATACAGAAAAGCATAAAGAGTTAACAACAGAAAGGATGCCCTTGACCACACAAAAGGCTAAAAAAACATTTTGAAACTATCTTGTATAATATAATGGGTAAACAAGATAGCTTGTTCTAGGCCAGACAAAACACTGCAGCTAAACACCCAAGATGGAGAGAAGATAACCAGATCTGGAGATCTGTGAATGAGAAAGAACAAATTTATTTCCATAGTATTATTCAAAAGGAAATTGCAAGTTCTAGAAAAAATTATTTACAACAATGGGATTACAGGGCCCAAAGAACAGGTAAGAAGACAGTTATCACAAATGAGAAATCAGTAAAGGATCCTTTTCAACCTTCTAGGTTTGAGATTACTGCAAAGTATGCCAGGTATCAGTGGGGTTAAGATTTTAATTTTGTGAGGAGTCGGGGTTAAAGCAGAAAGGAAGATCTCAAATTACCAAAAGGCAGTAAATAAATGTCTCTGATTATTCAGACAAAAGTTATGAAAGAGAAAAAAGGAAGCTAGAATGAAGTCCACAGAAACTCCTTCTGAATGCTGAAGTGGGGAATCACCTGAAGAAGCGATACCAGACTGGTCAGCACCAAAATGACTGGTCACAGAAGGGAAGGACTGTGACAAGCAGCATGTGATGAAAAGCCATCCATACTTAGCAGACAAAAACCAGAGTACAACATCTAGACAGAAGACAATAGGGCAGACAGTCCTTGAAGTTTTGCCACACAAAATGTTGATGAGATGTCCCAGCCAGTTAGCTCTACATAACCAATCAAGTGAGACTCTCTCCAATCTTCTTGATCTCTCTCTTCTGATGGAATTAATGCAAAATGAACTAAAGCTCACACATTCTCTCTGTCATCCCATGGTATCTTTAGACTCTGGAAAACTCAGGTAGAGTAACTACTGTCTAGATTGCTCAAGTTAGATTACCTGAAGCACCATCTTTGAGGAGAGCACTTCTAGCAGAAGGGATAAAAGCCTGTCCAGGGAAAGGCTGAAGTAGAGAAACCAATCATGTAAGAAACATGGTTCAGCAACTTAAAACCCTACATTCAAACATAATTAATAAAAAGCAAGTGAGAGATTTCGTTAGAGAATGAGAAATAAGCTGACCTAAAGCTTCTCTATTTTTTTACTTTCTAAATACAAGGGGAAAAAACATGGATTCCAGAAAAACGCTGAAAAGGAATATGGGATGGGGAGGGGTGAACATAAGGATATATCAACAGGTGATGTGGCTCCTGGGAAGGCAGAGATATTAAGGAACAGTGAATAACTTCTAAACCTGAGCAAAAGGGGAAAAAAAAAAAGATTGTGAGTAGAAGGGGAAAGACTACATTTTATCATTTTCTTCTAAAAGATAGCAGCAAGATTCTATATAGAAAAAGCAGAGACAAGAGGAAGTATTTGTCAAAAGACAAACAGAAGTCAAAAGCTGAAAAAATGATAATCACAGCTAGAATTCAAAGTATTTGAAGAAACTGTGTTGGAGGAGTTTTGTTAGAAAATGACAAAATTTCTGGATTAAAAAAAAAAAAAGAATCATAGAATCATCATCAGTGAAAGCAGCAACCATGATCACTGTATTTCTATCAGAGGCTCCCACAGTGGGAGCCAGGACCAGAAGAACAACAGGAGGGAGATGAACAGATAAGAATAAAACGGGAGCAAGCCAGAATCTGATGGCAGCATCAACTTTGAGATAGGAGTAGAGACAGATGAATTCAGAGAGGATGAAAGCAAATTTAACACAGGAGAAGAAAAAGGAGAGGGAAAAATGGCCAAGAGTTAGTAAGAGATTATAGACAGACAGTAGAGGAAAGCAGAATGACACATTGTGGGCAAGAGCTCAGAGGTGATTGAGTGCTGTCAAGATTCAGGAGAGTCAGAGAAGGAACACAAAGGAAGGACTGCAGAAATGACAACTGTAATCCTTTCAAAGGGATGAGGGTGAAAGAACACAGAAAAGTGGCTGTGCGTAAGAACCACTCAGTATGGCAAAGGTACAGTTTGAGGAGTGTGTTTCCTTGTGTGTGTATCAGCCCAGAAAGTTACCCTCCACCCACCACTGGTACGGTTTTTCTGTGCAGTTTTACTATCAGACACATCAAACCTGACCAGCTCAGGGGGTCTGGAAGAGGCAGCTACAGTAACGGGGTCACACCAGTTCCCTGTGGGACATAGCCAAGGGATTGTTTGAATGAGTGCAACTATCAGGAGACAGACACCTGCCATGTGTCTGTTTAAAGCACATTTAGAAGTCTGTAGCTGCAACACTGCAACTGAAAGGTTTTCTATCAAGAAAACTGGCTTTGATGATTTTGGCATTTTAAATACTGACAGACAACACAAGTACAGGCTCTCCTAAAGTCCTACGCTCACCGTATCACAAAAAATTAACTCAGTCCCTGTAAAAACTGTTAAGGCAATTAGGAAGAGAAGGAAAGCAGTAAAATAAAAAAGAAAGGCCTCAGCTACTATTCATTTGGAACAGATTCTAATTATCATTAACAGATTAAAATTTAAGCCAACTAAGACTAATAATTTGATTGATAATATCTACTGCAATTATACTGTAAAAGGCAAAACCCAACTCGTTCTCATTCCCACAAAGTAATCTCAGTGGTTTCAGCATAATTACTCAGGGCATATGAGAGATTAGAACCTGACTGAATTTCACAGAAATCAGTAGAAAACCAAACTGAAAACAGCAGCCAATTACACTTGCAAAAAACCCTAAAACTAGCTGTGAACAGGCAATATTCTCAGCTTTAACTTCCAGAAGAAATGATGACTGATATTTTCCATGTGTACAGTGGTATTAAAACAAAATGGGGGGAAAAAAATCACCTTGCTAGCTGAAGAGATGACTCATACTCCTCTGTCTCCCACACTCGGGTTTCCAAACAGGCACAGTGCAACTCCCTGATCTGTTATGCAGAAGGTGAAGAAAGGATAAAGTGTTTTACAAAGTAATGTGGAAATCTTACAACAAGCTGTTCAAAGCAATATGCAATTCCTTTAGAGCTTGTTTTCCAAAGATGCAGAATGATTGCAAAAGAAATGAGAGCTCTTAATATCTTCCAGAACTAAGCTTCTGCTGGAGGCTGTTGCTCTGCACCAGGTTGCAAACAACATTCAGGTGAAGAGAACTGCAGTGAGCAGAAAGGAACTCCAATCAAATGCCCCAACTAAAACATCCTTTTATTCTCAAATACTGGGACAGTTCATGCTGCTTTTGTAGTCAGTGACAGATTCTAGCAACAGTATGGAATACATTGAGAACTGAGAGACAAGTGCACATGCACAGAATATATAATTGCTCTTCTACTGGAAGAAATCACTTAGCATGAGAAGGTGGATTAAACTACATTAGAGCATCAGGACTATTAGGAGCAATTATCACTGTTCCTCCTACTATTGCTTTTTTCTGCACAGAAGGTTGCTAAAAACTCAGTCTCTTAATCTGAATTTGACTAGTGATCTAATAGATGGTAGGAGAGTGTACATTGTCTGCAATGCATACAGATAATCCCAGATGTGGGAAAGTCAATGTGTGGATTTTTTTGCTAATCTGTGCACCTGCCTCCTCCTGGAAACTCCTTCCTGTTGACTGACATGGTACCATCCCTACCAGTAAAGAAACCACACACTGCTGTCCTCCGCCCATAGCAAGAAAGCATCTGTCTCCATTTTAAGAAGCAGGGGGCAAAACAGCACTTTACTAAATAAAGAGTAAATATTTATTTAGATGTCATACTTTGAGGCCAAAAAAACCCCCTAAAACCAAAACCACAAAAACAACAAAAAGCACATATAACAGTACATCACCTGCTTGCCCAAAGGATACTTCGGAAGAGAAGATGTGAAAACATGAAGACATCTCAGAATTGAAACATAATTTTCATGGTAAACATGTAAGTCCTCCAGCAACTCCTCTGTTTCTTCCTACAGTGATAGAATAATTTTTGAAGTAATTCTGACATCCATTTAAAACTCTCATACAGCACTTAAAATGACTCTGAAGTTTTGATATTGTAGTATGCTATGATTTAAATCACCAATCTTAAATTGAGACCACTAAGCAAACAAGCTGTATTTTAACACTTCACTGCATTCACATTGCATATTGTTACCTTTACTTTCTTCCTCCAGCTCAGTAGAGATTTGCTCCTGATTAGCATTATTTTACCATTTTCAGCTATATTTAGGCCTTTAGATTTGAAATGTCATCTCACAAGAGTATACACTATCCCTTTATCAGGCAATGAGAAGTTATGTAGCTACTTTTACTTGAAAACTTGCATTTTTATACTACAAATGCCATTTAAAAATTTATTTCTTATATTGTGGGTGGCTGCTGGTTTTATTAGTTATGTGTACATAAAAAGACCAGTTCACAGAAAACAAGCAGATACTCAGTTGCTGCTCCTACGTGTTTTTAATTTGACTTTTGTTTATTCATGGATTGAAAACTACAGAAATTAAAAAATCACATTTAGGAAAAATAAATTATTGACTGCTTCTACTGAATTTTCTGGATGGCACATTATCACTGGCCTCCCATGGAAGCACATACTAACACTTCTGGAAAGCCACACTCAAAAATTCTGGTAACTGTACTAAAGTACTTTGGGCTCCTTACATTTAAGTTCGTGAATCAAAAGATCTTCTCTCCCCTGTCTTCAGACAAAAATAAAGAGGAAAAAACCACAGGATCCTCTACATGACCCTTTTGCTTAACTCTGAGCAAACTATTCCAAATGGAAAGAGGAAAATAAAATAAGCCACTGAAGTTTCCCAGTTAAACTGAAACAAAGGGTATCAACAATAAAAGAAAAGCAAAACCTTGTCTGCAGGCAATATAAGGAAGTACAGATGTATGGAAAGAAAAGGTATCATACTGCAAAGACTGAAAGTAACAAAGAGTGGTACAGAGAGCTTTCTGATGTTAAAAAAAGTTTTAAATTATTAAAAACATTAATGATATTTCTCCCCCTAGACTTTTTATATATTGAAATTTAAGAGTCACTGATATAACAACTGTTAAGGGAACTTCCAAAACCGTAGGGTAGACACTCAACAATTTCGTATTTTAATTCTAAGTAGGATCATTAAGAAAGAAATTATCCCCACCACAAAATAAGCTAAGAAAAGAAAGCAAGTTCACTCTAATGCTGCTGTATCAATCTTATTTCCCCAAACCCCAAGCATTATTAACACATCTGTATTTCCCTCATCTTGGTCCTAGCTCAAGACAGATATAGCTAATATAAGTAAATAGCAATGTATTTTGCCAAATAATGAAGTGAAAAGGCATAATCCATTTTAGAAGAGTTTGAAAATGTTATTAGAAGACTATGCAATATTATTTCCAGAACAGAGATAAAAGACACAAATTGCCACATTTACATAGTTTCAAATTAAAGTTGCCATGAAACCTTTCAGACAGATTTGTTAAAAATTAGGATGCAAAATTACTTTTAAAACTGATTATTTTAAACAGGTGAAACTCTTCCCATAGTTCTTAAAAGAAGTGGTAACAACATGGAATAAAAATGCATCTGATAAAGTGTATTGCAGGTTTAGGGGCTAAGATGGAAGACTCAAGTGACCTGGTGCTGAAACACGAACAATAAGTTTATATGGAAGACTACTATAGTGACTCTGAAAGTGTT
This sequence comes from Coloeus monedula, assembly GCF_965178545.1. Classification (NCBI taxonomy): domain Eukaryota; kingdom Metazoa; phylum Chordata; class Aves; order Passeriformes; family Corvidae; genus Coloeus; species Coloeus monedula. The sequence continues at coordinate 83,616,827 of NC_138782.1, forward strand.
TCCAAAGTTGGGCATGATACTGTAGATCAGCGTGACACCAGAATAAACAGCACCTCATTAATGCAGCAGTAGCACCTTTTCTTCCCAGGCAGAATACACTGCCAGCTTGGCAAGGCAGTAATGGTCCTACCTCTGTTGTAGAGGTTAGAACAAGTGTCTTCAATTAAAATTTGTGAGAAGCATGATATGCAACCAAACACGAGAATTCCAGCTTCCTTCCCAAACTTACAGGGTGAAGCTTGTGAAATAAGGGGTGTGTTATTAAACATGTAAAGTTGAAAACATATAAAGTTTAAGCGCATGAGTATTCAACTTCCAAAGCAGGTGTGGATAAAGGACAAGGGAATAGTAGTAGCTTAAGCTATTTTTGCCAGTGAAGGTAATGGATCATAAAATGATGTAAAATCATGTCTCATCTTGAAAACTGTAACTGCACTTGCAAAGTTGCCTGTTCCTAACCTCCCTCCAGCCATTACCATTGTTTTTCATACTTGAGAAAGCCTTACACACCAGGCAAGTACCATTTGCCTGACAGGTTACAAATACTTGAAATGAAGAGTCAGGAGAAACCCTTTACCTTCAGCAATGTTTCTACTGGGAGTGGCTCAGATGGTGAAAATAACCAACAGATTTTTGTTGGTGAATTCCTAAAGGGCTCACAATAGTAGTAGTCTGGCTTCAATCAGTTGGCAAAACTTCAGATAAACATCTAACAAATTAGTTTTAATCCTGTATGAGGTCTAGTGTGAATGTGTGCCTTGGGACACAGACTCTGCCCTACTGAGTTCAAACAGAAAGTGAGGCTATGAAGGATTAAGAACTTAAGAAATAACCTCCAAGGTTACTTACACATTCTTCAAACACTTAACTGACCTTCCAAGAAAGGCAGTCTGAGTAAGCATGGAAAGACCTGGGCATAAATAAACCTTGTATCCTTCTTTTTAAGCAGTTATATTTCTAGATATAACTAAAAGTTGATGTAATAAAGTTGAGCAGCTTCGTATAAAGGCTGACCTGGCAACCCCAGAGATCTGGAATTTTGACCTGCCAATCCTAATTTGTCATTACTGGTCACAAAGCATAGTACATTCTGTATGAAAGATGTTATACAGAACTATACATCTTGGTCTTGTATTTTATTATCCTCCACCAAGTGATATATTGGGCAAGTTATTTCAGTTCTCCAAGGATATTCTTAAAATTTTACCTTTAAGAAGCTGTCATTTGTCAGCAGTGCAACCTGTTTCCCTGACTCTTGCTTTTCCACATACCTTATGGCAAGGAAAAAAAAACCAACATAAAATTATAATGTAAAGGAAGATTCTATGATTAGAAACATTTAAAATGTTTATGCTGCTGTAAGAAATATGTATCTTTCTTTGGAAAGATTCAAAAAGGACAGTCAAATCCAACAAGTTGAAAGGCCACTCCAAAACCCTAGAGATTATGCTTCAAATCAGTTTAACAAGTTCAAAAGTCATTTACGGTTATTTGTCAGAATAACTTGTTTCTGTATGAAGAACAAGAAGAAAAAAAAATCAATTCAAGTGATTACACATCACAGAAGCTGTACTCTCTAGACTAGAATATTAAGGCTTCCTGAAATTATTTACAACTGTCCTCTGATCAATTTACCTTTGCTACAGAAACATGTGCACAAATGAGCTACAGTGTTCACAGAACTACATTTACAGATTCTTTTCATCTTTTTTAAAGCTGACTCAGTATATGATTGTCCAGAAAATGTATTTCCACCTTTACCTTCTGAAAGAGGGCAGTCTCCGAATGTTTTCACACTGACCATGGGATAAAGAATAAACTCTCTTCTTAACATCTACCAGTTGGCAACACAGTACACTTAGAGGCTGGGAATAGAAGTGTTCCACAACACAGAGCTGAAAAACAAACCAAGAACTAGGGATGTTAATAAAATTCCAGCTCCTTCCTTTTAATGCTTTCTTACCACTACACTGCATATACTACAATGGTAGTAATGATACTCCTTTAAAAAAAAATTACAATTCATAAATATTCCATAAGTCACTACAGGACATTGATTACACAGTTGTAAACAGTCACATTAATTACCTTCTTTGCTATATGTGCTATTCATTTTCAGCTTTCCCCCCTCTTACATAACATCACACATAGATATAATGACATGATGGTGATCTCTTGTATTTATCACTTAGAAAATCTGATCTGAAATTGCTTCATCCTTGAATACTTTTAATACACAAGGACACAGCTATACACTGTCAGGTCTAAAACTTGTATTTGTATGTCAGGCCAATGGAGAAGTATTAAATTTTGATGACTCTTTCACATAAGAGGAGTTGAGACCTATGAGAGCCCACATAGCTCTGTCTTCAGGAAGAGGTACTATGGCCAGGATACTTCTCCTGGCCACATGTAATCACTGAATCTTATGTATCAAAAAATCTATTCTAAATGAAATTCTAAATGCCTGTGACATTAAAAGGGCTTATTTCAGGTTCACACATGGAACTAGGCAAGAAAGAAACAATTTCACAGTCCCACATTAAAACAGATGACAGGGGCTACAAATTCTTCAGAGAACTCTTGTCTGCAATCCACAAGAGCTACAAGGAGACCTAGACACAGAAATATATCTAGATATGAAGAACTATATAAGACAATAAAAATTTAACTATTGTGCTCAGTAGAGACTCTTTTTGGAAACCCTAAGCTCTTCCACTTTGCCTCCTGAGAGAGGGTAAATGTAACTCCCACATTGCTACACAGCTGCTTAGAGCACAATTATTACCTACTCTGAGGCACCAAGTAAACGATGTTGCAGCTCCTGTTTCCCTGAAAAGGTAGGAACTGCCAGAAGAGTTCAAGTGCGGAAGATACACTCCTGTAGCCTTCTCACACCAAGACAAACCAGAGTACAAGGACCCCATAAAGATGATCAGAACTGGAGACTTCTGCCAGGGGTGTTAGAAAGCTACAAATTAATCTATAGCAAAACACAGCTCTTTCTGCCCACTTTCTTTAAGCCAGGTCACCCTTTTAAATGTAACCTTAAAATATCACGGGTTCTGTGGCAGAGTAAGCTTTTATGTGCTTCTTCATACCTGTCCTACAAGTTTGCTCTTAAACCCGTACCAGTAAAGGTTTTAAAACACCCATCTGTTCACAGATCCAAACTGTTTCCAAAGGATATTTTTTCATACAATTCAGCAATATTAGAACCTAAGACATCTTTCAGTGCCTTGTAATTACCCTTTGTTTTCACAACCATAATTTGAATTCTTGTTACCATTGCCTACCTGAAATCCTTTGATAAAATTCTGGACAGAAAAATCATGGTACAGGAATATGTTGATGAGCACCTGCAGAACTTTCTCACCCAGTTTAAAGGGAAACCGGGGTGTCAGAAGCAGCTAAGAGGGAGAAAAAAGAAAAAGTAGCCATAGTAGAAATTTTCTCCTGAATTCAAATTAGCAGAACTTATATAAACAACTTGATACAACTCTTAGTATGTGTTAACATTCAACTAAACGACATACTAAAAACACTGCCAACTCCTAAAAATAGTATTTCTACTAAAACATCCATACAAAGATTGATTTTCAGTTTATTATTTTACCACATCTTCCTAAGTATCTTCCACTAATATAACGTTTGAAGTTAGTTTTGCTTAATGCTATTTCTGTAAAATTACAAATAGGATAGAGACTGCTTAATAAACACTGATACCACTACTTTTAGCATGTGTAACAGATTTTGGAAATCCAGCACAAATCCAGCACACTCTACCAAGAATCCACACACACAACACTTATATGGCCTGAACATATGGATAACTCAGCTAGTGTCTGACAGGTGGTTAAGACTCAGGCTGAACTTTATTTTTCAAAGTTTAGGCTAAGTTTCAAAGCTATCTTTTTCTGGACCAAAGTAAAACTGAAATCACAGCTTGACTTTAATGAAGAAGTGTGAATGTCAGTGTAATTGCACAAGCCAATGCAAATGCAAGACGAAAGCAGGTGTGTGTGTGTGTGTGTGTGTGTGTGTGTGTGTGTATGTGTCTCAGTATGAGAAGAGAGCTCTCAGTATTACACTGCTCTGCAGCTGCGAGTAGAAATATCCAAAATCCACAGATTTCAGGAGCAGAGTCCTTTTCAAAACCTTCAGACAAACCTGCCTTTAAAGGCAACACATGCGAACTGTGCTTCAACACACACACATTCCTCCTTTCTATTTATAAAGGGAATTACCTTGTCAATTATAGTAGACAGGTGCTCCTTACAAGAAAGGGACTGGAAAAGCTCTATGCACAGCAGAGAGGAAACTGAGTGAGGAAGTAATCTGTGGATAATCATTGGTGATGTAGCGATTCCAAAAATCAGCACTAGAGGTAATTCATGGATATGTTGACTGGATAAAGGGGGAAGGGGAAAAAAAAGTAATAGTTACATTATAGAAGCTTGTGTCACAAATGCATTGTGTTCCTACTACAGCACTGAGCTTAGATGCAGAGAGGGGTAAATTAAAAGATTCATTGCCAGTAAACCAAAAGAATTTTGGGGTCAAATAAAATGAAAAAAAAAGGATGCTATTTAAAGCCCTGAAGTAGATAAGAAAATGAAATTTCGTTTTAGGATTAAATTTCAGAAAGTGGCACAAAAAGCATCATTTCAGATAGAGTCTTGCGCTGATCCTACCTTCCCAAAAATTTATATCCAGAGAACTGAGTCTTATAATAGAATTTTTTCAAAGAGAAAAAATAAGAAGATGCATTAAATAGCTAACAGTCAAGAAAATTTATAAGATTTACACCATTTAATAAATTCAAAATAAGTATGAAACATCTCCAACATTCTATGTTCCAACCACATGTAAGAAAAAAAATTCTGACTTCCCCAGATTATCTTTCTCTTCAGGTAATTTTTTAGTATTTGCTTTAGAACTGAAAACCAGGACCGAATGTGTATTCCTTGTGGACAGCATACAATTTATACAAAATACAGTGTTTTCAGTATCATTTCATCATTATTTTCCATTTTTAGTAGTTTCAAGGAAGTATAAATTCTGCTACTTTAAATACTGTCTAGGTTAAAATTGTAAATTTATTTCTTTCCTTTGTTTTTGCCACGGCAACCTTCTGACTTTATATTTTAATTGTTATCCCACAATTACTTCATTTCTCTAACTCCTCAAAAGAAATTACTGAAGACTTAAACATAAAACTAATAAACTTCATATATTACTGTCCACTGTTGATAGTCTTAGAAGGGAATCAGAACTTGTGATTAACGAATCAGAGGAACCTCTCATATTTACCCACTTCAACTTTATTAAACATGCTTAAGACTGAGAAGAAGAGAGTAATACAAGCTATACAATTTCTTGCCTGTGTCTCAGCAAGTGAATTGCCTAAGCCTTGTTTAGAGGTAATATCAGGTGCACACACTGCAGCTGAATTAACTGTACAACTGCAGCCCCAATTCTGACAGCTTTAACTGTAGCTCCAACCTGGGGACTTAAGTGCAAGATGCTCTTTTTGGAGAGCAGCATGAGTCTTTGATCAGCATGCCTGAAAACAGGCTAAAGAAGAACAGAAGCACAGGAGCACCTACAGTAATCAGCTGCTGATTACAGATCCTGGCCAACTGAGGAAGTTTCATATACACCCCTATTAGTAAGCTAGTGACCTTTACACAGCATTACATCAGTAGTCACACAAAAATACACTCTGAAAACAATTTTAAAAGATATACACATCTTAAAAGCTTAGTTTCACATTCACAAATTCTGTAACAACTAGTACCAATAAATTCTACTATGTGAAAAATTAAATCAACCACCCGTTATCTCAGCCTAGCCCTTATGCACTCCGCTTCGCAGCCACAAGTTAGCTTTAGCATAATTTATGCCTAAAACCCAGCAAGTAGTTTTTGCTCAATCACTGCTGCAAAGAAGCAGCACCAATATTTGATTCCAATGCTCCACTGGCCTCACTGCTACATTTCAAAACAGCTGCAAAAAAAAAAACGGGTAAAGGAGTGGAAGAACTAAAGTTCAAGTCACATTTACCTGCTGATGACTATGAAGTCTTGAAGAACTTTTGTGGTGAAACTTTCCATGTCTTTGAATATTACTATAACTGGAGGAGACTGACAGTATTTAGAGGAGGAATTTCTTTTTTTGCTTGGAGTTTCAGAATCTGTTTTCTTTAAAGCCATTAATTAAACATTAATACACATAAGCCAGCAAAATAAGAAGACTGAATCATATCTATGATACTATAGTACTCCAAAGTGACATGACTGACTTTTTGTCAGCTGTATTTATTATTAGCATCTAGAACTGCCATTTTTCTTCCTTCTGTTTGGCACAGCACGAAGTACAAAGAATAAACAGATTTTAAACACACACTCCCAACAACGACAAGAATAGCTCTGAGAGGCAGAACTGGTAGAGTTCTGCTGGGATTGAGGGAGAAGATTTGAGTTGCGTATACAGATAGTGCTTATTTTCTGTATCTTTACCCACTAATAAAAAGAGCATGTACTCAGTACACTTTGGTTTATCACACTGCTCCGACGAAGTCGTCAGAAAATCAGTTGTAACTTGTATTCATGACAGAAACACAATCTGAAACTTCAATAGCTTCATCAAACACAAAGATACAAACACATTTTGCAAGTTATTTCCTTACTGCTTGCCAATGTAGTGTGGGCTGCAGATGACATCATGGCTCATTAGCACTAATACAGTACCTTTGCCCTGGATGGCCATTCTTCTGTAAACTTTTGTTTTAATAAACAAAATATCTCAGGGCTCCTGGGAGAAAAGCATTTGGCATGAAGCTGATACTGCATTTTAAGCTTCCGGTTACCAATTAAACATAAGACAAAAAAAGTACTTTTTGCTTGTGTTTCAGAATTCTGCCATTCATACATCATCAGTAACTAACTCCACAGTTGTTCTATGTGTCACATATTACAGTCACATCACCTCAATATCACATTATTTTTTAGCATTACATTAAAAATTAACCTTTGGCATTTTCTCACAGAAAGCTGAGTTATTAAATTTCTGTTTTAAAAACATCTAAAGGTCAGGTATTTTCATAAACTGGGGATAAAAAAATGCCAGCAACATACCTTTGTTACAGTCTCATACCAGCTGATAAGAGAAGACATTGAACAACGTATTCTATTCTGTGAAACCTGCACACAGTCCTCATCTTCCAGTGAGTCCACATCTATATCACAGTTCATCAGCTGCCCTATCAGCTTCTGCATCAGGTTTTTTATGCCTTCACAAAACATTTTTAGACACGTGGTAAAAACATTTGGTTATCTGACAATAGTTCTCCGTCTCACACTATAAAAAACCACCCCAAAGTTATTAGTCATTATTTTTCACATTTCTGATTATTCTCCTTCTCTCTCCAGAATGCACATCTCATGCTCCTGAAAGCATTAATGATATGTATGCTGTTAATGCAATTTGCCTAGATAGCAACAACTGAGGTTAAGATGTTGGTCTTCCATCTTTCCCTGAGCTCCAGCCATATGCTTTTAAGAGTGACCTAAGAATAAGGCAGCCAATCCACAGAACTGAAGATGCTGCCGTAAGTGACTTTAATCTTTTTACTTAAAAAATAAAGAAGGAGCAAGGAGGGTGGGGCAATTTTATTCTACTCATTCTCTCACTAAATAATGTGACTTGTAAGCATTTAAGAAGTGGAATGCATACATACACTGTCCAATTAGACAAGAAGAAAACCAACCTACAATATCAACATGCAATACACTAAGCAGCATGTTCTTAACACTTATGCTACAGCTAACTAGCGTGTCAATCTTCACTGTTCTAAACAGAACTGGATACCTCTCAAAATACACTAGGCATTACTGCTCTGGTGACATAGGTTTGAGCAAATCTTTGGAAAGTCTTCAAGATCCCTCTGTCCATTATTCTTACATTTAGGGTCAAAAGCTAGAATTCCTAGTTAATTGATATCTTATTCAAAAGAAGCAGCAATACTATTGCAGTATTTACCTGGGCAATCTTTGGCTTCCAGCAAGGCTATATAAGGAGTAATGTTATCCTGAAGGGCATCTGAGAGACCTCTGAAAGTCAAGTCGTGATCTGTAACATTCACACCTAGAAAGAAAAGGACAAAATTTTAAGGCGCATTTTTCCATGACTCTTGAGCACAATGACTGAACAGTAAACTGAACGGTAGACAAAAACCAGAAGATACCTCAAATATTTAAAGAAAGAATGAAAAGTATCACATCAGCTGGGAGGAAAGATGAAAAACTAGCAAAAGATTAGACACACATGTTGACACTCCCTAATTAAGAGAAACAGGGAGCCACTGTGAAGACCCTTTATCATATAGTTTGGTGGGGCTTTTTAAAGAAAGTCTTCTCAAGGTGCAAACCTGCAAGAACCAGGACTGGTTTTCTAACATCCCTCAGAATCCACCCACAGCCATGTAAGGCCTGCAGACAAGAAATTAAATTCACCTTCTCTAGAAGGATACTGTATCCATACCTGGATCCTCTCATGGCTCATCTAAAGAGGAAAATTACCATAAATTACTGTGAACCACAGTCTGAATTCACTATGACCAACGTAGTATTTACTGTCTTTGTTAATATCCTTAAATCAACCAAAAAAAAGAGCAAACCCCTCCAGAAGGCAATCCAGAGCTGCTTCCACAGAAATATTTGAAGCAGTAGTTTTTCAATATACTACCTACAAAAGTAGAGTACCTTCCACTCTTTGTTAGTGGCTACATGGTAAGTTTGAAGCACAGGCCTGATCTTAATTTCCCTAAAATAATCCACTGAAAATGTAATCAACTTGCCTTGAATCAGGTTTAGCATTTACAGTTGCAAACCTCTGAAAGAAAGGAGAAGGGAAGAAAAAAAAAAGACTTCAGAACTTCACTAATTTCATCTCCAGCTATTTTCTTCACCCTCTGCTCTTTTCCCAATATAAAGACACTACTTTCCTACATGTAAAGATGCTCTGCAAGAACACAGACCAGAAATACAGAAGCTACATAATTCCAGGGTTAAGTCGTAGAAACCACCAAGCATGCTGGTAGCAGAAACACGGATGTAATCAAAGTATCTCCAGTGCCTCAAACAAAAAAACCTCAAATCACTACCAGCTGCTTAAGACAGACCTGTAGGGGAGTTGTTGACTTACTGGACTATTAAGCAACATAGGCAAAAGGGGAAGGAGGCTTTATCTGACTTCCTTCTCCCCACCCAATCTCTTCTGTTGACATGTTTGAAGCTGATACTACTCACAGTAATTGCTAGGAGTCAGCAATATAAGTTTCTTTGATCTGTCTGTGAGTTTTAATCAGATGTACATAACAAAAAATATCTTAAAAAAATTACCTAAGACAAGAGCTGCAGTAGGGATTTCTCTGAACTTCATCCTGCAAGTCCATTCTGTTGTCTTCTCTTGAAACTCAGAATGAGACCGGCTCAAAAAACTCACCAGATTATCAAGCAACTGCTTATTCAAGTCTTCTTGTATTTGCTGCAAACATACACAGAGAGAATTTATCTACAAAAATGTGAAAACACCACTGTAGCTTCCTTTTTCTACTCCTTTCCTGCATAATCTTTAACCCTTAAAACTCCAGGGTTTAAATTTTACTGTGATCTATAAACCACACTAACTTATTAATTGTGTGGCAAACATACATTTGATGCCTTGAGAGTCCACCTAAAAACAGAGACTAGACAGGAGTAAGGGAATAAAGGTAGGTATTTATTTGAAAGGCCTTCAAAGGTACACCCTGGGGAGCCAGAGGCTGCTGCCAAGATGGACCCCAAGATGGACAACAGGTCACGAATTCTTCACACTTTTGTAGGTTTGGTTCATTTGCATGTCAGGGCTAATTCTCCAATTAAAGCTTCGGTTAATGATGTAATTCCCCTCTGCTTGCCCCCCTCTCAAAGGCTTTTTGTTTATACTTTTTGGGCCTAGGACCATCTGGGTGTCCTTGAAGACAAAGCCTGGAGAGGCTTTGTTATGTCTACCTAGCAGGAGAGAGCAGAAGTTAACAGGCTACAAGAAACTTCAAAGTTACATACCAGGCAGTACCAGATTTAAAAAATACAAAAGTTAAAGCCTAAGGCATCACACTTCCCATCTTGGAACTTCTGGTCAAGTGCCTCAACAACAGTTTGGAAAGCAAGTGAGCTTAACTGTGTTGTCACATCACACGCTTTAAAGAAGGAGAAAAAACCAACACACTGACAAAGCCTAAGTGATGTACGCAATATAAAACAGTATCATTAGTTTCTGGAACAATGTTCATAGAAATTCTTATTCTTCCTTCTCACCTTACAAAACACCTGTAAACATTTTTCTGAGAGAGCTAAATGAAAGAAAATATTCTGCTCTTCCAAATCAAATTCAGGATGAAAGAAGTAAAAATAGTAATAAAGGAAATCATTAAGTATGTTTTATAGGAAAAAATACTAAACCACATGACTGCCATGTTTGCTACACTGCCTTTTGACCTTCAGGATGATTTTCACACAAGAATTTCTATAAGCAGGAACATATAAATATTAAAGACAAATATATGTATATCAGCAGCATTTTGTATTTCTTTTCTTGATCTGTGTGTCTTTGTCCCTAAACCAAGATATGCCTTCTGCTGGAACAGACAAAAAAACCCTCCTGTACTCTGAAGTTCAGGATATCAATATATACTCTAGAACACAGATGTTAGAAACAAGATTAAACCCCCGTCCCAAACAAAATCATCATCAAGATTTATTAGCAGCAAAAAGTGACACACACAGCAGTGAATTTGATTTTAAGCGAGGTGGCAAAGGTCATCTCTAGCAGCATAGAAGAGGCCACTATAAAAGAGTTAAGGTCAGATGCTCCCTGCTCAATAGCCTGAACTCTATTTCCATAATACAGAAGAGCCTCTGTTGGTCTCCTAAACAACTGATAAAACTGTACACAGAGTAATTTTAGTCTTTTCATCCTCTACTTATTGAAGAATGTCCTTCTGGCCTTTCTGATTGTGCAGCTCTGAACTCCCACCTGATAAATTCTATGCAACTCAGAACAAATTGTAACATGACATTTTTGGAAGAATTTACACCATCAGTGTTATAACATCATTGTAACAACTCCTGTATTATCACAGATCCTGTAACAATCCTCTGAGCTTCTGTTTCAGATTCCATCAAACCCTGAGCTTCCTGTGATCACTACTGTTTTTGCTAAGATGACCTAACAAGAACCTCAATTCTTACTTTGCACGATTACAGTATATATTATTTCTTCCACTGTGCACTTGTAATGATGGAATTTGGTCTGCCATAGCATTACACAATTACTTCACTTTCCTAAAATCCATCAGTCTTTTCCTGTCAAAACAACTTTGCTAATAGCATTGTTTTGATAATGTTCCAGAAAGTTCACCAGGCTGCTCTGCATCCTAAGTGACCAAGTAATTTGCTTGCATGACACTGCTCACTCTGGAAAAGTCACAGGAACTCGAAGTTCAGTCACTGCCATGACACCAGGTTTTGTTATGACTATTTGTTATGTGGTGTGAAAACCATTATCTTCATATTAGAGCTAAAATTACTGTATTTTAGCCCTGCACTTCACCTTTTTCCTTCTAGCCTGGATCCTGGCAGAATGGAATTCTCACCTCACAGGAGAAGAATATTTCTGCAAGCCCTTGGTGAGGTTAATCATAAACACATTTGCAAGGCCACTTCTCACAGCAGGGGTCAAAACTGGGATACGTTGCAATACTGAAGAAAAACAAAGTCCAAAATTCACCTTCCAAAAACAAAGGGCAGTTCCTGCCATACTTTTGTCAGCTTTCCAGTTGTGAGAAGCATGAAAGGATGTCGATGACAGATGGTGCTGCCACAACCACACCACAGTTTTTGATGGACATATAAAGGCCAAAAGTGCTCTGCCTTGGGGGGCAAATCCTCTTGTCTTTTCAACACCTCGAACAGATACCAGAGAACCAGGAAAACACCAGCACAAGCACAAGGCCTGCCAACAAATCACCAGGCAGCAGTGCACAGGCAAAGCCTCTGGAGAATGTCCTGCTAGGTTCCCTTAGCACACTACCAGAACCCCTAGAATAGAAGCCCAAACCAGCAAGACACCTGCTCCCCACATACTCTGCCACCGATCAGGTTTGCTGCACTAGGGATTGAAAGCATGTAAGAAATGAAATCCTGACTAGCTAAAGCCCTCACCTACCTGGCCTGACCTCATGGGTGATGCTGCTTTAAGGAGTTCAGACTAGAGACTTTCTAAAGTCCCTTCCAATCCGAATTATCACACTATTTTATATGTAAGAACCACCATCAGCTCCACGTTTGCCAACAGTGGGGTAAAAGGATGATGATTCAAAACTCAGAAGGAAAAAAATCACAAATATCTCAGAAGCAGTACGAAGAAAATTCTTTGTGTAGCAGCAGAAATAACTACAGGTAATCTGCCCTTGGGCAATTAAAACTCTAAGGAAATGCCCTCATCAGTATGGCAGTAGAGGAGGAACTGTATTCCATCAGGTGGAGTAAGACAAGAAAGAAGTATCTGGCAAACTCCTAACAGCCTCAAAGAAAACAAGGGTAGGAACAGAATTAGAGGAATTTATGAGCTTAGCCCAAGGGCCCAGATTTTAAGCTACATCCATCTGGCTTCTACTGCACATCCCAAAACAAACTTTGGGGAAAAAATTCTCATAATGTCTAGAGCCCAAGAGCAAGCAGAGGAACACAGAATACTTGCCCAGAATCTGTGACACTGAATAGAGGAGGAAATTCCTGCTGTATGGAAGCAATTATTCATACTATAATGCAAGCCAGCTGGCTATAGGGACACAACAACAGCATGCCATGTAACACACAGCAGTCAGGAGACCACAGTTCAGTATGAAATTAACTCTGACCCCCACCAGACAACCCCATTCACACCAACCACACTAATTCAATAGACCGTACTTGCAGCAGTATCATTCTGTATTTGACATCCATGCAGCTGTGTTCACATAAATCCACTATGAATCCTGGGCTGCTGTGTATGAATTCTGGAACGCTAAGGTCAAGACCAGCCTAAAATCCTCATAGCCACCTAAGCACTAACTGAATTGAAGGCAGGAAACAGCAGTACGCCAGGAGTTAATAAAAAAGACAATTAGTAGGAAGAGAAGCTTAAAAGCAGCAGCTTGAAACCTCAAAAGTGTACAGTTCTGTGGTTACAAGTAAGGTGTACTTGATGCATTTATTACTACTATTTTATATTCTGGACAGATACCAGTATTTCTGGCCCTCCTATTGCTTTAACTAACTGCCATGCATTTTTAAGCATGTCAAAAAGATCCCCAGAAACAAAGAAGCAAGCAGCATTGTCACAAATGCAAAACACCCCTTCAGCGTGAGGCACAAGGCTCACCTCTGTTTCTGATTTGATCTGTTTCCATAAAGACTGACAAGTGACAAACCGTAACTCAGTATCCTCTGCATCATCACTTCTGCTTCTGAAATCATAAGCTGGAAACACAGAAAGCAAAGGAAAGCACAAATAAGCTCATGAAAACAAAACATTTTTTTTCCCTGAGAATAAAACAAAGGACCCAACTGTACATACATATTTCAGGGAGATGACTTTTCTCTTAAGCAGTTAATTAATTGCTAGTATTTGGTAGAATAAGCAAGGGAACAAGCAGAATCTATTAGCCAAATATGCAGGCAAAAGGTAAAGAAGTAGCTTCTATCTCAAGTACCAGATAAGCTAAAGACTAAATCAGAGCAAACAGCCTTTATTATTAAATAAACAAAATAAGAAACAATAATAATAATTTTAAAAAAAACCAACTTTCTCTTGCTTCAGAAAGTTTTGTGGGTCCACCTGGTTGCCATTCAGTGGAACACCAGCAGTGGTTTCTAGTGGATCTCTAGAAAAGAGCCAGTTGATGAGCACCATCTCCTAAAGCACTAAACCCACCCAAAACAGGTCTGTAATTGACAAATGAGACATCCCTCTGCCTCGATTTTCATTGTCTCCCCTAACTATCACCTCATTTGTATCCCTAAGAGAAATCACTTAAAATATATAACCAGCTCTGATTACACAGATCTTAGGCTTTTAGTTGAAGAAAATCCAGCCACCATATTATTGATAACATACCAAGGCATAATATCCTTTTTTCACTACCAAAAGTCAAACTACTGGTGCAAATGTTCTCAGAAGGCCTTTTGTGAGGTGTGACAGTATTATCAACTATGGATGTTGTGGAGTTTCACAACTAAAACTTCACATTGGACAGGACTGGGCTTCCAGACTGAACAGATGCACATCCAAGTACTGTTTTAGAACAACACTCTAACCAATTGCTGTGAAAAGCCAAACCAGCTCACCTCTGCCTCTCTCTTTTAGGGCTAGTCCAGCCAAATTTTTTTCCACCTCAAAGTATTTGCTAACTAGGACAATATGCATTTCTATCCAAGCACTTCTAATCTTGCAAAAAAACCCCACAATATCCAGTAAGGGGTAAAATTTCAATGTGGTCTAAGTACACAGGCCTCGCTTGTTGCAATAACTTGCAATGACAAAAATCTGGCCTCCTTACCTTCCTCTCCATCTTTTTCATACAAATTGTCACATCTTTTGACAGCTCTAGTGATGATAAGGAATAAAAACAGTTTCCCAACTGAGTCTCAAATAGCAACTATTTAAGATGCATTATTTCTGGTTCCAAGAAGAGTCAGTCCTCAAACGAAAACAAACCTGCATACACATCTAGAGAAAAAGTATGCAGCAAATACTAGTGGACAGAAGCCACAAATGGCTTTTCTTCCTTCTTTTCCACAAGAAATTTGGGTAAAATACCCAGAATGTGAGACTTACGGATGGCATATGATTTCTGACTCCCGCAGCTTAAAAATGGCTCATTCAGACCTTCAGGTGAATTGTTTGTCAGTGAGTAAAAACCTTACAGTAGCATGATGAGGAGTTCTCTTGCAAAAAAAAAGTGCAAAGACAAAGATGGCTACACAATCTTGATTTCTGGAGATGAAAAAAGTCTAGCCAATAATTTGCTTGCATTCCTCCAAAGAAATGCATTTTCAGCAATCAAGGAGCAAGAGAAAACATCACACAGCAATTACAGAACTCATCATATGAAGTCAATCAGATCTGATGAACCTTTCAGGATTAACCCTTCTCAAACAGAAACACAAATGAAAATGCACTAACCTGCTTTCTCAGACGATCTCCTCTTCTTGGTACTTGGTTTAAAAACAAAGCAGCCCTAGAGAACAGCAAAAAAACCCCAGACAGACTTCAATACAAGCATCAATCTGACTGGCTCCTGAAGCCACTTTATTGTCCTTTTATTTCAGTGCTCCATTAAACAAATAATTTGAACTGAATTGCCAGCCTCTTAAGAATATCAAGTTACATATTGCCCCTTTATATTTCTGTTTCAAGGTAGAACACTAGTGGAAGCAGTAACCCAGCACACTTGTTAGGAATTTTTCATTTTTCCACTATGTTTTGCAACTCAACCATTAACTGGACCAGCAGCAGATTCTTCAAATGTCTCAAAACCTCCAATAGGTTTAGAATTAAAAGGAAACTATTCCCTGGGGACACATCAGTATGGTTTTCTAAGTACAGTTAAAAACAAAACAAAAGGCAAGAGGCTGAGATGAATGGAAAACAATCCAGAATAATGCAATGAGTATTATTAAGTCACTTATAAAAGGAAATTACATGCCCAAGCCACAGTGAACTGCATCCCAACTCAAAAAAAGTAGATGGTTAGAAGCAGAATGACAAATGGTTGGGAAAAGGTTCATATAAAACCCTCTGTTCCAAGGAATTCCTGTAGAGAGAAGTCATCTCCCAGTTAGACCTATTTCATCACACAAGTATTAAGCTTTGAATTCTTGAAGATTTTTTTCATTTTCTTCTAGAAAATCTGAAATTTCTTCCCCCATCCTCTCTACAGAAGCTCATCTCTTTCAAAGAGTTATAAAGATTTCCTGTGTAACAGAAATCACATGCACTGCCCAACTCTCACTGTGAGGTTCTTGTGCTGCAGCAACAGGGAAGGAAACACCTAAGTGTTGGAAATAGATAAACAGACTGATTCAATCCTGTATTTCTCAATGGAGATGCTTACACAAGCAAGGATTACTGAACTCAACCTAGGATAGTTCAGCCACTAGAGTAAGAATGATGTAGTGAAAATCAAACACCAGAGATGTGTTCAATTTTGATCACAGTTGCCAGTCTGAGTGACTTTAGACAAGTTATTTCCTTTCTTACACAAATAAGAAATTGCAGTAAAACACCAATTTATATTGACCTTCTCTGAAAAACGGCCTCATGAACTGGAGATGCCTTCAGACACATTCCATTTTACCGAGTATATTAAGGGCCATTTAAAACCAGCTGGACAAAAGCTGTGGTTATTCTACAGGTGCTAAACACTCTGGAACAATTCCACTGCAAAAATCTATCCTCTGCATTTATTTGTGCTGCTGCATGCACAAATGGAATTGGCCACAGTAACTACAAATCATATACATGAAAGAAGAATGTATGCTTAATCAAACCAAACACAACTACTGCTCAATGCTTTACAAGCATTGGCTTTTCCACACCACTGAACGTAGCTGAGACCAGAACATAAAACTGCAAAGTATTACATGTAAGATGTGGGAAGAAAGGTAAGGGGACATGATTCACTGCAAAACTATCAGGCAACAGCCATTGTCAAAAGTGAAATCCAGCTGTTTCGGATTAAGTTTTAAGTTTGGTTGGAAGCACTTTACTCCTGGAAGTAATAACCTGCACAGTGCCTTCCACACCAAAGGATGCAGCTGCACATCAACTCAGTGAAAAACAATAGAAGGGGCAGGAGTTTTCCTGTGATGATAAAACACACGCTGTGAACCACTGCTGTTGTTCACTGTATGATCAAGTAAGAAGTTAAATGTTTCAATCCAACACTTCAAGTCTCGCTGTGCATTGACGCTCTGATGAATGCACTATCCCTACAGCCAGCTCTGAACACAGCCCATATAAAAGCTCTCAATTCGGAAATATCAAGGCAAAAACAAATATTTAACATTACGTGTGGGAGACAGCATATTTATTTCCATTTCTTCGTTTAATTAGACTTGGTGGAGTGGAAGCAATGAGTGTGGCAGCAAGCGATGGCACCAGACTTCAACTGGAAGTGACAAAACCTACAGCCACAACACCCCTGGCTCTGTTCTGGGTGAGATTTACTCCAAGTAGGAATGGGTTTTGTTGTGCCAGGAAGGCAGCGGGCAGGTAACACTGCAGCGTCACTCAACACTCATGGTGTGACTCTAGGACTGCCCTGTGCAGAGATAAGGGCTGGACTCCACGGTCATTGTGGGTCTCTTCCAGGAGACTCCATGATTCTGTGGGACTGCAGTGAGGACAAACAGCGCCTTGGGCAAACCGAGTCCGGGCATGGACGCAGAGCCAGCAAGGCTTTGGGAAAGGGTGGGCAGCGGAACAGGACAACCGGGAGCCTGGGCACCAGGGAGGCGGGAAAAGCAGCAGCCGGAGGAGACGGGAAGAGGAGCAGGCACAGGGCGCGGCGGGCAGTGCCGCGGGTCCAGCTCCCGCACAGGCCGCGCTGTTCCCTGGGGAGCCCCCTCCCTCTCGCCCGCTCCTCACCTTGGATACGGAGCACGTGCTCATGTCGCCCCGCGCCCGCCGGTACCGGAGAGGAGCAGCAACCGCGCACGCGCGCTCCCGCCGCGCCGCCCGCCTCCCCGCGCGTCCCCGTGCCGCCGCCCCCCCACCCTCTCCCTGAGCAGTGGTGCAGCCCTCTCTGCGCTGCGCGATCCCTCCGCTCCTAGGGCAACCAATGGCCTCCTCCCCCTGTAACCTGAGAGTGGTACGGCCCAGCCCGCCCCTGGGCGGGCGGAAAGGAGCGGGGCGGGGGGGGTAAGGGTCGGCCGTGGAGCTTCCGCCGGGCGGTGCGGCCATGGCAGCAGGTTCCTTCCGGAGGAGCATTGCTTGCCAGGTAAGCACCGCTCCTTCCCGCGGCTGGCGCGGAGCGGGAGTGCACCCTGAGGCAGACGTCCCTTCCGTGCCCTCACAACGGGTCCCCCCTACGCGGGCGTCTCACAGTGGGCGCGACCCGCAGCCGCGGGCTGGGCGCGTGCTTCCCCGCCCCGCCCCGCTCCACCCGTCCCTGGGGCGCGCGCTGGGGTTTCCCGCTGGGGTCGGGGGGAGCTGAGGGAGGTGAGGGAGGTGTGGCGACCATCCCTGGAAGTGTCCCAGGCCAGGGCGGATTGGGCTCTGAGCAACCCGGCCTGGGGTGGAAGGTGACCCTCCACATGGCAGGTTGGAACGAGATGATGTGTAAAGTGCCTGCCAATCCAAACAGTTCTGACATTCCATGGCGAGTTCAGACCATAATGGCACGCGAGGGTTCGATGGGATCCTTCGTGGGGAAAAAACCCCCCAACCCTCTGTGGTGTTTCCCCTTGCCTTTTTTCTAAGGGTCCTTTAACATCTCTTAGGCTAGTATTTTATTGTATTGCTCATAATAGTTATGAAGGTTTTGTGCTTTTTTTACCTGGGCTGAAATTAGATTTCTGATATAAAGGATGTATCCCCTGTGGGTATTTAAACAGGGAGCAGTATTTTTCATTGGATTTTTGTCGTTTTGCTTAAGCCAATTTTTTCTTTTTTTTCAATTTAGCTTTCAAAAGTTTTGGATCTGCCACCAGAGAATTTAATAAAGTCCATATCTGCAGTTCCTGTGTCCAAAAAACGGTAGTTGTTTACATTTTATCTTACAATGTTGGTCATGTTTTGTTATTTTATGTCATACCTATTACTGCAAAAGCTTAACAGAACTATGGGGAAAAAATACACCAAAAAAGCCCAAACCTTTTATACCAATCTGATTATAAGATAGTTCAATGGAATTAAATCCCTGTATTTATTCAAGCAAGTTCTAAGTAAATATATTTGCTTACATTGATGACCTGAATGTGAAACTGCTTAGAGCCAATGTAGAAATTGCAGAGGATTTTTTTTCAGTCTTGTGCTCAAGAGTTGCAATAATGTTAGCAAGTAAATTTTGCTTATTCATGAGCATAGTTTTTGTTTTTTCGGAGATGGTGTTCTCACCATATCTACTTTTTGATTGTATTAGAGCAAAGGTGATATTTGGTCTTTTTGTCCAGCTTTCTAAATGTACTGAATCTCCAGATATCTGTGGGTTATGCTTACACCTGTCATATGCAGAGTCAGCTTGGATCTGCCACATCTCCCCAGCATTTCACCAAGGTTTTTTTCCTGATTTTCATATGTTCTTTTTTTCAGGCATGTTGCTGACTTCCAGCTTTCCATTGCTTCTGTAATAGAAAACAGTTCTAGTAATTGCTTAGCACAAGACCTGCATCTTCAAGCTCAGCAGCTTGCTGAAAGGGTATGCTAATGATTTCATTATATATTTATGCAATAATGAACTTACAGACTAGAGATGTAAGGGGCATCATAAGGTAAAAAGTATTATTTTCTTCAAGCATCTGTTTGGGTTAAAGTAGTTTGATGACTGTACTTTCTGTAATTGTACACAGAATTCTTCACAGGGAATTGGAGTGATGCCATGATGATTTTTTGCCTTTTCTTTTATACCCCTGTTATACCTTTTTACAAGTTCTGTATTCTTAGTGCTTTTTGCCTACATTCTTGGACTTGTTTGTTCAGCTAGGAGACTAAACATTTTAGAAGCTTCATAGGTAGGGGTTAGTGTGCCCCAAATCCCAAGGTCGTCTCCAGAGCACATTCTGTAAACTAAGATAGAATCATCCAGGGGAAGGTTCCTTGGGGAGGGGGGCTCATTCAAGCCTCTCATTGGGGAATTTTTGATAGATATGCTAATTAGTAAGACCTATAACGTTATACCAGATCTTTTGGGGGTGTGCACTGTGGTGTGCATTTCGGTGCATTCGACCGGGATGTAGTGCACCTAAGGATCCTTAAAATAAATACCAAGGTAAAATCCCTTTTTCCTTTCTAACTGTGTTTGACTCTTGATTTTAAGATGAGGAAAAGGCATCAGGAGAAGCAGCTTTGGTTAAGGTTCTTGTGAAGTTGGTGTCTTCAAACAGTTTGAGGTGAATAGTACTGGTGAAGTTAGGTGGGTATCTGAAGGGTGTACCATGGTCTGTGCTGTTGTCCAGCACTTGAGGAAGAAATTGAGTGAGTGATGGCTTGGAAAGCCAAAGACTGCGAAACCTACCTGTGGAAAGGCAATGGATAAAGTTAGCCTGTGGGACAAACAGGCCAAACTTTCAAATCCATAACTGCTTGAAATTGAGTTTTCTTAGAACAGCAGTTTTTTCAGGTGTGTTAGTTTGGGAAATGGCAGTAGCTGAGATTTTAAGACTAAAAAAAGGACAAATAAAACCATTTGTAATACTGCTGAGAAGCTAAACTATTTCTCATGTCATTCTTCACTGCTGAGGTGTTGAAGTTATCCATATCTTGGACCTGTTCTTCTAGCAAGATAAATATTCTGACTCAGGTGGAAGAAGAACTGCTGATGCACAGATATACAACCAAAAGTTCTGACACAACTTAAAGATGATGTAGAAACATTAAATAATTCAGGCTGGAAAGTACCTCAGGAAGTTATCTGTTCACATATCCTCCCCAGCGCAGGTATTTTGGATAAGGTTGCTGAGGACTTTTGAAATCCAGTTAGTTGTTGAAGCCCTCGAAGGATTATACACCCTCCCTCTCAATCTGTTTCAATGATTGTATCATCACAGTAACAAGTTTGTTTTTTTTAACTTGTGTGTCATTTTAAACTCAGCTGCTAGTTGCTGTGTTTAGGAAACTGCAATTTTCCTCCCTTCTTTATTGTTTGTGGCTCAGTAAATAATCCTGAGATGCTTAGCCGGACAGCTTTACATGGAAGAGCAATTTTAACAGTAAAGAATAACAGACCATCAATATAAGCCCCCAAAATGAATAGACCATGCCAACTAGACAAAGGGGAAAAAAAATCAATCCGTAATCTCTTCAGAATGTGGTTTTGTTGGGTGGTGAATATAGGAGATACATTTAGTTTAACTTGTTTAGACTGGTCATGTCTTCTCCAAAGAAGATAATACTACTGTGTAATAAGCAGTGTATAAACTAGCAAAATATAACCACGTATCAAAAACTAGCAGAGACAGAAAAATGCAGGCAGTTACCAGTTTTTGTCGTGATAAACAGCTGATGTAGTGCCTCAGGGTTCAACAGAATGTTCTTAGTGACTTCTGAGGAAATGGGTCACAATATTTGAAATACAGATATTTAGACTAGGCAAAAAGAGATGGAAGTTTTTCCAGTTGACTAAAATAGCCTAAATGGTAGGGCAATGAGACAATAAATGAAGCAATATGCTCTGAAGTACTGAAAATAGTCAGAAAGGTCAGAAGGGTCTTGTTTCCATGGGTTTTTGATTTCATCTGGCTGTCTGATTCTTGTTTCATTTTTGTACTGTTAGTTCTTTGTGGAGGGCACATTGTGTTGGGTTTTTTAGTGCTTCTGTACTGCACAGTGGCATCCTACTCCAAGCCTTGGGCACAGGGACATCTGGTTACTGAAGGACCACAGGGCACTTGGAAAAGAAGTTGTTAAAGTTGTGGAGAGGACAAATGAGCACTCATATTAAAGAGAGATAAAAGCTAATGACAAATAATAGATTATGTAGAAAAACGTTTATCAGAACAAATGTTATGGAGAAAGTCCAGTGGGTATTTCTATTTTCTCTCTGCCCCATAAGTACAAAGGACCATTTGTAAAACAGTAAGGTAAGAAATTGAGTGTCAACACAATAAAAGCTTTTTTCCTGCAGCTTGTCAGTTAGCACTGGAATTTGTTGTCAGCAGAGCTTGTGAAAATGAAGGAATTTCAAAGCTAGCTGTGATTTCTCCTGGTTAAGTCACTGTTTTAAGCTGGAGACCTAGCATGGGGGTACAATTTCCTCTTCATGGTGATGTGCTTCAGTAGGAATGTATAGCTTGCCTCTCTCAAAGATATTAACTGAGTGATAAGGTGATTGTGTCATAATTTTATATACTTTCCCTCCCTCTTTTTCCTTTTTTTAGACAATTTCTTGACTATGAAAGACAGCTAGTTTAATAACAAACTCTCAATGCTGACAGGTTGAGATCCAAGGTTCTCAACAGGAAGAGACCCAAATTTGTGTTGACAGTAGGTGTTGGTTGGCCAAATATTCCTTATGGGTTCAGAATTTTCAAGACATATGCCTTATGAAAATTGTAAATGAACTTTTTAATCAATTGGCCTTTCATATCTTTATTTTGTGACACTGGGTATTGCAGAATGTTGTCACTAAACTTTTTTTTTTTTTTTTTTTTTTTTTTTTTTTTTTTTTTTGTTAACTGCTGGCAGCCACCATGTAAGTTGTCAAATGTATCTCAGCTTTTGTCTGTACAAAGAGTTCAACTACTGTTCCCAATCAAAAGAAAATGCAGACTGTGCACAGGAAGGGTCTGAAGTGGAACATATGTGTGACATTTCAAGCTGAGTTATATTCAGAGCTTATTAAGCATGTATGGGAAATAATAAAATCATCCCTTTTCTGACAGCATTGATGAAATGATCCATTTGTGATTGCTTCAAACCAATAAATCACATTTAATGTTTACAGGGGATTGAATGAATGTTTACAGTGGATTGAATTACAGTTTTCCAGTTTACCTGTTTTCATTTAGAGTTTCTGTTTTGTTTTATTCTCTTAGCTTAAATGTGATTCAGTAGTGAGTGAAATCAGCGCTGGTCCAGGAACAGTGAATTTTACAATAAACAGGGAATTATTAGCAAAGGTGAGTAGTGTCTTTCAAGTGCTTTAATGTAAAAATAAATTTCTCAGTATAAAACTATAGAATACCTATTATTGTCTTAGGAAGGTATTTTCTATGTAAAACTGTCTTTCACAAGTTTTCCCTGAGGATCCCTGTTGCTGGTTTGCTATGTGGGCCTAGAATTTGGAATGAGGCTGAAGAAAGTTTCTTCTTGAGAGGAAACAATGCATCCAATGTTCACTGATAATCATAACTCTTCTATTTTCCTCTCTCTCTGTGCTTTAAAAGGCAGGCTTGGTTACATCTACTTTGAGTTCTTACAGTATACAGCTCAAAAGTTTTGATCTTGTAAATACTCTTGGTTTTACCTGAAGTAGAAGTATTTGATAGAAGATCCTTCATTACACACTTGGCTGGGAAAAAAAAAAAATCAAGGGGGAAAAAACCCAAAGGGAAGATATATTCCTCAATATTCTGACTGAAGTATACATATACATTGTAACCGAGTCAATGGCTATTAGAGAATAGATCTATAAGTAATTTTTGTATGTGTGTCTAGCTTGCCTTCTTAGGTGTCGTAGTAAGAACAGAATTAAAGGGTTTTTTACAGATGCTGTTCCTTAAAAAAAAAAAAATCAATAGCTGTTACAGAAAAATTTTAAAGTGCTTTTTTGAGTGGGAAAAATAAGAAAAATTTCCACTGAATGAAGTGAGATTTCCACTTTATTTCACTTTGTTAAAGGCTTCTGTTATCTTCAGGAAACTTGTCCAGTGCATACAGCTTTGTGGATTAGGTCTGTAGAGCATTGGCCTGTGTGATCTTACATGTTTCAGTTTATGTAGGGACTGACTTGGTGCTGTGAACACATTACTGACAATACTCACACAAACTGTCTTGAGGTATTTTTTAAGTCATTTTACACAGTCTCCAGACTTGCAAAGTACACACATTTTAGTACAGATCACTCATAGTGGCCTTACAGACTTGCAGATGGGAGAGAGAAAGAAGGGGTGTTTGGACACATGGGAATTGAAGAGTTGGCTTTCTTTGGCACTGAAAGAGTAGAAGGTTTCCACAAAATTCAGCCTTTATTTTCATCAAAATTCTGCCTACAATTTCTTTTAAATTTTTTACTTGATCAGATACAGCTTTCAAAAGTTGGTGGCATTTTCATCTGTGTATGAGACCTTGATTGCTTGGCAAACCAGCAATCTGATTACTAATGTGGGTAAAGGATGTGGGATCAGTCTCCTTTGTGGCTGGTAAACAGTTTTCTTGGTGATACTTTCTGTTGATGAAACTTTTTTGTGTGTGTTTTTGTGTTTTTCCAACTGTGCTTTAGACTGTGCTGCAGCAGGTGTGGAAAGATGGCTCAGAGTACGGAGTAAAAAGTGAACTTTTCTCTACAGTTCCCAGACAAAAGGCAGTGATTGAGTTCAGGTAAGCCCATTTGAGGGGTCCTTTGAGGTAATTGCCTTGTCTGCTGACTGATATTTTCTGGTTGACATTCATTGCTGTAAAGTGTCATGCCTGTGATGTTAAACCATATTTTTACAGGATTATATTAAGCTGTATTTGACACTGATATATTCACCAAGTAGAATATAAATTATATTCAGGGATTTGAGGCTTTTTCCCAAAACATGCTTGTGGTATTTAAGGAGCTTGTGCCTTACACTGCCCTCCATTAAGAATATTGTAATTTAATGCCTAATAGCATTCAGTTTTTAAGAAAGCATCTTTTTATTTTGTTATGAAGCAACAAAATCTGAATTTCCAGCCACTAATCCATTTCTTTTTTCACCTTAATACCTTCTTCCCTGACTTGTTAAAGCAGACAGGCATTTGTCTGGCTAAATCTTGTTAATTGCCGCCCCCTAAATTTTTTTCCAGTGCAATTTTGTTGACTGTCACCTAGTCACGGAATGAAAAGTGGCTGACTCAGATTTTTTTATGGATAAATACTTTTATTTAGTAATATTCCCTCTACAGGCTTCCATAGTCACAGAAAGTAAGAACTTGGCTTTAATTTGGAGGTTGAATTTTCATAGCTGAACTTTCTTTTTTTTAATCTGGGCAAACAGTTGTGTAGAGAGTTGGTTTTTTGTTGTTTTTTTTTTTTTCTTTGTGGGGGTGGGCATTGCTGGAAAGATGTAATTTTGCTTACTGATCCTTGTACACAAGGTCTCTCATTCTGGTATCAGATTTATCTCTAATAAAGACATGAGGAGAATGAGCCATGTGTCCTAAACATGTAAAAAGGGGAGGAGATATTTTCGGTTCTTTGTCACTAGCACAGCTGGGCTTTGGTTAGATTTTTTTGTTGTTGTTGGGTTGGTTTGTGGGGTGGTTTAACCACAACCCTGTCTGTTATCTGATACTGGAGGGAAAGCTGGTTGGATAGGAAAACTTGCTGTCTAGGACAGAAGCTAATCAGGGAATCTTATGGGAAGATTGAAAATGGAGGTTTTATTTCAGCTCTGCTAGATGCATGAGTTGAATTCTTTTAACTTGGTGATCTGGCAGTTTTGTACACTGAACAAACATTATTTGTAAAAATCTGTTACAGCTCCCCTAATATTGCCAAAAAGTTTCACATAGGACATCTGCGTTCCACCATAGTAGGTGAGTGTGCATTTCACTGTCTCCTGGGAGGGCTGCTTTGTCTGCCTGCTTCCCTTGACAGGAGAGCACTGCTAGCATTTCACTGCTTGGGTGTGAGTGGCTGTGTCAGGCTCAACTTGCTAATTAAAACCCTTCTGCTCATTATGCAGTGAAGAAAAGAACTTGGTGTGTTGCTGGCAGATTTATTAAGTCACACATAATATAGTTTTATGACTGTGAATATTAAATGAAGTAGTTAAAAATTGGTCTTCAAAGACACCCAAGGCAGTTTTCATTGAGGTGTTATGAGAGTCCTTTGAAATTTAAATTCTCAATTTGCACTGGACTGCAGAGCAGTTCAGATGGTTATGTCTTGGTGGCTGTCCTGCAGAAAGCTTGCTTTTATATGCTAATTACTTTATGCCAGTGTTACTGACACAGTTGCTGTAATTTCTAATAGAATAATTAATAAATTTCTTGTGCAGTGTTCTAATGGTAAGTGGAAGACTTTACTTCTCCCTCATTTCCTCATCTCACAATAAAAACTAGTAGGTTATAGCAGAAGATCCTACAAAATCTCTGTATCTAATAATGTATTAGTTTTTAATTACACTTAATGTATCATGTATAGTTATTAATTACATAAAGTAATTGCCTCTTCTATGGACAGATAGTTGAGTGAAATGACATATCTTGAGCTTTTTTTATGTTCCATTTCTGGATCCTTTGTTACAAAAGAAAACCACTTTCAAAAATAGTTCTGTAGATCTATGTTTGTCCCAGAGTAAGAGAATTAATTAATTACAGAGAATGGAATTGAAAGTAACTGCAAGCTGTAATCTGGTGTTGTAACAGCAGCAGAAGAGAGAGCTTTCTGCATCCTTTACAACAGTATTGTAATTAAAAGGTACCCTTGAAGCACAGGAAAGTAGAGGAAGGGATGTGGGTATTTCTACTGTGTAAATTCTAAGGCTATAACTAAGCTCAGGAAAGAGATGAAGGGTTTTTGTTGTAAAAGCAGTTGAAAGTAAGAAGTCCTTATATGATATGAGAAGTTTGGAGCATAGTGTGTTAATTGTTAACTCAGAAGTGCTCCAACAGCCTATAGAGATTCAGGACTTGATGTTCTCTTTTTGGCATCACAGTTAACAGCAGTTTGTGAATTTTGAGTGCTTGTCTAACCTGGTATGAGGCTGCCTGGCTGTGATGGAATTACATATAATGCCACATATTTGTGAGAATACAAGAAGACTTTAAAAGGTTTTTCATGATCTTATACTTTGCAGTACATACACCTGTGTGTGTTTTTATACCTGTTGTGTGAGATACTTTGTTGCACAGTTCAGATGCCCAGCCTTTCTGTTCCTGCTCAGAAAGGAACTTGCTTGTTACTGCTACTGCTGTTTTCGGTTGTCAGGTATTTTAGCAAATTCTATGGAGTATTTTCCTCTTCATTTTGAATACTGATCATACAAAACCAGAAAACTGTTCTATAGAGATGAGAGACTACCTACAACTGAAGAATAATACCATTTTTGTTTCATTACCAGGGAATTTTATAGCAAATCTCAAAGTTGCACTGGGACATGAAGTAGTAAGAATAAATTACCTTGGTGATTGGGGCATGCAGTTTGGTATGTTTCAATATTTTTTTACTCTGTGCCCTTTTCTACTGTATGATATGATCTAGGTTTCCAGCTTCAGTTTTTGTAGGCCCGTTGGATTCACTCTGCACTCACAAGGAATGATATCTTGTTTCCATGGATGTAATGTATAGTTCATCTCCTTAAAAAAATCTGAAGAAAACAATCCAGACTGATCCATCAGCAGTTTGACCTGTACTGATGTACAAGACAGGACCAAATTTATCCAACTGTCCTTCTGTCCCTCAGTAGCTCCTCTCTCAGATTAAACGTGTAGTTTGGGGGTTATATGTTTTGGTTTGGGGTTTGGTTTTTTCGTTTGGGCTTGGATTTTTTTTCTTTGGTTGCTTGGTTTTGAGGGTTTTGTTGTTGTTCCTTTTCTCATTATTCATAGAGCATAATTAATTTCCACAACAACCACATTTTGGCATGTTGGGGCCCACAGAGTTTGTATCTTTAGAGATATCCCTGCACTTTCCCCAAAATACTGTTTCCCCCTAAAATGTAGCAAAAGAGAGGTGTGTAGGTGGAGAATGTGCAAGTGAATAGGGCTGGAAGACTATCAGTCCTGTGTGCACACACATAGACACCCCTACCTCTTCTGAAATGTCCATTAGATCAGTGGAGACTGAAAAGTCCTCTCAAGTGTAGCCTGAGGATGCATGGCTTGGTATTTATTCCCTGACCAGAGATCATTTATGTCCCATTGCTGGATCTGTAGCTATCCTTCTGTTATGGCAGCTGACCCATCCATAGCATTCACAACTTTGACTTCTGTTGTTAATCTTGCATTAGAAATTGATCTATATTCTCTTCTACTTTTCCAATTTCCCCCAAAAAGCTGGTTTTTGGAATATTTTTAGGCGTTAAAAAAAAGGCAGTCATGCCCACTTCCTCATTCTTGAAAGCTGGTACACCTCTGTAAACTATAAAAATCCCCACCACTTTGGCAGTAGGCTCTGGAAACCATCCATTTATTGATGTTTAAATGGCAAACACAAAGTGCAGTGTCTGTTAAATGGTCACTTTTGTTTATTCCAGCCCTTATGCTGCCTCCTCAAGTTTCAATGGTAGTGCTGTTTATGGGGACATCAAGGAATCAATTTTATGAACAGAATTGGGTTAAAAATTGAATGTAAATACCCTACTTTCACTCCATTTTTATATTCAGATTTGTAAGTGTAGAAAACTAAAATATGTTCAGTTCTGTAGGAACCCAGAGTGCTGAGAATATTTCTATTCTACCTCTTGTCCTTCTAGACTAAATTCCTGGATTTTAGACAGTGCAGTATAACATTCTCAGGACTGTGAGAGCGGTAATAGAATGTTCCTTATTAAATTATTTCCCCTGCAGCTTGTCTTTCCTGATCCTGTTTCTGATGAAACAGTAGCTTATAGCATAGCTTTGCTTCACTTATGATTTGTTTCATAAGAACTGAATACAGAATGAGTTCACCAAAAATTTGGTAAATTTCATCATTGCATATTTCATTCATTTTTGCCCCTTAGACATAATTTTATCACTGCACTATTGTATAATGAATGTGGCAGTGACAGTTAAGCAGTGAAATGCTATGTGGATAAAAGGCTTCTCAGCTGACCTCATTCAGTCTGCCTTTGAAGATACTAAATAGCACTCTGAAGTCTGAATATCAGGAGTTTTATGTATTTTAATAAAAAGGTTCCTGAAGGTATGAGATCACAATACCTGTTATTTACATGTGTGCCATTTGTGCTCTTACAATCATGCTTTTTACCTAGTAGTTCCAACTATTTCTTTCAAAGTAGGTACTCCCCTCTCTATTTGGGCTGGCTCAGCTCAAATATATGGCAGGTATTATAACAAATAATACTCAGGCTTTGCAGAATTATAGCATAGCAATGTTATTGTAAGGGTCCTTTCTCAGAAGCAGTGCTGTAATTAACGATCTGTCAGCTGGTTTTACAACTGCTGTTGTCAGAAGCTTTAAAATATAATAATCGAAAACATATTTTCCTGAAACATAGCAAAGAAACCCTCAGCCTTTAGGCAGTTTTGGGGCAGGTTTCTTAAGGTAACAAAGCTTATGCAGTCACACTATCTGTCCATCTGTCTTCCTGTCACTCTGCTCCTAATAAATTTTGAATGCTTTGGGCAACTTTAGCCAGATCTGACAAAGAAAGATATCTCCAAGAGAGTGAATTTCTTTTGGAATTAATGGCAGTTGGCAGTTGAGTAAGGGTAGAAATACAGTGTATTAACCTCTGAGAGAGAAAGTTAACTGTTGTGTTTAACTTGCTGGCTAACCAGTCAGCACCTCTAAGTCAGAATCAGTCCCAACATGTGCTGCATCTTGCCATTAACCAGTGAGTGTAACAAGGTCTGGGAATAATTTGGGAAAGACAGCAAATGTGTGGAAGGATGTGTTTGGGTTGAATAAAGACTGGCAGCTGTGCTGGAGATTGGAGTGTAAAGTCAACATTGAATAGTGGAATGTTTAGATACACTAATATTTAAGAGAGATCATTAGGAAACTGAGCTCTGATTGCCCATAGAACAAGCTGTCCTTAACTAAACTCCCTGTCAGTTGGATTAGACTAATTTTATTTCCTAAAACCTAACCTGTTCCTCTTCTTTAAGTCTGCCATATCTTCTTCTGTACTCAGTGTTTCTAAGAAGGAAGTTCTTGAGACAGTGCTATTTAGTTGCAGAGAGTTTTCCAAAGGGATACCTGCATACCTTTTCCTACATCGGTCCTGGTCCTTGTCAGCTCAGAGGAATGAACTGACCTTAAAGCCAGCCTCAGATAATCTAAGAGACTGACATGTTAATATTGCTACATTACTGACAGAGTTAATGGGGTCTTTTCATTTAGGCAAAAAGATTGGGATTTGGATTTCTTGCCCTTTTGGATGGCTTTTGGAAAGTCCTGAAGCCAAATTGGATGCTCAAAAAAGCTGCATATTCTAAGCAGGCAGCAAAAATTTCCCTTGAAAACATGGCATGAGTGATACGAGGAATTCCACATTGTATCCCAGTTCTTACCGTCCTTGAAATGGTAATACTAATAAGGGAGGAAGCAAAACAAGGAATTTTGAGTATGTTCTGTTGCTGGACAGTTTCCACTGTGTGGCTTCTCATTTACTGCTTGCTGCTCTGTAAAAGATAATTTTCTGTACAAGTTCAGAAACACAAATTCCTTTCGTGAGGAATTGAAAAATCAACATAGTATTTCTGACTATTTTCTAGCTATTATATTTTCTGTGGTTGGGGTGGGGGAGAGGGGGTGTTTTTGCAGTGCAATAATAGGTTATGCTTTTGATTTCTTTTTGTAGCATACACCCATTATATTGTTTTAAAATGTAAGGCTTTGGTTACAGTGTTAAGACTAGACTTACAAAAATAACTTCTCAATATACTCTGGTCTGTTGTCTAACTCTGTATCTAATTATTATTCAAGGCTTATTGGGTGTTGGTTTCCAATCCTTTGGCAGCAAAGAAAAACTAAAATCCAGTCCTTTACAACACCTTTTTGAGGTAAGTTCAGAGAAGACCAACTAGATTTGTCTTTCCAGGATTAATAGGGGTTTGGTTCTTGGCATGCTTCATTCAAATATGCCTAATACCATCTGAGTTACTATTTACTTTTTGCTGATCTTTTGGGACTTGTAAGTGATCTTTGTGTGACAGTGGTGCTGGGTGTAACAATGCACATAAGGGATTTATGTACTTTCCTGCACAGATCCAATAACCATGAGGAGAGATGAGCAAAATTTCATGAATGGCTGATGTTCAAGCCCTCATCCTCTAAAAGAAAGATCTCACATGTTAATGGGGCTTTGTCAGTCAGGGTTCTTGTGTAGCACTGTCAGGTGTTTGCTTATCACAAAGCGGAGCTGTGCTTCACCCTTGGAGCTGGATATGGGAGCTATGGCTGATTCTGGTGTTCAGGCAGCGTGTCACAAGATAAGTGTTCTGTATAAATCTGTCTCCTGGCAAAGGAGCAAACTGTGTTTGAATACTTGGACACGCAACAGCTCAATGCATGTTAGTCAGATTGTTTATGTGGCAGGGTAGCTTCTTCTGAGCTTGCCAGCTTCTTTGACACAGGTAAATTCTGTTCCCTTGTCCCTGAGCCCTGCGGATTTAAATTGATAGATTTTCAACACTGAGGTGTTCTAGAGTTGTAGGACTGATTGAAAGAGAAAACAAGAAGCAGTCATATTTTTGTGGTTGTGCGTCACTGTGTATTACTTAATTTTTGTTTATAATTTCAGTCCATTCTTAGAATTTAAATTTTTAATACTTGAATTTTGCACTAAAGCTTTAAAATACCAGCTATTGCAGTAGCATGTAGGCTTTATGACCTTAAAAAAATTGTCTTTAAGTGTAAAGAACAGTATTCAGTCAAGACGGAAAAGATTCTAAAACAGTAGTTGTTTGAGACCAAATTAGTTTCTCAGTTATTCACAGTTTTTAAGTGTTTGTTCAGCTGTATCCCTAGCTATATCAAAGACTGAGATGTGTTTCAAAATGGTGCTTTTTCTGCTGTTGTGTGAAATCAATCTTTCTTATGAATATGAGCTTGTAAAATACTGAGTCTCTCAAGGATTTTGCTGCTTCAACTGCTATCTCAATTTTAGGCAGTGCAGTTGCTATAAATGTCAATTTTGTGGTCCTCTGAAGACAAGTCTGTGGTTTAAAAGTCCACGATAGGTTCCCTTTCATGCATAAATTAGTTCTTCCATATTTTGCTGCTGCAGTTGTTTCAAGGTTATGAAGAGGATGATAGTGACAGCAGTAAGGAATTAGGACATTCATCTTCTTTCAAGATAAGCTGAACATTTTCCTATTGGGCTTTGGGCTATTCATTCATTCTTTAAATGGGAAATGTGTTGCTTTAACATGTCTTTAAAATTTTGACATTAAAAATGTCATCTTTAAATGAATTTGTATTGTTCTTGTAGAACTGTTTTTATTGGAGGAGAGGATTATACTACTTCAACATTTTCAGTGTCATTATATTTTAGGTGTATGTGCAGATTAACAAAGCAGCAGAAGATGAAAACACAAAAAAGCTGGCTAAGGATTTCTTTAGAAAACTGGAGGAACACGATGAGCAGACATTGTCAATTTGGAAGCTATTTAGAGACCTCAGTATTGGGGAATACATCCGGATTTACAAGGTACAAATCATCCAAATGTTTTTTCTGTGTTGCTGGTAAAATGGTCTCTGTTTCTCCATTGCTTCATCAATATAATTGACAGTGCACAGCACCTTTTCATCCAGGAAACTGCCAAGCAGTGAACTGACTTGGGATCAGAGATTGCTCTAATGTTATCAATTCATTGCCTTTCCCATAAACTTTAGAATGTTGTGGGGATGCTCTTTCTCAGTATGCCCAGTTAAGCCCCATTCTGCTTCGAAAAAGCACAGTAGTTGATTTCTCATCCAAGCAGGCTGTTACTTTAGTTGCTGACATCCTAGATACATTTTATCTAATGGTGTCTAGCTTACTGGCTTTTAGACTAATTCTCCTTTCTCAGAAGTCCTGAAGTTCAGAGTGTGATGCTAAGCAGCAAGGCAAATCAGTGCTGGATAAATATTGCTCAGTTTTGCTTTATCTTTGAAGTCAGCAACAACCCACCAAATTTAATAGTTTCCATGTAATAAATTTTATTAGAAGATAACTCTGTTTTCACATTTCTGATCTAATGTTATAATGTTGCATATTAAATTGGGTGTAAGAAATTGTAGCAGCAGGAGTTCACTGCGGGTGGAGTTGAGGTAACATACAGCCATCTGTTGCACACTGTGATCTCATGACTGGAGCCAGTGTCTGCTGTTCCATGGGACATGTTTGTGCCACTGACTGAAAAATTAATCTTAAAAAATTGGGAAACAGTTTATAATCCAAATAACCTGGCTGTGCTTTAACTTCTTCCCTGAAACATATCACTGGAGCCAAGAAAGTACTGTAAGTTAAGATCTCCTGAGCAAGACACTTGATAATTCTTGTGGAAAGCTGACCTCTGAGGGCAAGTAGGTGCTGGGCTGGATCTTGAAGGTCACCCATCATCGATCACATGATGACTGGTACAGCTAGGTCTTTCTTTCCCAATTTCATTCAAACTAAAAAGTATTGAACTGATGACCTGACCAGGTTTGACAGTTAAGGTCATCTTGTCTCTCTTGAGTGTACCCTTAGCCTTCATGATAGTGATTTCTGTATGCTCAGCAATGTTTGTGAGTAGCTTTTACTTTTTAAAATTCCTTTTAGCATCCTTTTAAAATAGGGTTGGTTTCATGTCCAAACCCACTTGTTTCACCTCTGGCACAGCAAGTTAGAAACCTGTCTCAGAATTTGTGTACTAATTGCTCTAACCAGTTTATGCCTGATTTCTCGTGAATGTTATATCCAACACTGTATTCAACTCAGGGAGAGATTCATTCTAATGCAGAAATTGATTAAATCAAAATTCAAGCATCCTTTTGTTTTAACAATGAAGTGACATTTACTGGAATAAAATTAAACTTTGCACTGTATCTGATCTGTCACCTATCATCTGACTTAGTCTGAAGAAAAATGATTAGCCTTAATCTTAACGATGTTACCCTTCTTTGATATTCTTGGAACTTATCAGCGTCTAGGAGTGCACTTTGATGAATATTCTGGAGAATCATTTTACCAAGAGAAGGCCCGGGAAGTTCTAAAGATGTTGGAAGATAAAGGACTCCTTCAGAAAACAATGTATGAACTCATGTAGTCTATTGGTTAGTTTATTTAACATCTCAGTTGCACTCAAGATACGATGAGTGAGGTTTGTACATAATCTGAGGGGAAGAGTTTTCTCTAGATGGTTTTGGTAGCTGTTCTGGTAGACTGTCAGGATTTGTGCAGTCACAGCTAAAAATTACATTTTCCTTTTCTGTGACCAGCACAGAAGCCTGGCTGTGACAAATTGGGTACAATGACAGTGTTCAACTCCTAATGGTGTTTTAGCCTGTTGATTAGTTGGGTAGCTGCATGTGCCATTTAATGAGCAGAATTGGATGAGACCCTTGCCTTGATGAAAGAGGTGCCTGGCTGAATTGGGATGGAAGCTGTAATCGTGGAATGCACCAGAATGTGGGCAGGCTGCTCCCTGGCATCAGCAGTGGTGACAGCAAACTTACAAAAAGACTTAAAGGAGACAATCATTCAAAGAAAAAGTATGAGAGTATCTAGAGGGAGGCCTCCTTGTGGCAAGAGGCCTTTGTTTTGGCTCTGACCTCAGTCTTACCTGAACATACCTGTGTACTAGCTTGCAGTGACATCAGTATCTTCCCTCAACTTACAGAAAAGGGACAGGAATTGTGGATCTCTCGGAGAAGAAAGACCTCTCAACAGTTTCCACTGTCATGCGCAGTGATGGGACATCTCTTTATATAACAAGGCAAGCCCATCTTTGTTTGTTGCCAGTTATTTTGCCAGGGAACTCGTGAACATGAGCACATTTGTAACTGATAGCATGGATTTTGAAGCTTTTTATTTCTAGGATGGAACACCTTCGCTAGTAAGTGAAACTAGCAATGTAACTATGGTGGGATGAAAATGGCTCTTAAATACTTTTCCTCCCCTTAAGCAATCTGTTAGTAAATCTCCTCTTTGCATAAATCATAATACTCTCTCCACCTACTAACTTTGAAAACAAAGCTGGGATCTCTGGATCTAATAAGTAGTTGCCAAATGATGAAGGTTTTAGAAAGACCTTTGCTTAAAATGTTTATTGACAGTGTGATGCAGAAAAAAATTGCTTGTTCAGCCATGTCTTCATTGACTCTGTGGACCACCAGCACTGTAACATCAATTTTATTGCTGTTTTCCTGCCATCTCATCAGTATCCTAAAATTCCTCTTGGGTATTTTAATATGGAAGCCTTAACAGTTTCTTTGTGCCAGGAATGTAAATAAATCTAGTGTCTAGCCCTCAAGGTAAACTCTGCACAGCTTTTCAGGGCAAGGGTATTAGAGAGATGCTACAGTCAATCCTGCACATGAGGGAGCTGCTGAATCCTGTAGCCAAATAGAGACAGAGATGCCACAGTTCCATGTCTGCCGGTCAGCCAGGAATAAGGCTGAACCCCTGATCTCAGCAGGCCCATGCACAGGGCCAAAACCACTCAGCACATTGAGCATTTTGTTGCCCTCTGAGTAATCAGGATGAGTATCTATTACTGTGAAGAAATAGGCATATATATGTATGTGTATAGATACACATGTGTATGTGATATATATTGATATATATACTTGTATTATGTATGTGATATATATGTTATTTAATAATTTAAGTCATATACATATGTATTGTATGTGCAGTATGTATCCCTCCAGTAGCTGGAGGTCCCTGTGGTCTCTCCAGCAGCTGGCCTGGACCCTCTGATGCCAACAGTACAGACTCCTCTGGGTACCTCATCTTTGAAGGCACACCTGGAGACTTCCCAGGATACTTCACCTACTTGCTTGGCTATTCAGCTTGATATTTGCTGTCAGTCATGCATGGATGTGTGTGCCCTCACTCCAGCTGTTGGCAGCAGAGATGCCTTGTGACCCTTGGTCAGACTCCAGTTGTTATCACTTCATTTTGCTTATGCCCAGTTCCCTCAGTTGCTGGCACCACGGATGCAGGCGTACATGAGCTGTAGTCCCCAGGTCCAGCTACTGACACTCCAAACACGCATGCAGACACAGGAGAGAGCCCCCTGACCCCAGGAGGGTTTGAAATGGAGTTTCATGGGCAGAGAGGACAGATTGTGCTGATGAGGTGCAGGGCAGAACTAGGCAAACATAAAACCAGCAATCAAAGCCACCCATCCCGGTTACCATCTTCTCCTTCTCTTTTCTTGCCTTTGGTTCCTCCCCTAAGCATCCCATAACAAGTCTTGTGCAATTGCAAATACTTTTCCCTTTCATCCTGCATGTCCCTTAGGAAGTACCCTCCCTCAGCCAGGTGGTCTGGAGGGCTGCTGTGGTGACCCCTGAGGAGGGTTTCAGTCTGGAATACAAGGCTGATGGTTCTCCTGTGACACTCCTCTGTGTGTGTGTGTGTGTGTGTGTGTGAAGGTGAGCTTTGTACTATTTAAGCTGTTGCTGAACACTAGGTTAGTTTTCCAGGGAAGGGTTGTTTTTCTCACATCCCAATAGACAGACAGAGACTGGACTTACTCTGCACCAAAGAACTGTTTTCTCAGTTATTTTATTAGGTAGTGGTTTAAAAAAAACATTTCAAATGTGTCATCAGCAAAGTATACACATCCTTTTTTATGTGTAAGGCATACATGGATCCTTCTATTCAGGAAGTCCTCTCCCCTCCATAAAAAGCAGATTATTTTTCTAAGAGGCAAATAGTGAGGTATGTTTGAGTGAAAGTCCAAATAGTTTCTCGTTATCTCTTTCAGAGATCTCGCAGCTGCCATAGACAGAATGAACAAGCACAGCTGGGATACCATGATTTATGTGGTAAGTAATTCTAGATTCAGCACACACTTTTGTGCTGACTCTCTCCAGTAACCCAGGGGCCTCTGGCTTGAAATACGACTTTGACACACAGTATTTTTGGCAGTAAAATAGATGCCCTTACTGCCCAGCAGCTGTGCCTCTGTGTGGCAGTGTTTCTTGGTTCTGTTTCAGTGCATGACCCCTACAATGGTTGAAAAATGGCTTTAAACTGAAAGAGAGTAGGATTAGATTAGGTATTAGGAAAAAATTCTTCACTGTGAGGGTGCTAAGACATAGGAACAGATTGCCCAGAAAAGCTGCCTCATCCCTGGAGGTGTTCAAGGCCAGGTTGGATGGTGCTCTGAGCAACCTTTTCTAGTAGATGTCCTTTCCCACAGAAGGGGGGTTGGAACAAGATGATCTTTAAGGTCCATTCCAACCCAAGCCTTTCCATGATTTTATGGAAATAAGCTCTGGAGTTATTCTCTATTAAAAAAATTTATTGCAATTAGTTTGAAAGGAACTTTTACTTGATTTGACATATTTTCTGTATAAATGTTGTAATTAATAATTAAACAAACCAGAAAAAGCTGTTAGTGTTATAAAGGGTTTTAAAATGCTAATTTAGATTAATTTTAGACCGTTAATTTCTAAGTCTACTCTGAAGTCCTGATATCTTATCTGAAATGTACATTTTTATGGCTTTGAACAATGCCTTAGTTTCATTATGTAGAAATTGCACATAAAGTACTATTTAATCAATCCAAATGAAGCAGTTGTAGATAGGGAATCTTCTTATATTTATTGGTTTCATTATTTTGTTTTTTAACAATTCTAGCAGTATCAGTAATGGATATGAATAGCAGGACTATCTCCTTACTTGTCTGAAACTGTTTTTTGATCTCATATTAACAAGGAGATATCATGTGATGCTTTTAAATCTTCTTTTTCTCATATTTAGAAAAAAAATTAATCATGAAAGCCATGTTCTTTTATATGAAGTCCAGAATTAGTAACGTGGAAAAAATCTGTATGTGGTCATGATGTGTTTGGTAATGTCTTTGTACCTACTCTGTACAGCTTTTTCAAAAGTCAATATAATATGACACACAGCAAGATGCAGGGAGGGAGATCAGTAAGCAAAACAGTAAATAGAGAGATAGTTCAAAGTGCAACTTCTAGTTAAAGCACATTCCTCCTTTTAGCTTCGGTCTTCAGGAAGTTTCCCATCGCTTACTATTCTTACATGTTGTCATAGAACAGGAACTTTTTGGTTATTTTGGGGGAAAATCATTTGGTGTCTTGGTTTGAAAGACAGGTGTCTGCCAAGGAAGGCAGGAGTCTCCCTTGAAATGGAAGGAAAAAAAAAATTGCAACCCCCTTCCCTCCGAATTACTGTAATTTTGAAATTAAGGGGCTTTCAGGCAAAGACATGAAGAATACGAATAACAGTTCTTTACTATTATATATCTATATGTGTATAACCAGTCAAACAAACAGCAATAACTATGGCAGTAACAGCAAACAATCACAAACCCAGTGCCAGCCTTCTCGGCTGTCGGGCCCTTTCCCCTCGGGTGCAGTTCCGCTCGCAGCCGGCAGGGGCGCTGGCGGCTCCCGGTGAGCAGGGCAGGTGCGATGGTTCCCCCGCGGCTGCAGGGGGCGCTCCGGAGCGAGCTCGGGGAGCACGCGGCACTGGTGGCCTGGGATCCCGGGAAGGGATGGAACAAAGGCTTCACAAACCCCTGGGCAGCCGATCCCGGTGTCCGGCCGGGCCCTCGGGAACAGCAGGCTGGAACGGCAGGCTGGAACTGCAGGGACAAGAACAAATCCCGGGTGGCAGACGAGACATATCAAACTCCAGAGCTGCAGCGGGAACCCCCAGAGGTCTCGGCAGGCAGCGCGTGCGGGGCTACGATATAGTGAAGGCTCAAAGCAGCGACAGGGGCAGGGCAGCCACAGCCTGGCTCCCAGTGGGGCAGGGAAAGGCGGGCTTGGGATCCCGGGGTTTCTCCGGTAGAAGGAAGGCAGCTGAAAAAGCAGAAGCCTGCTGTGCTGACGAATTCCTTGCAGCCTCTCTCTCCGTCCAAATGCCGGGAACTAACTGCCCACCAGCCCAGGTAAAAGAGAGTAGCCAGATGCACCCCTCCTCCTGTGGCCAGGTCTTTTGTTTTCCTTAAGCACCCAGTAATTTGTCCCCCTGGAAACATGTATGGGGAAAATTCTTTAACAGAAAAAGAAAACAGAAGGGAGACTCCTAAAACCCCTACATTTGGTTTTGGTGGCAGTTTTTCTGCCCCTGCTGGCTGGAACAGTGGGTTCGTTGGCATCAAAGGGCAGTCTGGCTGTTAAAATTCAGTGCATTAGATGTTCAGGATGTTTCCTGTCTAGTTCATGTGGGTAGGTAGTTATTTGTGTTTATTATACCAGGAGGTAGCAGGGAGCAAGGGAGAAGGAACAGTTAGGAAAAAGAACAGTTGGGGGTCTACTTTGCACAAATCGGGATGTCAGCTGAATGTTCAGCTCATGGAGTGAGCAAGCATAGGAGTAATAGTCTCGAGCTGACTGCTGCTGTACCTGAACATCAGTCACTATTTAGTTCCTTGCCTGGGCCTCCCTGGTCTCCTTCAAGTCCAAAGAGATGCACAGCACAGCCAGACTGTGATGTGATTGATTTGTCCATCATAGCCAATGTCTCATTCAAGTTGGAAATGACAGATCAACCTTGGCCTGTCCTCTCAGCCTTGCTCAGGTTGTATAGTTTTCAGAGGACCTGGTTAATATTTTTATCATTTCTGACTTTCTGAGGGCTGAGAAAGTGGGTCATAAAAGAGCGAAACAAACTCTTAGGAGACTCTTGTGGGACAGACAACCTGGGGAGGGAACTGCCACTCTTGCTGAGCTTTGCTGCTTTGTGGCACTGCTTTGTGGTGAGTTAGGACTTTATTCAGTGTTACCAGAGGCAGGAGGACTTAATGGATTTAAATGAGAATGCTAATGATTTTAGGCTTTAATAATTAAATACAAATGTGTTTCAGAATCCTAATCTTGTTACAAGAAAATTATTTAGAGACTCTAGAGTCTTATTTCATAAGATGATCTTATTTTCATCAGATCAACTTGTTTAAAAGAACATTAATTTGGTTTACTACTTGTAATGCTGTAAATCAGTGCATTTACCAGTTTAGGTTTTAAAACAATCCTACTTATTTCATAAAAAGGCAGTGATATGAGCAAAATTTTCAAAACATTTTAAGATGTGGCATATTATTAAAGAAGTACTCAGATTCCATTGAATGTTGCACTCAAGAAGGAGATGAAAATGCTTTTATATATGAAGAATTAAATATAATCCATGCTGTCAGACTGCAGGCTTCTACCTTAAAGCCAGCCATTTAGTGAGAGAGGTCTGGCTTTGTGCAGAGATGCACCTCATCTGTAGGGTGCATGGAAAAGGAAGGCCTTGTTTGAAGCACTGGCCACTGCTGTCCACTTATCAGCTGTCCACTTATCAGCCTTGCTTGTGAGTTGGCATGGGGAGGTGACTCCCAGGAGCAGAGCAGCTTATGAAGAGCTAGGAGAGAGGAGGCAGGTGCTTGGTACAGTGGTAGAGTTGAGAATGAATACAAGATAAGCACTTCATTCACTGCTCACTCCCTGTTGCAGAACACCAACAAACGAGGAAATAGTGATTATTTGGTTATCTCTGCATTTTTCTCTAAGGAGGGATAAAAAGGAGTTTGAGTGAGGCAGTCGAAACAACTAGGTAGGAAAATGAACCTCATAGCAACAGCTGTGTCTAGAAACCCATATGGTAGTTGTTGTTAGACATAACATACAGTCAGAAACTACTTCAATTCGTAGGAGAGTAACTGAAAGTAGAAGAGAGCACAAGATGTATCATTATGAAATTGTGATAATGTATACTTTTTTTAAAAAACCTTATGTACCTGCCTTATAATGTAAAACTACAAATCACACTGGAGACGATAGAAACTAGTGGGTTCTGGAGGCAGAGAGCTTAAAGAGGTGTTCTGTATCTAAGCCAGAAGACCCTTGGAGTCTGGTGATGTAACACAGGGGTACAACAGGCAGCAAGGTTCTGTAGTGAAAATGGAGATGTTCTGTTTGATGGGCAACTCACAGATCATGAGAAACTAAAGAACATCAAGGTTTCCTTTCACTTTGTGTCTTTGCCTTCATGACCCGAGAATAATAATTTCTGAAAAGGTGGATTTCTTTTTCTAACATAGCTCAAAGTCCCGTTGCCATAGATTCCAGCTGTCACAATTTTCAAGTCTTGCTTGTCTTTGTAGGTCTTAATTTTGCTTGCAGTGACTTACTGGCACTGTGGTATTGTGTGTTTGTGTGTTAAAAGCTACTCCTTATCAGACTAGTAGTGTTTTCTGATATGCATCAATTCTATTCCTTAGACAGATAAAAGTCAAAGTAATCACTTTCAACATTTATTCCAAATACTGAAGCTCATGGGTTATGACTGGGCAGAAAGGTAAGTACTAAAAATCTTAATTATACTGGTTTTGGTGGTTAATTGTTTTTTTCCCCAAGAATCTGTATAATATGTACATTGGAATTTCAGTGGAGTGCTCTTTTGAAGAGAATCTTCTGATGGTGTCCATCCACCACCATGCTATAGCACACATCATGAAGGCATTTGGGATGAAACTAAGCTACAAGATGTGGTGCTGGTGTGCAAGTAATGGACTCCAGGGTACAAGCAGACATTTGGTCTGTAGGACCCAACTAATACTAGTCCAGCAGAGAAACAAACCCTCAGAATTATGTGCAGTATGAGCCTCAGGTCCTCATGAGCAGCCTTTTCATTCTGTGTGTCCACTCCTGCTGGTCTGATTTATTTGTGAATGGAGTCATTGCCGTGTGTTTAGGATGTGAAAAACAGCCCTGTCTCTCATTTAACAGGTTTTTCATAACTGCTTGATGTGAAAAAGGTAAACAATTTTTAAGAGACTTTGTGGCATAGCTTCTGGGATATTGTGTGGTCACATATAAGATTATTAGCTCTTGAAGTATTTTATTTCAGCAGAGATCAGAATCAGAGTTTGAATCATGCTTCAGGCTTGAAGTATCTATTGCAGGGAACTGTATCCCTGCTGTAATTCGTTGTAATTACCAATCTTGTTAGCAATGTGAGCAAAGGTCAGTAATGGATCTACAGACTAAATCATATTCTTCTCTGCCAGACTGTGTGTCTTCTGTGGTTAAATAAAGGGTTTTAGCCTTCAGGAATACCAACCTGCCTCCTTTCACAATGTTTAAGCTTGTGCTAAAATTACCTTAGATTCTCAATCATGAATAATACTTGGGATTATTATGAGCAGAAACAATGAATACTTTATTATTAGCAATGATTAATTATACTTTTAGTTTAATGTGGCCACAATAGAATTATTATGACTCCTTTTCTAATTATATTAACAGATCTCTGTTGCCACAGTAATTTGATCTGTCTGTATCCTGCCTCTCCTCAATTTATTGCAAATTATTGCATTGAGGCCTCTGTACTAAAGCTAGTAGCAAGAGAGATTCCTGAGAGCACACAAATGACCAGGCTATCATAATTCTGATCATAATTTTCTCATTATATAATAAGTATGGAGCTTGGTTGCCGAAACGAGAGTTGCTGATTATATCACTAAGCTTCCCACGTTGGAGTGTTATTTATTCAGCTGTTATTGCTGTTTCCTGATAGAGAATCCAGCTCTGAACAAAGACCACAAACATTTCTCTCAATTGAAATGTAATTTTGGTCCTGCTGCTTCTCAACACAGGTGCCAGCATGTGTCTTTTGGTCTAGTTCAAGGCATGAAGACTCGGAGAGGAGAAGTAATTTTTCTGGAAGATGTTTTAAATGAAGTTCGCTCAAGGATGTTAGAAAACATGACTTCCACAAAAAGTTAGCTATTTCAGGTCTTATTAGTTTCTTTTGATGTTCTGTGTTGATCAAATTGTGTCATCTTTTCCACCCTTCACTTCTCCCTGCATTGCACTAATCACAGTGATACACCCTTTTTCTTTCTTTTAGTACTTCCCGTAATATAAACAATGTTAAAATAATTCTTTGCAACTCTGTGAACTCCCCCAAATTACAGATTTGCAAATTCACATTCAGTGAAATTACTTCATCATACCCTGGGAAGGAACCACCTGCCTTTGGGGACAACAATCTCTTTTTTCTGGAGAGACAAACTAGTCAATAGTGGGGTTGGGGCTGGAGTTCAGGGATCAGTCAGATTTCAGCCAAAGGATTTATAGCTCTGACAGCTTTCTCTGGCAAGAGTGACCTTTGCTTGCCTCCCAATACTGCCTTGTCACCCTGCCAGCCTCGTGGCTGTTCCAAGTGCCCGGGAGGTCACTGCTCTGCCCCAGATTGTACTGAAGGGAGAGTTTGCCTGCACCTCGATCAGGCTGTGGTTCCAGGATCCTTTCCTCCTGATGCAGTACAGATTCAGGCAGTTCCCAGTGAAATGCTGCCCCCTCTTGTGCTCTCTGGAGTTAGGTGCTGGATTGAGTCAGCAATGTGATCATCTTAAGTAGTATGCATCTTCCTTGCTCTGCCTTCTCAGCTTTTTTAAAACTGATGATTTCCTTGTAAACTGGACAAGGAGATGGTGTTCCCTGCACGTGGCAGGGGGTTTGGACTGGATGATCTTTAAAGGTCCCTTCCAACCCAGAGCATTCCATGATTCTCCCAGTTCAGATGCCTTTAGTATAATCAGTTTAGATATCTACAGTGGATGGTGTGAATACTGCCTAAACGTACATCCAAATGGTCCATTAGCCATTAGAACAACTTTTCCTTTTTTTGTTTATGTATCTTGTATCATTTGGAGCTTTTTGTCAGTTTTTCAGCAAAATCTGCATTTCCCTGATCTTGGAGATTGGCTGTCAGAATTGTGAAAAGGAATTCGGGGTAGCCTGTGTGACCTGTCATAATGAACCCTTCTTACCTCAAAATCTGGGAAAGTGGGAAAAAGCCCATGTGAAACAGCTGTTTTCAGCTTTTAAGAGAGATTTATATCCTAGACTCCTTGCTGTGTGCATGCTGACAATTTCCATATTGCTAGTTTACAGTTATGGAAGATAAGCTCTTTTATTGGCATCTCCATGTCTGAGCAAGAGGTCATTATGGTACTGCAGACTTAATGATTTTTTTCTGTTTCTCTTCAGCAACCAAAGAGGTACAAGATCCTGTGGAGACAGCAGAGAAGGTTGGTCTTGCAGCACTCATAATTCAGGTGAGTCTGAGCTGCCTTACGAGGTGTTTGCATCATCTGTGAGAAGTTACAAATTGAGATGAAGAGCCCTATCTGGGCGACACCAATTTATTGTTGCAGGACTTCCGGGGCCTTCTGTCATCCGATTACCAGTTTAGCTGGGATCGAGCTCTCCAAAGTCGGGGAGATACAGGTGTGTTCTTGCAGTACACCCATGCCAGACTCCATAGGTAAGAGGAGCATTTCTGCACAGTACAGTTTGACATGAATTTTAACCTTATTAACTTACTGCTTTGCTAAGTAGTAGTAGTGCTAACTCCTTAAATATGACACATGCTCATTTTTTCAGCAGAGGTGTGAGTTTAAGATAGAAATCATTGAGACTTCCCAGAAAAGCAAGCCAATTAAAATTAATTTTCTACCTCGTTTCCACGGAACTGAGCTAACTGTTCATGTACTTTCTCAGTTCTAGGAACAGCCTCTTTGTGGCTGGTGTCAGTGATGAGGAATGGTAGTCTAGAACTAAGGAAACTGATGTAAAAGCCAA
Source organism: Coloeus monedula (assembly GCF_965178545.1). Taxonomy (NCBI): domain Eukaryota; kingdom Metazoa; phylum Chordata; class Aves; order Passeriformes; family Corvidae; genus Coloeus; species Coloeus monedula. The sequence goes on from NC_138782.1 coordinate 83,661,240, forward strand.
AATGTATTTTACAAAACTTGTAAAATACACCACATCACAGAACTTGGATGTTTTGGCTAGCACAGTAACTAGTGGATTATTTTTAACATTGTTATTTCCCACTGTCGGTAACCAAGATTAAAAGGAGATCCCTTCCTGTTGGCTTAGGTCAAACACCTGACATGTTTAATTATTTTTTTAAAAGAGTTTCAGAAGAGTCCAGTTTGAACAGTTTAATCAATTTTACTGAACTGCCAGAGCAGACCTCAATATGTGTTTTCATGTAAGATTCCTTCCTGGGTCAGGCCAAAGGTGTGTAGCAGCCTGATGTTCTGAGCCAATGGTAGCAGGACATGGTGTTCAGGGAGAACATGCAAGCCTGATCCCTTTCTCTGGTCTGTTCCTCTTGTACTCCCTTATCATGTAGGTATTGGTGGTGCCAGGGTACCATTAGTGGGGGATTGACTACCTCCCTAGTCCTTTTAGCTTCTGGACCTGTTGTCCATGCATGTCTCTAACCGTGTTGCTAACTGAATGGCCAGCACAAATCTTTTTGTTTTTTATCTTAGGTTGCAGTCACCTAGTCTGTCTCAGTGTTCTATTCAGCTTGAGCAGAGCCTACCCTGTTCTCTTAAAAACACAGATTACTGGTTTTTTTGTTCAGCATTGTTAAGAAGTGGTTTACATCCAGCATTTGTTTTCCATTCTTACATTTTAGTTTAGAACAGATGCATGGGAATGCAGAGCTAACTGACGTTAATGTGGTGTGCTTGCAAGAGCCAGATGCCATCTCTGTTCTTCAGCATCTTCTCAGGTTTGTCTAGTGTTCTTTCCAAATACCAGTTCCCTTAAAATAAATATCTGGATATGCCACTGACCTATTGAGAGGGCACAGACTGCATGATCATCAGAAAAAATGGCTGTTTGGGGCAATGACTTGCCTTTTGTGCCACATGGATCGCAACATTTGAAGTGTTTGTGGCTTTAGAAGCCATATGATGGAAAAAGCAGTATTCGGAACGTACTCTGTGTACGTGAGCCTCCTAATTATTTCTTGTCTTCACGAAAGTGTGCTAAGCTCTGTATAAATATTAGCTGCAGATTTGCTTGGTCCCTCATGTTCTGTTTTTGTCATGTGAGAAAAGAGAGAGGAGGTGAGGTAAATGGATCCTTCAGAGCTACTGAACATGCACAATTGGTACCTGTTAATAGCAGTAATGTTCTTTATTAATTCAGTCCTAAAGTGTAGCAGTTTCTGTTTTCATTATTTCATAGGTGTATAATTAAACTATGGAGACAAGGGAGTTGTCCATGTTGTGCAGCCTGTGATGGGAGTTGGAGGTGACCGAAGCTTTCAGAATTCCTAGTGAGAATTCCTATATACTGCATTGCACACTGCAGTGCCAGCAAGTTAACTCTTTTGACCATACTAAGACCTTCCTGAGGCCATCTGTTTAAAACTAGGACTTCCAAAAGTCATGCCAGGGCACCAGGTAGTTCCTTTGACCTGCACATGTCGGCTGCAGAGCCCTACCATTAACTGTAATTGCCTCCAGAGGTCTGCCTGCAGTCCATGGTTTGCTGCCTGCTCTCTTGTGCAACAGCAGGACCAGACAGCTCTAAGTAAAACCAGTAGTGTCTTATTTATCCAGTGCCACTGTATTTCACAGAAAACATGTGAGTTGTTTCTTGGGATTTTTTTTATACTCTTACATGACTGCAGAGCCCTCGTTATCAGGGTGCACTCCCCAGTTCTGCAGCTTCTCTTAAAGAGAGGAAGATTCCACGGCAGGTCAGCTTGGGCATGCTGGCAGTGATGCGCCTGGGAGCTGAGCAGAGATCAGGAAGTCCACTCCCCACTTTGAATTTGAAATCTCTTCAGCCCCAGAGGTGTTGGTACCTTCTTGCAGGCTGTGAAAAAGGACAGCAAAACACATGAAGAAAAAACATACATCTCCTGCCCCTGTTTAATACTGTCTTACAAAGTTAATTGTATTGTGTAAGTGATGTAGGATGACCCTGCTTGACCAGGGAGGTTGGACCACCCACTGTGGTCCCATCCAACTTGACCCATTCTGTGTGATTCTGTATTCCAGGATTTGTCTTTTTCTAATGTTGCAAGATTCTTTTTATCTACTTAAAATTCTAAGCTGCATTTACTAAAGGCAATGCTCTCTAAGGGACTATTTTGACTTCCTTGGTTATTTAACACATTTTTTGCTCCTAGAAACTTACAATTAGTGTTGAGATGTAAAACCAGACATAATGTTCCAGGAGCAAATATAGCTCTCGTGTTCTCTTTGCTATAGCCTGCCTCTCCGAGGTGTTTGCATGATGAGGAGCAGAAGCAATCTCCTTCAGTAACAAGTGAACAAGGAAGGAATAATCAGTTGTGTGCTAATGACATGGCTTAGGTCTGCTTCAGAAGATTAGTTGTGCTAATTCTACAGCTGTGGTTGTGTGCTTGTTCTGACTTAAGCAAGTCTGATGAGCCTTCTATCTGAGTACACCTTGTACCACTTCAGCACCAAACAATCCTTTTCTTCTTTCACAGGTATGACGAGGTCCTGTATAGATCTTCTCAGGATCTGCAACCCAAGCACATTGTCAGCTACCTCCTCACACTGAGGTAAGGTGTTTGCTGATACTGGTGGTGTCTCCAGTGAGGACAGGTCTTCCTGAGTTGGCTCTGCAGCCCTCACATCTGCACTGCTTTGAAGAGTAAAAATAGTAGGAAGATGCAAATGTGTGGGACAGTTTCCATGAAGCAGGAAATATATAAAGTAGGATAGCAAATAATGTAATAAATAGTAGAGATCAAGGCTGGAGCCAGGACCCTCCTCAGAAGCTTAACAGCTTTTAAGAAAAAATAATCACTTGGCTGAAACACAGTATCTGAACCCAAAATCATGCTGGACTAATGACGTCTTAAGGAGCAGATTTGAGCTGATAACATCCTCTCAATATCAACATTTCAGCTAGGAAATTTTATCCAAACTGCTTTTAACCACTATCTCAGCCCATGAACAAAGCTTGTTATTAATGTAAGTTCTACTGTGTATCTGATTCCCATAGGGATTGGACAGCACCATGAAATGCTGGAGTAGGCTTGGTGGAGGAAGCTGTAGAGCCTGTGTATGGGGAAGGCTTTAACAAGTTAAGGAAAACTGTACAAAGAATCATGCATCTTGGAATGATAGGGTAGGCTGTCAAGGATCTTCCCAGAGCAGTCCTGAGATTGTTTTGTGGGTTTTTTGGGGGGATGGAGGGCAGGGAGTGGGAGGGTATGTGTTCAGCAGGGAGATTATTTTGGGGTTATTTCAGGAGAATTAAGTTGTCAGGGCGTGCCATCAACACCATGCAGGCTACAGAAAACCATGCCCTCCTTCAGCCAGGTGAAGAAGCTGTTGGAAATCAGCCTCTGGCATGCTGCAGTTGTGGGTGGCTCTTCCAGTTCTGCTGCTTTCTGTAGCCCACAGTGCTGCATTTGTCAAGTGACTTGCTCCTTCTCACTGTTCTCCCGTGTTTTCCCTTTCAGCCACCTGGCAGCCGTGGCACACAAAACCCTTCCCGTGAAAGGCAGCACGCCTGACGTGGCACAGGTACGGCACCGTGGGGTTGGGGGCTGGAGCCTGGCAAGGCAGCCCCGTGGAAGGATCCATCAGGGCTTTGCCAGCCCAGCTGTGTCACCACTGGGGGGAATACACACCCACAGGTGGAGGAGCCGACAGCCAGGCTCTCCCGAGGCCGGCACTGCTTTGGGAATGCAGGGATTGCTGTTCACAGTTGTGCCTCCTGGAAAGGGCTGCTCTGCTTGATCCTCCCAAAACACAACGTTCCTTAAGGACAGCTGCTCCAGACCCAGTCAAACACCTTCTCGTCACCTTTCCTTCTAAATGTTTTAAGAGTAAACATTTGAGCATTTAATTGGTGGTTGACTTTTGATGGTTTCCTTTAGTGGTTATGTGGGAAGATAGAGAATTAGGAGAGAACTGAATCTGTCTCCTCCCTCTTGCCACCTACATATCCCAAGTTGTCGGTATTGCCTTTCTAGCTAAAGCACATAGGCTGACAGCTGTTAATGTGCCATTCCAAATAAATGCAAATTCTTTTTACTGATCTCCCAGGCAATGTTTGACCCCCTAATGACTCAGTAAATTATATATTAATTACACTGCCTCTCTTATTTTCTTTCATCTATTTCAAAAGGAATTACCTATTTGATTTTGGTAGGAAGTCACATTTAAGTCTTGAGTTGTGCTGTAGGGGAAAAACATTCAGTGGAAATGGTGGAGCTGCAGTCTGTATTTGAGCTTAGATACTGTAGGCATCTGTGCCTTTGGAGATGGACTACATCAGATTTAAAGGAAAGCTTCAGTACCTTATCCTGTAAATAAAAATATTTCTAAATATCTTGCAATGTGACGGCTTTCAAGAACTATGATTTTTGGATCAAGCTTGATAGAGCCCTTCCCAACAGCCAGCTGTATAACAGCCAAGACATTGACAAGGGAGAGTGAAATTTTCAAAGCAGCCCATAGTTGTTTGACAGCTTGTCACCCAGGCACAGCAAGGGGAGGGATTCCAGCAGTATCCTCAGGCTGTACTAGCCCGTGGTGCATGAAAGATTTTCAGTTTTTAGTCATTGCACTCTTATTCAGGCATCTCTGCTTGCTCTGCCACAAGGGCTGGGCTGGACGTTCCTCTCCAGCTTCCTTTGTTTGACAGTGTCCCTCTGTTGACAGTGCAAGGGGCTGCCAGCAGCTGGTGTGAATTCTGGCAGCATTGGTGTGTTCCCTAGTGCTCAGGTTATGTGTAGATCTGAATCTCGGTAGGGGCTGAGACTGCTCAGGGACAGGCTGCACACGGTGTTCTCACCTCTGCTTCAAACTGCTGTTCCAGGAACCGCACCCTATTCTGTAGCACTACCCTAAAATGACTTTTTTCTTGTTTTCCAGGCACGGCTCTGTCTCTTCCAAGCTGCACGCTTGGTTCTAGCCAACGGAATGAAACTTCTTGGCATTACACCTGTAACTCAAATGTAACGAGGCCATATGCGATGTAAAGTCACATCTCTTAGTAAAATGATTTTTTTCCACAATGATATGAATCCTCTCCTGTGTGTCACTGCTCTTGCAGGCTGGAAACTCCATCTGTGCTGGGAAGTTTGTGTTCTCCATCCTACCAGCTGCAGAAGAGCAGGTGCTGCATGGCCATTTGCAGGGGGCAAGGCTGTCACAATCGCTTTCTTCAGGCATTTGGTGGCAGCAGTGTACTTAAGACACTACTCTACCTGGAACTTCCCATAAGAGCCTTGCTGTGTATTTGCCATGTAAATATCACATCCTTTTGGTAGAGGAAGTGGTGTTAACTGTGCTTCCCTAAGCAAAGTTCTCCACTCCTGTGGTTGCCACTGTGTACCAAAGCCTAATGGTACAATGGGTCAAGGTGCTCTGTCTGTTGTAACAAACAGAGTTACTCAGACCATGCAGAGACCTTTTCCTGTGTGTTGTGCTGCATTCCCCCTTCAGAAGCCTCAGCCAAGCCCAGCTGCCTGCTGTCACACCACACCCTGTTCCTCAGCCCTTCCTCTGTCACGCTGATGTGATGGCCAGCAAGAAGAGACTGTTGGCCAGCTGGTGGAACGGGAAGTGCAGTGTTCCCTCAGCACTGTGTACACTGACCCACGTGGCAGGTGCTGCTTGGCAGCCCTGAGCCTCACGCTGCTGGAGAGAGGTGGAGCAGCACCTGCGAGCTCCTGCAGGTGCCTGGCACTACCCTCCACCATGGAAGCCTCGACTCCCAAGAGCAGCACTATGGTGGCTGCTCTGATACACGGAACAGTCAGTGAAAGGCAGAGGGGAACATCCTCTCCCATTGGAAGAGAATTTAAGCATGTTTGTTACTGCTATGTTTAATGTGCCCCACTTTCAAGTAAAACCCAGCTGCTTAATGTCTGAAGGAATATATCCAAGAGTATGAACTTGGTCATGTTACAACTCCACTGTGAATGTCAACAAGCTGCCCAAATGCACCAGGGTCAGTTTTCCCCCAATGTAGAGTTGAAATTTCTAGAAAGCCTAACAAGATGAGGAAGGAGGTTGAAATTACAGAGTTGGCACTAATAAATTAAAGGCTAACATGCACAGGAACCATTTTCAAGCATCACTCTGTATGCACAGAGAAGTTTAGAGAAAAAATCTTGTAGACAGAAACTTTGTGTTGACTCACTCATAATTAAGCCAGAGGTACAGGAACAAATACAAATGTTCCCCTGTACTACACATAGAAGATCCCTCTACCCCCTACAGCAGGTACAGAAAACATTGGGAGAGAAGAAGGAAATCCACAACTTCAGAGTCTTCTCTGACTTTTTAAACCAGACAGCAAGGGCTGCCTCTAATCACGCTGAGGTAGGTGATGCTCAAAGCAGGGGTAGTCCCTGTAGAATTGTGTCATCTTGTACCTATTGCCTAGAAGAGAAACACTTCCTGTCATTAATCAAACTACAATTGCCAAGTATTTTAAGAGAAAATGCTGGTAGTAGTTGCTTTTTTTAATAATTTCTTATGAAGCTTTCAGGCATTTCTGCCCTCAAAGAGCAAGACAGTTTATCAAATACACAAAGGACCAATTTCCCTCTGTTATATACATTATATACAATTGAGTGATCAGTTCCTTCATTGGGTTTTCCTTGTAAATCAGACTCTTCATTGTCAATGTGAATGAAGAATACCTTCCATAAAATACCCAGCCAGCTCCTCAGCTGCAGTGTAGCCTCAGTGTCAGCCACTGGAAACTCCACATGTAAAACAGAACTAACTTCTGCTTTTAGTCTATCCCACTTACTTAAACCATTTCATGACTAGCTTAAGGCTAATTTTGGAAAAAAAATTATTTTTAAAGTCTATTTTTTCTCTTGTCCATCTGTCCCTTTTTATGGACATCACACAGTAGCAAGTCTCTCTTTTGAGCTCTTAGTCTCTGAGGGCTGGATTTTTGTGGTGTCTTGTCGAGGTAATCCGTAGAGGTAAATAGAAATACACACCAGGAGAGCACCCAGGGAGAAGGTAACAGCTGAAAGGAGACAAAATAGCTTAAATAAATATTCATGTAAGAAGAAACCTTCAGCAAGCTGTGTAAGTTATGATGAGATCTGAATGACAGTATTGAAGTTACCCATAACTAAACAGGACAGCAAACTATTGGTAAGTCACAGCATTTAGCTTCATCCTCTGTCACTGGGAACTCTTGAGTGTTTACAATCCCTGCAGTCCCAGGTGCCATCTGGACAGGCTTACATTACAATAAACTTAACTGCTTATTGATAAAATTAATAAAAAGCAGTGAATGTAATAAAGTAGCCTGTGATAACACTTCTTTTTTGCCTTTCCATGTCAGACAGGGTTAAGAAACTATTAACAAGGCTTTCCCAGGAAGCTCATTAGTCCAGGTTTGATTTGTGTCAACTCTCAGTAAAACACTCTGCCCAAGTAAGTTTTTAAAATTAAGTGGGTTTTTTTTTCATCCCTTGCTTTATGGTGCTCTTTTGCAGCCAAACACTGATTGTCTTCTTGTTACACAAACTTTCCTTTTGTCTCGCTAATACTACATCAGAAAGCTAGTTTTTCCACCATTTTGCCACATCATCTTTGGATTAAGGTAGGAAACTACCCACAACTAAACAGTGAAGGACTGAGCAGGAGTCCTGGGCACAGTACCAGATGCAGACTTGACTGGGGAGAAAATCCTTTGTAGTTGCAGAACAGCCCAGAGCCATCTGCTCTTTCCCCTCAAAAACTTCACCACATCAGTCACTCAAAACCTCAGCTGCTCTTTGACTTTCTGACATGGTGGTGTCCACAGCAGATGGGGAAAGTAGAAGTTAATGCTGTAGTGGGTGTAACTCAACAGGGATGTGTAAAGCCCTTTGAAGAAATAGCTGAGGAATTAATTTGGCACTGGCTGTACTAAACCAAACAAGAAATAATAACCTATCAACAGCAGTCCCAGGTAAACAGCTGTATCACACGCTAAACTGCATCAGAAAGTGATGCATGAAAATAAAGCTGTTTAAACCAAAAGAACCTTTCTGTTTGATGTTGTAGATGCTTCTGAAAGAACAAACCACCGATGCCTTTGAAAGCACAGAGTCATCAGGCACCTTGTGCACTACAACAGGGACAATGATGCATTAGTGCACAGGAGTCCTGGAGAAGATTTGAAGCTAAAACCAGAAAAACTGAGAGGGGGCACAAATGATGGTTTTGGTATGGGCTGTGTATAGCAGGCTGGACAGGCAGGAAACATGCACGGCCATCAAATCAAAGGCAAAAAGGCACTTACTTATCTGAAGGCCAAAGAGGATGACTGATGCCACAGTAGAGAGAACAATGGCTGCTGCTGCAGAAAAGCCTTTCATGATGTTATCTGTGTACTTAACAACCACCGAGGTGTAGATGCCACCTACACTGGCCAGAACTAGGAAGCAGATAAGGTGTTACCATTAGTACAGGTGCAGTTGGTTACTCTTGAAATGATGCATTTTACTCCACTAGTGTGCTCCTGGTTTGGGCTACATTGTCCTAATTAGTGATTTAACATATCATTCAGTGGAATGGGATGTCTATGTGGCATCCAGTAAATAAGATATGACTCACTTAAAGATGATCTACTTGCTAGTCAATTATTTAGGCTGCTGTTTCAGCACAATTTTAAATTGAGTGAGTAACTTCCAAGAAAATGATACTTTTAAATAAAATCCATCAAAACACAGTAGAAGGAGTGTTAGACTGAATTTGTAGCTTCCTGCAATCAGTTATATCATTGTTAAAGAGGAAAAGCAATGCCAAAGACTAAAACCACAAGATACTTACAGACGACAAACCAGACGTAGTATGTGTAGCCATAGAAAAACCCTTTCTCTAGAACTTGGGCTCCATCTGACATGTACACAACAAATAAATTCACCACAATCCCAGATAAGTACAGCTGAATGTTCCTCACCCACAAGGAAGTATCTGAACTCTTTAACACCTTTTCAAAATAAACTCCTGAAAAAAACCAAACCAAAACAAACAAAAAACCAAAAACATTTCAGTGAGAAGAATGATTCACGGTTTACTGCATTTTAAAACCAGACAACCTCGCTCGGAGTGGGACCGCTTAGAGCCAGCAAACTCTCAAGTTCACTATCCCTGGAAGACCACTGCTGAAGGCCAATGATGGATCTTGGCTGGTGCCCCCACTCCTCCAGGCTCAACCCCTGGCCCGCTGAGAAGATGAAAAGGCATCCCATGTGAGCCCTTCACTGAACTCCAGGGGCATTCTTTGCCCTGTACAAACTCCTTTACATGTGTGTGAGCGTGCATATGCTACAGCAAAGGGACTATGGATGTTCCTCTCTTACATTCTCAAGCACTTCAGATTCGTAACTAACTTAGGCCTATAAGCGAGTTACTGTTGTCTTACAGAATCTTTTGTTAAATTGTTCAAATTAGGCTGTTAAGTTTAAGTGCAGTTAAAACCTTTAGGCCTAAACCATTGGTCAGGCCCTGGGGCTCAGTCTAGCAAGAGGATCTGCTTTGATTCAACAGGAAGATTTCCCTCAATCCATTTTATCCTTACCCTTTCCCATCTTTGCCCTTTTTCAATCCACAGCCTCCATGTAAATAATTTAATGCTGATTTTAGTTTTAGATTGATTGATTTTAGTCCAATTTTTCTTGGGGGGCAGGGGAGGAAGGGAGGATCTCTATTACCTCAGCACTGAAACTGAAAACTCCTCAGGAGCTTTGTGCTCACAGAGCACTTGGCAGAGCAGCTCGTTCTGAAACCACAGCTTCAGAGGATTACAGAGCAAATCAAAATCGAAGCCTTCTGCTAATTGAAACTACAGGTTGGTTTTGAGGAAGTGGAATTCATTTTAATCTAAAGCTCATTCTGAAGAGCATTATTTTTATGTTCTGCATTACTGAAACTCCCCAAATACTTCTTCATTATCCTACTTGGGAGGCATTTGTCAGACTAAAAGGCAGACATTTGGCAAGGCCATCACCACCTGACTTTTTAACCACTGCTCACCCATCACGACTCTGTCAAGCTCTGGAATTTCCTCCACATTTCAAAACAGGGAGAGCAGTTTGCAGGACTCTTACCAGCCACTTCCATGACCTTCTGGTGAGAGCCCTATTGACTAGAAGTTTATTGGTGATTAATATCACACAAGATCCTTCATACCATATGAGAAAATAATATGGAACCAACACAGGTGGCACAAAGACCCATGTGTTAGAAGGCCTAGGCACACCCCCCTCTAAAATCCCCAAGTTAGCTCCAAGGAAGGTCTTGCTACTCTTTTATTGACAAAAAATGCGATTTATAATTTAATAGAGTATAGTGAGTATTTATGGTGAATAAATGACAGAGCAGATTTCTATTTCAGGGGTTCAAATAATTACAAAAACAAGGAAATACTGTATTACCTCATAGGAATATAAATTTTTGAAGTGTAAACAACAACAAACTAGTTGACTGCAACCTTTAAAATAACTCAGAATAACTACCTTGAGATTTCTGCCCCTTGAGAAGACCCACAGAGCACAACCAGGTGTAACCAATGTAACAGAAATTTGGCATTAAATTTGCAAGTATGAACCATATTTGCAAATTTTATAAACTGAGAAAACAGTAGGCAAACCAATAAAACTATGCTTCTAGATTTGTGAATACACAGTTCACAAATCCACTAGGCAAGAGGAAGGAAAGTATGGGGGCCGATAAGAGAACTCACTCTTCAGAACTGTTGTAAGTCATAAAGGATCTGCCATTAAATTATCTGTCCAATACTTTTAAAAGCATTGTTGGGGCCCCAGATACTTGAGAATTATCACAGGATCAGCAATTTGAAGAAAATCCTTATTTTTGATCTCTAAGTGACAAAAACACTTAACCTTTTTTTCTTTCTTTTGCTTGAATAATAGAACACACTGTAAAACATGGTCAGTCCAGAAACTGGAGGTCTAATGCCAAAATAACTGCTTCATGTCAGCGTGGGAAGGAAGAAGAGGAAGGGAATTTGAATAGGATTTATGTTTTCAACATGTAAAGCCCCAAGGGCATAAGAAGCTCTGCAGATGAAACACACTGTCCCTCCCAGCTGCCCCAGAGCTTCAGCTGTCAGCAAGGAAACCCAAGCTGCAATCCTTTTGCAGGAGAAGAAAGCCCTAAGTGTCTCAAGCTGTCTGCATCAGCCTGTCAGTGCCCTGAATTTGCAGACCTCTGGAAGCACAGCTGTTGACCCACATTACTGGGGAAAGCAGGAGTTTTAGGAGACTCTGAAGGCTGTATTTTGTCTTGTGGCCTGGGAGCATCTATTTAAATGAGGAAATTCATAACCTTCCAGGAAAAGCTGACTGAGCTCTACACAGTTTTATTTAGTATTTCTGCTCCAAAGTGCCCATTTCACTGAAACACCACCAAATAAGAATGATACTCTCCTCCTTTCCTCCTCTGCCCACCAGAATGTTTTTCCATGAGTAATGAGCATCTGTGCACAGCACAAGATTATTCTTTCAAGATTTTACAGTACTAGAGGTGGGTGACAGTACCTTGGTTTTTTACAGAGGAGGGGGGAAGAATCCAGTTTACAGCCAGGGGAAAATGCCCCTGTGAGCCAAACTTCAAATTAAGAAGTAATTTGCATTTCTTTATTTCTGAGCACCAGTTCACTTGTCCTAAAGTTTTGGTGTCCTTCTCCAGAAGACAAAGAAAAAACTACCCTGAGGAGAGACACTGGCTTTAGAACAAAGCAAAAATAAACAAAACCAAAAATCCTTCACTGAGTTTATCCAGACTTCTTGCTACTAATCTACCTCTCTGCCTTCCTCATGCTCCCTCTGCATCCCAGTTAGATTTTCCACCTACAGAACTATGGCAATGTGTATTTCAGGGCTGGTGCAAGAGTTGAGTGAGGAGCTCAGTTCCCTGTGTTAAAAAAATGCAACTATTTCATGTGATCACCATAGGGGAGCTATTCACTGCAAAGTAAACTTTATAAAATTGATGTACATTAATTAAATGTACGCAGTGAGTCATTATGCTGCTCCCTATGGTCTTATTCACAGCATTTGAAAGACACTTCCACTTGCAAACCAGCCTTCTATGTTGCATCATGTAAAACCAATGGCACATGCTCCTATCATTTGCTTGACAATGGGAGTAATCATATTATGAATCTGCCATAATTACCAGAAGTAGAAGATAATTATGGGCAGAGGGAATAAACTATTACAGGAAGACAGTTAACAAATGTAGAATGTTCAGTTTTAAACATTGTGAGTTCTCCAGTCCTTTAGATGCAGCCCGTGAACAGAAATAATACTGTACCTGCAAATCCTGAACACAGAACAGCCACAGCAATCGCTCCAAACCCTAGCCATGGATTCTGCTCCACCTGCAACATCAGCCGTTACTTTAAAAAAGATACAACACTTCAGTAATTCACAGTAATCAGTTCCAGAGTGCCACGGTTTAACTCCAGCCGGCAACTAAGCACCACCCAGCTTCTCACTCCTTCCCCCCCCAAGCCCCACAGTGGTGAGGAGAATCGAAAACAAAAGGGAAACTTTGTGTTGATGTAAAAACAGTTTAATACTTAAATCAAAATAAAATTTACTAATAATTCTACTATTGACAAAAGGAGAGAGAGATATAAAACCCAAGAAAACCAAGTGATGCACAAGACAATTGCTCACCACCTGCTGACAGATGCCCAGCCCATCCTGCAGCAGCAATCAGCCCCTCCTGGCCAAATTCCCTGATTTTCTATACTGGATGTAACATACTATAGTATGGAATATCCCTTTGGCCAGTTCAGGTCAGCTGTCCTGGCCATGCTCCCTCCTGGTTTCTTGTGCCCCTCCTCACTGGCAGAGCAGGAGACACTGAAAAGACCTGGACTCATGGTTAAGCACTACTGAGCCACAACTGTGTTGTGTGGTAACACACCACTGTTACCAATATTGTTCTCATACTAAATCCAAAACACAGCACTGAACCAGCTACTAGTGATGCCTTTTCCTCATCTTAAAATCAAGAGTCAAACATGGTTAGAAGGGAAAAGGGATTTTACCTTGGTATTTATTTTAAGGATCCTTAGGTGCACTACATCCAGGTCGAATGCACCGAAATGCACACCACAGTGCACACCCCCAAAAGATCTGGTATAACGTTATAGGTCTTACTAATTAGCATATCTATCAAAAATTCCCCAATGAGAGGCTTGAATGAGCCCCCCTCCCCAAGGAGCCTTCCCCTGGATGGTTCTATCTTAGTTTACAGAATGTGCTCTGGAGAGGACCTTGGGGTCTGGGGCACACTGATCCCTAGCTACGAAGCTTCTAAAATGTTTAGTCTTCTAGCTGAACAAGTAAGTCCAAGAATGTAGGCAAAAAGCACTAAGAATACAGAACTTGTAAAAAGGTATAACAGGGGTATAAAAGAAAAGGCAAAAAATCTTCATGGCATCACTAGGAAGAAAATTAATTCTATCCCAGCCAAAATCAGGACACAGAAGTAGTTCATTAAGTGGAGCAAAATTATTAGCATTTCACTGCAGTACAACATGCACTTGCTTATCTAGGGCTGTCCCTCAGCTCAGCTCGGTGTAGCTGTGTGGTGTTCTGTTTTCTGTGGGTACTCTTGCAGTGCTCAGAGGTATTCCCAGAGGCCTGACCTGCCTTTCCCACTAATGCAGCTGAGCAGCAGCTATGACCTAAGAAACAGAAGACACTTGTTCATCCCTAGAACGGGATTAGGTCAGTAGCTCTGAAGGGTGTGTTTAAATGACATACCCACACTGCGCTGGAGCTTCGCTCCTAATTCCTCCCAGTGCTTTGATTCCAAATCCTCTGTTCCAACAATTATGATGTTACCAAGGCCAACTGCTGGTAACAATCTATTACTCAGACACTCCTAGGATGGTGCATTAGACTGATTATGATGACTGTAGTAATTTATACTAATTGTAGCAATCAGTTGCGTTTCCAACAAGTGAGACTGGAGCAATACCATAAGCCTGCCTGAACTGGTACACAATAAATGTGAAAGCCAGTGATCAATGATCGTTTATTCTTTAGCTGAAGAGGCAAAATACTAACTCTTACCTGTACTTTTGTAGCCTGAGCAGGCTCCCACTGAACAAGGGTAACACCACCACAGAGCATGAAGACAGAGAACCACTGCAACTTACTAAGGGTACGGTTCAGCATCAGGACTGTACATAAAGCTGTACAAGGGATCTTCAACTGGTACGTCACCTAAAAAATATGGGAATGTAGTGTAGAGGACATGGTTTTAGAAACTCCTCCAAGACAAGAAAATAAAATAGAAAAATTCAACTACATAATGATAGATTTTTATATTCATTGATTTCCTACAGATCCATCGCCAACTACAACAAAGTGAATTTGAAGTGACTCTAGCAGTGAGTGGCTTAGCTCAGAAAGCCAGAGCTCTGCAGCAGAGTGCTGCGTGCACAGCAGACAAATACCTGATACACGTGCCTCATGAATCAGGAAAGAGAAATATATTTCCAGATCTGTTACTGACAGAAACGTGTATTACCTGGTAGACTGCAGCATCCAAGTTGCTAAGAGCCACAAACGCCATATTGTTTTGGAGAGCGTACACCACAGATGGAACACTTAATTTTAGCAATTCTTTAGGACTTCCAAATACATTTTCTTTTAAAGATGTTATTAACCTTGTCAGACTTCCAGTTTCTCTGCAAAATAAAATATTAGCATAACTGAGGGCATTCTTAAACTGGTATTTTACAACAGAAATCAAATCAATGAATCCTTTGGGAGGCCTGAAATTTTGTTCTCCACAATCAGTTGTACTTTCTGCTCATACAAGAAAAAAAAAAGGTTAACTGGCAAAAAACAAGTGAGGTTTTCAACAAGTAGAAAGCCCTGAAGGTGAGAGAGACATTCTGGAATCAGGAAGATAGATACATTATTGTGTAGCAGTGGGTCAATACAGGCAGTGGAACAGAAGGCTGTTGTTTGTGTCTCCCTTTTTTTACTGGGTATTAATGTTTGTGTGTGATGTCAAATGCTCATGATTTTCCAGATTCCCTTTAAACTGGGCCTCACAGTACAGCCAAAAAAGGACTGTACCCTTGCACACTACTTACCTAGAAAAACCTCTCATTCCTCAGTCAGCCATGGGGTCCCCGTCTCACTTGTGCTGTGGGAGATGCTGGACCAGCACCAGCACACACGTGAAGAGGTCTGGCAGGTGTGTGGCAGCTCCCTGTGCCTGTCCCTGTCCTTGCATTTCACACCTCTCCTTCAAGTAATTACAGTGTGTGAAAGAGCAGGCAATGGGCAAGAACGCGTTGCTGCTGGCTGCTGCCCCCTTTTGCAGTTTGCTACTCAGCTGTTCACAGCTGACCTCTGCATTACTGGCTCTCCCTTATCACTTGCACATCAATCTGACATTTGCTGCTTACTTGTTGCTGCTGCTCCAGTCCTCTTCCCAGTTCTCCCACAGCCCCCCTTTCCAATCTTCACTGGCTTAGCACTGACAAATACCAACATCCAAAATAATTCCTGCCCCCTCCCACAGGCCTTTCAACTTGCAAACTGTACTGCTCTAAAATTTAACTCTCCTTGTGATTCTGTTGCACACTTGTATAAACAAACAGCTTTAACCATCTCGTTTCAGCATATTTTCCTTTCCTGATCAACCCCTGACTCTGTACTCCAGTTCTTCAACTTTTCCTCTACAAAGAATTAGAGGCTTTACCCTCTCATGATCCTTCCATCCAAACTTCTCCCCTTCTTTGCCTTCCTCCCTACTTGCACCAAGCATATACTTCCTTTTCCTGGCTTTTTTTCCCCCCGTAGGAAGAGCAGTCTTTATACAGGCAGCTGCAAGGGATTCTTTTTGTATTTTTCCATAACAGAAAGCACACACAAAAAACCAGACATGTCTAGCCACAGACAACAACCATGACAAAAAAATCCATGGACAAGTAGCACTCAAAGTGAAGTTCACAATACAAGAAAAGGGGAAGAGTTCATGCTACAGCTCACCATGGTTACTTGCACTAGATACAGAACTGTACAAAATGTTAGGAGTCATTGATATTATGGGCAATTTTTTTTTGTTTATTCCATTTCTGAATGTATTTATTACACTGTCTAGGACTGGGAAATAAGATGTACAAGAAAATTGGGTAATTTATTCCTATAAAGGAATTCCTACAAAAAATTTATTCCTAATATCTCACCTAAAGGTATTCTCTTTCACTTTAAAGCCATTTCTCCTTTCATAAATTCATTACCCCATTCACAAAGCCAATTCCTAGGTATGAAGAGGTGAGAGATACTAATAATTATCAGCTGTGCAACAGAAACACGCATTTGTTAGCAAAGCTGAAGTTAAAACTAGAGTTTGCAAAACACCTCTGCTTTTCTTCATCCATTGCTAAGTAGTTGTGTACCAGCTAAGAATGTAGCAAATGCTATTACCAGATGGTGAACAGGACTTTAAATAAGCATGAGAAATGGAGGGTACAGTTGACTTAATTTTTAGCACAGTTCAAACTATCGTAAGCTTCACTTTTGAAAGACAATTCTTTGGCATTTATCCACTCAATGTGCCCTCCAGGAGATACCTTAAGAGTAAACAGTGAAGGTACCATGTAATAATGTGTAAGAAAACAAATTCTGCAGCTGGAACAACGCGGGAGTTGTACTCTTGTATCCTGTATACTGCAGTTATCAATGCTGTCTCTTTCAAAAAGAAAAGGTACCCACACAAATGTATCCTGCTGTACAGTAAAAAGAGATGGTACTCTATCTTCTGACTGGTTACTGAACTACAGAGGCACCTTGCCTTGGGTGAGACAAATTGGTTAGGATTTAAAACTGAAGGAAGATGTAAAGGAGACATAGAATGAAGCTACGTGGAATTGATGCTGTTCAGCATATTCATAAGTGATCTGAAAAGGGAGGTTACTAGAAAGTTGGCATCTTTTGGACCCATCAGCATGCCAGACATCCTACCAAGGAGAGGTGAGCATGGCCTGATGAATGGTGCCTGCAGGTGCCCATATCTCTCCCAGTTATGGAGAGAAAAACCCCACCAGTTGACCAGATCAGAATAGACATTATAACCTCCAAACAGCTCAGTGAATCTGATTCTTCCCATTTTAACTGGTAAATAAGGCTCAGGTGTCAATAAAGGAGAAAGAACCATAGGAAATGACAACCCCTAAATACAGCAACCCTCTCTAATCTAGTCATGGGCACCTGACAAAAAGATGCAAGTAGCTCTTGGATGGCACCAGCTCAAGGCTCAGCTTCAGAGAAATGAGCAGAATCCTTAGGAAAAGAACTGAGGCCAAGAGAGAAAGCACCTTCAGCCCTCTGCCTAATGTCATGGCACAATCACATCCTGAATATAGCATGCAGCTCTGGATCCTGTTTCAAAAGGGATGTAACAATACTGGAAATGCTCTAAGGATGGGAACTGTAATGATCACAGAAAATTAAACAAGGACTCCCAGCTTAGAAAATAAATTAGAGATGAAAACACAAATCCACAGAGATATGAAAAGCAAAATGAACGAAGAAAGATTATTCATCACATCTGCCAACACAAGACAACAGAATCCATATGTTTCTGCCATCAGCTAAGAAAAGCTCAGCCCATGCTTGCCCCCTTGGCTATACTTCTATTCTACACATCCTCTGCTGATAAAGGGAAGATGAGGGGCTACAGAGACTTTTGGCTGTGCAGGGCTGTTCTAAAAACAACAACATGCTAAAACTCCTTTCCGAGTTAAAAGTAATTTAGTTTTTAATTATTTCAAGTAAAAAAAGACCATTCATACATTTAATGAACACAGTATTACAGACCCTTAACAAAAGGGATCGCTTACCCCACTGCACTAGGTGTACTATAAACAGCCTGGGTCCCAGGTGCACAAGATTTGACAAATTACACACAGGTGAGGCTACCCAGAGGTCCCTCACTATTGGGAAACATGGGCTGCTACAGTCTCCAGAGAGCCAGTGGGATCCTCACTGGTCACAACAGTGAGAACCACAGCACGTGTCAGCAGAGTAATTTCTGCCAGCATTTTGTGCTGACAGAGTGAGAAGCCCAGGGTGCATGAAGAGAAAAACAGAAATTCTCTACTGCTCACACCCGCCTACTCTAACACATTCCATTTAATGAAAGGTTAAAAAAAAAAGGCAGTTTATCACACTCAAATATTGCCTCACTTCAAATAAAATGCCATTTGTATGTTAAGAGGAAAAGATCTGATGAAAATCTGAAGTACATCATGTGACTCCACAATCCTCTGGCAGACAACAGCCAGCCTTCTGATGTACCAAAAGCCACAAAGAGAGACAGAGACCCTAAAAGAACAAATTCTACCACAACAGCAAGAACTGGGCTTTGGAAAAGTCCAGAATATGAAGATTCTTCCTAGGAAGGATGTAGCACAGGGAAGCTGACAGAAAAGGCAGCAGACTGACAGCCTCCCTACTTGAGGGAGGGCTCATGCATTGACAAGTTCTAGTTCTTAGCAGCAGTCTGGGATTACAGAAACGAGTATTTCTTGATCACAGTCTTTCAGCATTGGTTTGCAGATTATTAGAGACAGCAAAATGTCTGTCTGCAACATTGTTTGGGAAAATTTATTAGTAGGAACACTAGAATTTTATGTAACTCAGCTGATAATGGCTCACAGCAGATGATTAAAGTCCAACTTTCATCTACACCAACATTTTAAAGACCCAAAACATTGTGGATAATCCATGCTGACACTCTGAACTGATTCCAAAGCATACAAAAATAGAAAATATGCAGAGAGGACACACCTCAATATCATACTGTATACAAAGCAGTTTCAGTTGATGAGGACTCACAAACTCTAACCCGCTCTAAAATTACCCTTCCACAGCACGATGATCCAGCCACATTCTTGAATGTACCTGCACTTCAGTACCTGAGAACCTGAGGTTAGAAGCAAGGACTGGTTTTCAAAACACTGATCAGCACTCCCACACTTACTTAGCCAGGATGCCCACGCTCAAGAACAACTTGATAACTTCAGCGATGCACACAGCTGTCGTTGAAAAGTAGAGTTCTGTCTCCACTGTCCTGGTGTACCGCAGTGCCACCGTGTATGTGGCAGCAACCAGGGTCATCACCGTGAGGCAGTACAGCTTGAACAGTAAGCTGACATTTTCTGAAACGAAACAGAGGAGACGACTCAGCGTGACCCCCATTTTAATTTACAAACTGAAACAGTGTGTTCTCCAGCTGGAGGGCTGTATCAAACACCACTGTGTCAGCAGACAATAATTACAATGTTAGGAAACACTTCCCATAAAGAAGTTTTCATTAAATTTTGCAGCCGTCTCAAAGAAGCTGGTACAGGAACTCCAACTGTTTGAAAATAGATGCTCTAGAAAAACGAATCATACATTAATGTTTATCTAATAAAAATCAAAAAGTCTTTCTATGCTTTCCTGCTCTTTAGCTGACACTAGGCACTCACACTGAAATGGCAGCTGATCCTCTTCACGTAATATACTGAATTCTGACACAAAGAGCGTTGGTGGACTAGCAAAAGCAGAAAGAAGAAAAGTTCAGTATCAGCAAAGAAATCTAGCAAATATTAATAAATAAGGCAGAATTTCCTTCAGCCCTATTTTCCACCTAAGTTAGTAAAAGAAGAAGATTTTGCTCTGAATGGTGATGGGACTTCACACAAAGGGCTTTCTTGAAAAACTCCCTGTATAAAGGTCTAAGGTTAAGGCTCTCCTAGTAAAATAAACAACACAAGGACTGTGTATCATCTGCATTATGCCCTCTGTCTTCCCCACTGCTATACTCCTACATCAGTAGCAATTCTTGTAACAGTTTTGACCCGGACCAACTACTATCCTGAAAAATTTGGGAATTAGCCTGTCCAAGGTCTCCTGGCACAAGGAAGTTTTTCATAAATCTGCACTCCTTTAAGGCCTGAGAATTCTATCAGGCCACTCCAGTGCATTCCCAGGTCAGGGAATGGCTAAGCAAACATCTAAACCAGCAAAGAAAACAGCACACAACTCCAAACAGGATTTCTCTACATAAAGGCACAACCCAACGTGAGACATCAGCAAACATGTGGCTTCTACAAAATCCTTTTTCAAACTGGTAGATTGTTATGTTTGGCATCTCTCTGGTGGATACTGGTCATTCAGCAGCACCTTTAGGGCCACTGTCATGTTTCGAATATCCTAAAGAAATGTGCTTTAATTGGTGGAAGTTTGTGTTCCTCTGCTGATTAGGGAACAAGACACAGGATAAGTAGTTTTGTAAAAACTTTGCTATTTAATATAGGAATGAGTTGCTGAATCCAATGCGCCCAATGCTTTGGTTCATGTTTCTTTCAAGCCAGAGATGTCTTCAATTGCGTAACATTTCTGCAAGGTACAGTTAATACCTCCTGCCACTGCAATAATTTAAATTAGCTACTTCCTTATAGATAAAAATCTTACCCACGTCAGTAACCACTTTTATAAGGCAGAGCCAGTTAGTTTCTGGACTAACAATGCTTAGAAGAGACTTACAAGCTGTAATCCATTTTTAAATTAAGTTTGGATTGTGGAGAGGGAATCCAAGGGCATAACAACCACGAAATATAATTAACCCCATATGGTTTCACAAAAATGTATTTTCTAATGATGTTTCAGTGCTGACAAAAATTACACTAATGCTGTGATTTGACACGTGAAGATTTTAAGTCTATGCACCACCAAACTAAAGCTAAACTTAATCCTTGCCTCTATTAACTACCCTTTAAAAAAAAGGGGGAAAAAAAAAAAGCGCCCCAATTTGGCAATGGTTTGGAAACTTGGGTAAACCAAATGCAGCAAGACATAATGAATCTAGTATCTAGACTAGATAGTTCCAGCATTATGTAAAAAAGTATTTGTAATTATTTTCAGCCTGGACATTTCTCCAGCCTGGCTCACATGTCTGCATTAGTACCAGTGCAGTGAGAGGAGCAGAAGAAAAACATAGCTGGGGCATCTGTAACTTTTGCTGGTAAATCTGAACTCATACTCGCCTAAAGAAAAGAAGAACTGGAAGAAGCTTTTGGTTTTTTCCTAGTAAATCCCACTTGGATGAAATGATTTCTGACAAAAAGGGACCAGACAGGCCAAAAGCCTCAGGAGACAAGTGCGGGCATCCCACACATCTCCACAGCTCACCTAAGGGCTACAAGTGAGGGCCTCCCACACATTTCCACGGCTCATCTAAGGGCTCCCCGCCAGGGCTCCTGGAAGGCAGCCGCGGGCCAAGCCTGGCATAGGGATCACAACTCGCTCCCTGCCAGGTTATCCGGGGTGGTGCGCACCTGGCACACACCGCTGGGAGCCTCCTGCCCCTCACCCTTCCAGGCCCCGCCAAGCCACTGCCGGGAGCTGGGGAGCCCTGGGCAAGGCCCTCCATGGGGGAGCTGGAAGAGGGGCAGGCGGCGCCTTCCTGGCCGATTTAAACCCTCCCGGCTTGCCCGAGCTTCTGGCTTCGGGACCGTGTGGGCTCTGGCCTCGTTGTACACAGAATCACAGAGAATCACGGAATCAATTAGGCTGGAAAAGACCTCTGGTATCATCGAGTCTGACCTATGACTGAACACCACAAAGTCAACTAGACCGTGCCGCTAAATGCCACATCCAGTCTTTCCTTCAACACCTCCAGGGATGGTGACTCCACCACCTTCCTGGGCAGTCCATTCCAGTAACTAATCATCCTTTCTGTGAAGAAATTCCTCCTAATGTCCAATCGAAACACACTCCAGTAGGCACCCGGGCGCGGCGGCATTTTCAGGGACACCTGCGGCGCAAACAGGGCGGGTGCAGGGGATGTCCCCATGCACTGAACACCTGCGCCAAAGGTGCCCCAAAAAATAAGCCCCAAAGATGCTGCGCCACGGTCAGACGCCTCCAGAGGGGAACTGGCAGCAGGAGAGACGCGGCTGTGGCTGACCCTAAAGGCGGAGGCGTCCCGGGGACCCGGCAAGCCCCGTACCGGGAGCACCCGCCGCCCACACGCCGGGGACGCAGCGGTGCCACATCGCGGGAAGAAGCTCCCGGGCGGCGGGAGGAGAGCGGGAGGGCGGGAAAGCAGGCGGGGAGAGCCCCTCCCCAGCGCGACCCCGCGGCCCCGCGTAGCCCCTTCCCCCCCTTCGCTCCCGCGGTGGTGGCGCCCGGCGCCACAGTCCCCAGCGGGGAGGCCAGTTCCACTCCCCCTGGTAGGGGGGAGGCGGGGGGGAGTCTGCGCGCGGGTCGCGTTTCCTCTTGGGGAAGCGGGTGGGAATTGTTCCCGTTCTCCGGCCGTGCCGCCCACCAGGAGCCGCGGGACCCGCCGGGCGCCCCGCGGCGCCGCCCTCACCTTTCGGAGGCGACATGGTGCTCGCCGAAGGCGCCAGGACCGCCGGGCCGGAGCCGCCCGCCGTGCCCCGCCGCTCCTCCCATCGCACCATAGAGTGCAGCGCGGCCGCCCAGAGCGCCCCGCCGCCCGCGCTGAACCATCGAGTCGAGCTCCGTCCTGCCTGGATATCCTGGAGAGCATCCTGCTCCACCCCGCCGCTTTTCGGAACTGTTTTACTGGCAGCAAACATCCAGGAAATCTCACACACATTTCTCATTGCCAGGAGTAAGCTCGTAGCCACCGACACGTTTCTGCCGCGACAAAACTGAGATGGAGGTTACAATTGTATTCTCCAGTATTTTACAGCACTGCAGTACCTTCTCCAGTGGAAAAGAACAAAGTAGGATAAAATGAAATTTCAATCATCAGTTTACTTTTAAATAAAATGTGTTTCTGGATTCTTGAAATACCAGTTGGTTGGTAAGAACTGTAGCATAAAAGCCTCAAAGCAAATGATGATAATATAGAAAGATCACAGCAAGAAAAAGTGTTTATTAATAAAGAAATGAGAGGGTATTTTTCTCTGGGGAAAAAAATAAAACTGCAGCTAGTAATTGAATTGATATTTTAATTAATAAATCTAATCACTGGTGCCTGCTCATGATTTAAAAACATGAAGGAGCAGCACATCTGGCTGCTACTAGTTTATTTTCCCAACAGAGAAAATCACCTAGTCAAAAACCATTTAGCAAAGTTCTTTCCTAGTGCTCCCCTCACACTCCTTTGTTTTTTAAATAATGCTTTGGGGATTAATCCCTGTTGTATAACTTCTAAAAGTGAAGTCAGGTGTCTTGCAAACAGTTAAACAACAAGAGAATGCTATCCTGCACAATGCCACAGAAAAATCATTCAGCAGCTTGAATCTTTGAGCTTCATTGTCACAAGCTTGTCTAAGAACGAGCCAGGAAACCACGCTGCATTACAAGGCACACAAGAAAAAGAGATTTAGAAACCTTAGCACACCCTATGCAATCAGAGTTGTGCACCTGGGCATTGTGCAGATAGCAGCTTGTGGAAGTCTTTACTGTCATGAAAAGAATATCTATTTTAAAGTACCCCCTGCTTCCATTTGAGAAGATGTTTCATCCTAAAGCTCAAATGATTCAGGGTTTCACAAACAGAAATGCTATCCGCAGTTGCATTGGTCAGACGTGGTACATATTTCTTTGCCACAATGACATAAGGCTAGAAACTTTTTCTCTGTTGTGCTTTAGTTTTTCAAACACAAGCAAAACAGAGCTTTCAAAAAGGTCCCCTGAAGTCAAGCTCCTACGGTTTGCAGTGTGCTCACCTGTACACTGTTTTGTCAAGAAATTGCTAGAGACCTAAAAGGGTGCCAGAACCATCCAAGACAGATTCCCTCTTCTCAACCTCCCAGCCTTGGCCTACACTCATTGGGTTGGGTAAACGCCATCACAAATGGACAGGCCCAAGCAGCCAGACTGGTTTCATTTTGTTGGTTTTACCTTCTTCACAATGCTGCTCTAAGGCTGGAGCTGTGACACTTGAGTGACTCTCCTGGGCTAAGTTTTTTCACTTAAAGACAGATTTTCAACAAGCAACCGTTGCATTAAAACTTCAGTAAAATCCCACAATGCTATGCATTTAAATGTTAGAAGTGAAAGTCCTTGGGAACATCTTGATTCTAAATTGCTATTTAAAATCTGTGCTTCAGTCTTATCACTTCTGTCACTTAATGCCAGTCAGCAGCCCCAACAGATAAGATAAATGAAACAGACCAACTGTTCCTGGAATCAACAGACACAGAAAAATCTTTAGTGTCTAAATTCAAATATATTCAGGGATTTTTATATACACATTGAAGATGTATCTTCAGGTTTCTCATTTTCACTTAGGTTTCATCCAGTGGTCTTGTTAAATCTACTGCAACCATATGAGTAGTAGGAGATGATCCTCCTCGGAGACCCTTCAGGAAAATCTGGGGTTTGGGTACATTGCTTGAGTTGTCACGCTTAGTCTGGGTGCCGACATCTTTTGGCAAGTACACTTGGGTGACGTTCTCCCTTCTCATGTGGCTGAGATCAGTCTGCATGGCATGAGTTAACTTGCGGCGCAAATTGGCCTAAAGACACAAAAAGAATCAGATTAAGGAAAACTTTTAACATTTTAGCATTAGTATATACTTAGGAGTGTTTGTCTATTTTACATCCATGGGCTTCACAAACCTGGAACACGGCCCACCTTACCCTCCTGTCAATATTTGGTTGCGACTGTGATTTGTAACTCCTGAACTAACAGGATGTGTGAACAGCACTTTAGGTAGCCCACACAATTTTAAGTGAGTCTCTTTATAATTTCGTATTTTTCATTGGTCATTGTCCTTCAAATTTTTTAAAATGCTTCACCTTTGTTCTGTTAGAAAAAAATGTTTTCCTGGCAAGTGCTTCCAGTCTTTGTCTGGTTTCTGCCAAATGTGATGAGGTTTAGGGGTTGGTGCCACAAAGTATCAGATAAAAGTGAAAAAATGCCTTCTTACACCAGGTTGCTCACTAACTCCTTGACAAGGTGTAAAAGTTAGGGTAATTTATGATTAAAGCTGGTTATTCACAGAAATTGCTGTAGATATAACAACAAAACCACTTCTCACAAACTGTTAGTATTCTAACGCCAGCACTTGAAACAAAAAAAAATGACTGAGCCTTCTATGTCAACAACGATGTAAAACACTGTAAATTATAATATAATGTTCTTCTCAAAATATACAAAATACAGTGTCATGTGCTGGAATTCAGACCCCTCCATGTAAGTGAGAAAGTCCCTGAAGTCCAGTCCAGTCAGGGAAGATTGGAGTCAGTGGAAGCTGGAGAATGATACTGCTGGCCAAATGTTCTAAATGTTTATCAGAGCAAGTTAAAACATTCTCAAGACTCCACCACTGAGGTCTCTCTCTGCTGGAATGTTAGGTGAAGCACGTAAATGTAGGCACATTTTGGTACCTTAATCTACAACCAAACTTTATATGCAGAGTCATCAAGGAGAATCCAGAAAAGAACAATAAGGAACTTACAGAGGAGATGGCATGGGAAGAAAGACAATATATTAAGTCTTTTCTTTTTCTGAGGGTTTTAATGACTGAATTACAAGGAACTGGGCTTGCAGAGAGAAACAAATGTGAGCTAAAAATATTACTTCTAACAGCATACAGGTGTTCTAACAAAGTAATATTTTACACTTCATACCACTACAAGTTCTTTGGTTAAGTATGAACAACACAAAAAACCCTAAAGGCATCTGAGCTCATCCTCTAACAAAACCCACAAATATGTCTGATGCTCCCCTGAAGTATCAAATTCATTGATGCACTGATAAACTATTTCTGTCATTTTATCACCTTGATATTAAATGTTTATCACCTCCATATTACAAATGAGCATAGTCAAAGCACTTTTGCATGCATCTGGGTTTCAGCTCCACATCACTAATCTCCCATTTGGACAGCTGAGGCTCAAACACCCTTAGTACTTTAAAGTACTTTCTCTAAATATTTCAAACTAACAAGCTACAAATTTGTTTGAGAATGGTCTTCATGACCAGATTTTGGAAAATATCCACTTCTGCTTATGCTGAAGAGCCATTGACCACATCTTATGTTTATTTATGTACTTTTGTCCTTTACAGAAGCAAAAGAGGCTTTTAGCTAGGGTTCTTGTACACCTAATTGGCTTCTTTTATATACATCAGTAACAACTATTTCTTAGAATCCTTTATAAGCTATCAACACTGGCAAGACTCCTCAGTTCAAAATTCTGGATTCCTTTTATAATGTTAGAGATTTCGTGGCAAAAAGAAAAACAGAAAGGAAATAGGCTGCCCAGCGGACCACAGGCCTTCACAGTGCATCTGTTCACAGAAGAAAAAAATCCCTTTAAGTATTCTGTGTTCAGTTGATATTGTTAACTGCAATATTCCCTATACTCACAAGTTGTTCATTTTGATTGAATTGTGAAAATCAGGTGCTATACCTTGACAACTACATGTGCTGGCAAACCTTAGAAAGAAGCTTCTGAAATATATGCTGTTAATTTAAAAGTTTTTATGTACATATGTGGTGAACCTTCTATGGACAGACTGATTTCCAATCCATCAGAAAATCATCATGATAGTATGACAAACATTTGCTCTGGCTTTTTTTTTCCCAAATAAATTATATAGTAGTATCTTCAACCCATTAAATCGATTTGAATGTAGAACAACTTTAATATTCTATGCAATTCAATTCAAAACAACAAACTCTTATTACATAAGGAAGGCAACTGCAAAATTTGAAATTAATAGATACAGCAGTGGAAGCACTGCTCAAACAACAGGGAAAAATATGGAAGAAGTGAGAGAAGTCTAGAAATAAGGATAGAAAATACCTAGGAAAAAAAATTGAACCAGTTGTAATGAAGTGTATGTCTTTGAATAAAAGGTTAGATTTATGTTTCAAGGAACAAAAGTTAAGAATAATTTATTCTCAACTTTGTTATACAACAATGAAAATCTGGTAGTAACAGTACAAACCAATTTTATAGCTTTTCTTCTCAGTTCCCATTCATTCCATTCATAGGATCTCACAATAGTTGGAGGCAAGATATGTGTATCAGTTTGAGTACCACTGTCACGCTTTGGGGGTGGTTTCATCGAATATTTGCTTGCATTTCTGGCCTGAATGAAAAAAAAACAACCAAAGCCAAGCAAGGCATTAATGAGAAGAATACAGAGAAATAGCATATGGATATGCTACTCTTTAAAAGCAAGTAGAGACCTGCAAACCACAAGTGGATAATGATTTTTACATTCAACAATATTTTTGTTCCCCATGCCCCTGCTAAAAGGAAAACATTAAGTATCTGATAGATTTAATTTCTGACAGATAACCCTTGAGGCAGAGGCCACTGCCACTCAGGAGCTGAGTTGCAGGCTCCTGGATACCTAGTGAGTACTTAATTGTTGGCTTTTGGAAAAAAAAGGGTCCCACTACCACCAGTATTTTATGATGCAGGCACCTCAGTTTGTCTTTATGAATGGACTAAGTATCACAAATCATAACTGGGAGAAATGCACACATCTCTGCTACAGCTGGGATATAAACTGTATTTCACACCAAGGGCCAGTTCAAGACTACATTCTTTCCACTGCTAGGGACCTAAAATTCACAAGTGGATCACAGGGAATCTTGCCTATAAATCCAAATCAAGTCTTTGATTTTCACATAGTAGGACCATCACATTCATTATTGATAACTCTCCTATTACTTTGTCTGTTATTTTGTAATATGTTCCATAATTTCTGTCCCCAGGTATCACTACACCCTCATCCAGCACACATGGATGGACTGCTAAGCTAAAACTCCAGTTAACGCGATATCTGACTTATCTTCTGGTGCATTTATTTACTGTTCTTTTAAGCTACTTTTGCAAAAATGAGGAAAATAAACATCAGACACAAGACGTGCCTAGGCTGTGGACTAATAGCTTTTATCACTGCCAGAATGCTTTGGATCTGCATATTCTCCTATGAAGAGATAAGGTGAAAATGACATTAAGTAGAAACATTTTTTCAACACTGAAGACCTGGAAAAGATGGACCTTCAGATAGGCAGAAGAGTTTATTCTTCACTAAAGATAGGTATCATCTATTCTCATTTAGAAAGGACAGGCCAATCAGTGATGCAGCAGCTGTTCAGCAAGAGGCATGGGCAGTGTGTACCTGTGCATGTGGAACAAGGTATTCAAACTGATGATGGAGCTCAAGCAGTTGAATTAGCTCTGGATATTCTTTTGCTTTTTCTACATTCAATTGAATGAACTTATCTGGATCTTGAGCAAAGATGTATGCAGCTTCTTTTGAACTGAAAACATAACATTTCTCCTTATGCTTCAAAATTCCAATGGCAGGATTTCCTAAAAATGAGAAGAAAAGCCAACCCAAAATAAACTCCACAAATGAAAATAGTGAACAGTATGATATCCAATACAAAAGACATTTGTAATCAAGATTCTGTGTTTCCCTCAAGTTAGTTTCACTTCCTTCTTTTTCTGAACTCAGTATAAACCCTTGAAAGCAAGCTTTTTCAAATATAGAAAAGTCTGTTTTGTTAGGTCAGTAAAACTGCTTTTGATCAGTTCACATCCAGCATGCCTTAGTGCATGTCTCAGAAAAACAAGAGATCAAACACATATAGCAAAGGCATCAGAAACCAGTCTCTACTCTCAAATGTTTCCCCTATAATCTCCAGCAAATATCTGATTGCAGATCAGCAGTGCATTTATACCAAAGAGCATAACACTGAGAATAACTGAAGAAGCAGCTGGGAAGCTGAACAATAAATTAACAGAGAAAATGAAGTGTCAATAAAGGCCAAATAACTTATATGGGAAAACACAAACTGATATCAAGGACAGTGGCAGGCTGTGCTTCAGATGTCATTGCCCAGGAAAGACCAGAATCATCATAGACAGTGCCCTGAAAATACCCAGTCAAAAAAGGAATTATTAGTATGCAAACAGAGGAGAAGAAAACCAACATTATAACAACCTGTAGGCTACATTTGTAATAATACATTTTGTTCCAATACAACAGAACAAATAAAAGGGATCTAGGAGTGATCAAAGGCTTGTGATACCTTTCATAGAAGGAGTGGTTAAAGAAGAAGCCTCCTCAGCATTAAAAAAGAAATAATATGATAGCGGGTTATAAAACCATAAATTGTGTGCAATATAAAATTACTATTTACTAGATTTCTTTCCTTTAATAGAAGGACTATCAAGTCTTTGTTGAAATTATCAAGCCAGAGCTTAAAACCATCTCAAGAAGAGGTACCTTTTCATAGCATATATAATTGTGGGGCTCTTGAGAATAAGAATATCCCATGGCAAACTCTAGATGGATTCAAAAATCAATTAGATAAATGAAAAACCTCTTTGAAGGATTATTTAACAGAAGGTTACAGACTCAACATTAATCAGAGGAAATCCCATAACCACTAACTGCTAGAACAAGAAAAGATATAATAAAGGAAGGATCACTCTGACTGGAATTCTCGTCATTTTAAAGTGTTCATGACTGTCCATGAGCAGTAATCAGATACAGGGCTAGAGAGACCTTCAGTCCAACTCAGGACAGATGTTCTCATGTGCAATACTAAATAAGTGTAAGTAAACTACATTGCCATTGAAACAGCTGTTCTTTAATACTGACAAGTAAATGGCCATATTTTCCTCCCAAACTCCAGTAGGTTTAAAAAAATTCTATATGGACAGGTTCTAGAAAGGATAGGGAGACAGAAAACATGAACTAGGGTAGCTGAAATAAGGCTTACTTTCAAGACAAATGAGCCTAAAGAGACAAAAATTCCTACAATTAGTTGACTTAATCAAGTGCACTTTTGCACTCTTTTCAGGAAAGATTTTTAGTACTTTATCATGACTATTTAAAAATACACGTGATGTAGGCATGAATGGCTATGTTTGCAACATACAGATACACAAAATAGAAGGAATGGTCATTTCCCTATGCCTGCATTATAGCACATTAACAACAGTAAACAAACCTGTATTCTGCTACAGTGGAGGTTATGCAGATGCACATACAGCAGGAAGAAACATTTCTCCATCCCATCTTGTTTCTGCCCCTGCTTGCTCTTCAAGCCCTCCTACCTTCTACTAAGGGCAGTTTATTCATGTATTTAAAGAACCATACTTTAACAAGGGAAATAAGTTAGCTGAGGTGAAAACTGCAAATGTGGAAAAACAGTATTCCAGCTTTGACATAAGAGGATGCATTCAGAATGCCTTTACATTTTCCCTAGTCCTTGTGTAAATATATAGTATGGAAAATGTCTAACTACAAAGCATACCTACTAGGGTGAGACCTTTTACACCAATTGAATGTGCACAGAAACCATGGTACTGGATTAGCAACTCATCAAAATCATCAGTAGTCTCTGGAAAAAGCCATTCTTGGTTCTTGAAATCAGAAACATTCACTCTGGTTTCTAAGAAAAGACAAAACAAAGGAAGGATTTCAATATTAAAATATCAGATGTTTAAAAGATATTAATATTACAGGATGACCAGATTATTCTGATTTTCACAGGATGACCTGCAGTGCCCAGATCCCAAAAGCCAAACTTTAGTCCTGCCTTGAAAGAGAACCTACTGAAAAATCAGTCCTGCAGGAATCTTCTTTAGTAGCATTAGTTTTCTCTGGAAACAGGGGACAACAACAGGAAGATAATATCTTATTCTTCCATTTTGTTTTCACCCACCCATGTATTACAAACTCCCTGGCATAACACTTGGTTCCTAGGGATACCATTTTACAAACAAACACTTCTGGTAACTGAAACCCTGCTAAATTATCTTGTTTATCACCTACCCCTCCATTTCCAAAGTTCTGAAAGGTATAAAAAGACACAAATACACTTTAAAGTCTTTTAAAATATTATATATATTCTCTGATCATTCTGCCATTTTTGTAAGGTATGCTTGTATCTAAAAGCTACATTTAAATTTTACATGTAAAAATAAAATTCCAAGCTACACTACATGAAAGTGTAAATCTATACCCTACAATGCTTATTTTAATTTACTGTGCAAATTCTGAGTATTAAAAAATCAATATATACCACCTTCTGTAAAGCACCTTTTGTAAAGAAAATTCCAACTACAAAATCTTGGAAAATGAGGGAAAACAAACAAGTATTAACTTTCCATACCCATGGTTTCTTTTAACCTTTCCTCATCACTTTTCACAGTCACTCCTTCCAGAAAAGATGTTAGCATTTCCTCTGGAAAAAGCTGTGATTGGATTTCCAAGAATTGTTGCAGATTGTCAGTCATATTTGTGAGGAAGCTTAGCAGTAGTTTTGCATCCTGAAAGCCGGTCCAAAGCTTAGAAAGTTCCATAAACAGAGGCTAGAACATAAAGAAAATGATCCGAACTGCAGATTTGTTTTATGTCTACAGTGTAACCCAAGCACTGTGCACAAAAGTCTCCGCTATGAACAAAGCAGGGCTGATCTCCAAGGCCTTCAGCAACCAGAAATTCAAGGGGAACTCAGGGACACTGTAAGAGGAGCTTCCACCACATATGCCTAAAGCAAGTATATTCAGCATGTCATCCCACAGGCAAGAATAGTACTTTTCTGTATTTTACTCCAAATAAATGTATTCTGTGACCATGCTTTGAATTGAGCACTTCATTGACAATACAGTTTTATAACTGAAAATATGGTGTACAGGAATAAGGACCAGAAGGAACACAGCTGATTAATTACCAAACTAGGTAAAACCACACCTAGGTACAAACTATCAGGCTTTTTTATTTTGTCTGCCCTGTTTCCAGAGTGACTAGGTACTGCAGCCCCACGTGTGCCAAATGGAAGGGTTGCAGGCCTCTTCAGAGTGGTCCATGGTTCAGGGCAAAACTGGAAGCTGCCCTTCCTGGCAGTGACGCTGGTGTACAGGTGTAGGCACATAAAGAAGCAGCCTATAAACTTTAAGTATAAATGCTGTTTTCAATGACAGGGACATAAAAAGTGCCCTGTTACATCTAAACACACAGAGAGCATTTACAGGAAGAGATTCAACCAATCTGACATGTGCACTTAACAACACATTTTATGCCAACAGAGCCAGCTCTGGAATTCATCAGCATTGCTAATGCTGTGGAAATGTTATGGTTACAAAAATGGAAGAAATTAAAGGAAGGGCAGCAAGATCAAAAACATTCATAATAGAATAAACAAGGAATATTAATGAAATGTACTATTTTTCCTAAAACAAATGTTTACTACAGATATAGGCCTTATCCTATGCTTTTAAAAGACAGAATGCCCTGCTTCTCTACCTTTGTAGAGGATCCAGCTTGTCAACAACAAGCCAAAGACAAGAGAAGTTATTTAAATGGTGTGTTAATATAAAAATCTGGAAAGGATCTGAAATCAAAAGGCATTATATATTCCGTCTTCAGCAGAGAAGACAAAACAACTAACCAACCTGGAGCAAAAAGAATTCTAGGAAGGCAGCAAACAACAACAGTCAGCTTTTAGGGAAAGGGGTAAGGTACATCAGTCACTTAAGCCCCACAAAGATACAGAAGAGAAAAAACTGCTTTGAACAGCTGGACAAGAGGGGAAAATGTTCTCCAAATGAGAACATCTGGTTTATAAAATCAAAAGCATACATAAACTGAAGCTTGGATCACTCAGTTAAAGTGCTGTTCCTAAGAGTTTCCAGCTTGGATGCCCTTATGGAAAGTGTAAAAAATAAACTGAGTAGGTGGAGGTCATGATCTTCCTCTTCCTCCACAGTAGGCTTTATTTTGCTTTCTAATAATTAGCTTAGAATGCTGAAAAATAACCTAAAATATGGATGAAACTGCATGCTGGTGCAGGAGCTAACCACAAGGAATTGGAATGGTAATCAAATCACACGAAATAACGAGCTGTTACATGAAAAGCAAATTAAATGAAGCTGGTTTCTAGCATATTTCTCTCCCGTTTCCTTTATAACATGCCAGCATAATAATCCCAGGTTTTCCCAGGCTCATCAAGCAGCCTCCCCCGTAATACCTGTAGTTCACAGCACTCATTCCCTCTCCCCCCAATACCTCCCTCCCATGTCCTGTAGCTCCTAACCAAGGGTGCAACAGTACAGAATATCAATCCTGCAGAGGTACCTTCAATGGCTGCTCACTGGCCAGGCTGCACACAAACCATTTCAGACTTGATCTTGGTAAGGCTCTAATTGTGTGTTTCTAGTTGCTCTTTCTTTTTTTTTTTTTTTTTTTCACAAAACTTGCAGAAAATGACATATTTTGAGATCTTTGGACTCTGACAAATGTGACTGAAACTTGCCAACAGGTTCAGAAGCTATTGTGAGGGGAAAAGAGGCTGACACCCCTATCACAGAAACCCAGTTTCTTCAGAAAAATTATATCAGTGACTCATACTGTAATTACACGGATTGCTATCTAAGGGAACTTTTAAAGAACCACACTCTGATGTGCTGTTTTCTGCAATCATTATGTTCTTACAGTTTCTGCAAGGAACAGGAAAGAATATTTACACACACAAAAAAGGAAAATATCACTGTAAATCTACAAATACTGACAAATAACTCAAGACACTTACAGTAAAATACCATTTAATTCCTTTGCTCCTTTATTGTACCTTGCCTTTTTTATGCCTTAAGAGCAAGTCTTTTAGTTGTCCCTTCAAAAATCACAGATGATACTGTAATATAGAGAAAAAATATGCAGCCCCTTTCTTAATATAAACTAGTCAAAAACACACCAGCAAAGTATCTTACTTTAATAATTTCTTTCTATTGAAGAAGTAGTGGGTTTTCCATTTGTAATACTTACAAAAACATCTTTGGACTCTATGGAAGTCTTATCCTGCATTCTGTTTTTAAGTACCATCATTGTTGCTTCAACCTGAACACCCAACGATTCAACTTCTTGAGCATTTGTAATTGCATCAGACTGGAAAGAGAACTCCAGGTAAGAAGCATCATACTCCAAAAATCAAGCATTTAGTAATAAGTATTTACTCGGATCTCTTCATTCAACTATTTTCAGAACAACTGTTTTAGGGAACAAAATGTACTCTAGCTTGCCACAAAATACATTTTTCCTTAAATGTTCAGGTGTTTAGGCACTTCACTCACACATAAACTACCAATTTTTACAGAAAATCCTCTACATTTTCCCAATGAAGAGAACAAAATAAAATATATTTTTTCAATGCCTTATATAGGAAAGACTAATAAATGCCTGCAGTTTCTCAAAACACAAATGAAAAGCTCTTCATTAACAAGCATTTAAGCTGTATTCTTCAAAGATTTTTGATGACTCCATATATTTTGGGGGTGTCTGCAGACTAAAATTGAGATAATTTATGGATTCATCACAGAGATTTTTTCTCTCATGCCTTTTGGGGCAGAGAATCATTATGCAAACAACTCTTTAATGGTGGACTTGACAGTGCCAGACTAATAGGATAATGGCTGGACTTGATGATTTTAAAGGTATTTTCCAACCTGAACAATCTATGGTTCTTTATCTAAAAATATATTTTATTTTATTTCATTTAGTTCCGAATAATTTCTCTTATATTTCTGTCCTGTACAAGTAGGTAAGCTGAAGACATTCCACCTGCAATAGAAGTCCACAGGATATAACACGATGATATCTCACCAGAAGGATGCTTAGGAAGCTTTCGTACTGTCTCACGTTGAACAGTGCTTCTTTTAATTTAGAAGTACTAAGCCGGGAGTATCTGTGGGGGTCTTCCTGCATGGATTCCAGCAGGGCTGTGTACTGGTGGGCTAGCAGCTGGCAGGAATTCAGACGTTCATCGACAGTCTGTGTAGCTGACGGAATGGCTTCATTCAGGAGGGCTGGCACTATTCATGTAGAATAAATACGAAATATGTATAAAAAGAAATAATGAAATCATTATCGAATGGTTAAAGTGCAATATTTGAGCATAATGGTCCTCTAATAAAATTTTAATTTCTAAATTTTGTCCTCATATTCATGCATTTCCAAATACTTGCGAACCAGATTCAACCACCCTATCTCACTAGTCAGGTTGTTTCAAATATTTAGAATTACAGGTGTGGAAATATCACAGTGAAGTCAAGGAATGTGCGAAAGCTTGCTTTATATTAGATGCAACTCTGTTGCTACAACTGACATGGGTTTCCTGAGAGAATCTGCACAATTTTGAATTCTCAGTTTCCTAATTTGTAAAATATTAATAACAATAACAGGCCTCCCTGGGATGGGAAATTATTGGAGCAGCTCCAGTGAAGAAGGCTGGGAAGAATGAATTGGAAATATCCAGATCAAATGCAGTTGTTTACTTACAGTCCTCAATGCCGCTTCCTCCTTTCTGGCACTGCTTGTTGTACAAACGAATTCCTGTGACTAGCATGGCAAGATCTTTCAGCTGTTGTTCTTTGTCCTTCTTACTGAGTGAGATGAAAGTAATCATCTCTGCCTGGGGGAATACACTCTGCAAGGCAGCTATAAGCATTACAAAGTGGGAGAAAACCCTCAATATGAGGGAACAGAAAAGAAAATCATTAAATAAGAAAAAATACCCTCTCCTGAACAAATGCAAAAAGTAGGAAACCCATAGGAAATTTACACTTCAAGGCTGAGCAATGACAGCTTGGATAGTAAGCATTTATCACAGTTTACCCTGTTTGTATCTAAATGTCAGCAAAGAGAAGGTGAAATTTTATTTTTCAAGAAGCCAAGCCCAATTTCACAGCTGGGAGTTTACTGACCTGTTACCTCCCTGACAGCCTCAATATCTGTTGGGGATCCCAGGCCAGATCTCAGCAGCACATAGGTAACAATCTTTTGATACATATTCTCTCTTTCTTCTTGCACACGCGCACCAGCCTCTGTGATAGCTCTGACCATAGGAGCCAGTTTTCCTTCCAGAACACGCTGCTGTTCACTGAGTAAATCATCTAGGAAACAAGGACGCTTAGAAAGTGCTATCTAAATTCTTTGAAATTTGGCTTATACAGAGGGTACAATTCATTTCCACAGTCAGAGCACCCTCTTAAGGTTTCTGAAGCACAGGTATGTGGAAGAGACGTTCATAGTACCACACCATTAGAATTTAATACAGAAAAGTTACACATTAATATAATGATCATGATTAACATCAGCCAGTAGAGTCCTGAGAACTATTCAGGCCAAATTAAACAGCAAGTCTCTGGCTCTCTGGACTCCTCTGACTGTATTTCATATTTCAAACACACCAGAACTTACATGCTCAAATTTGAACACTACTCAGGATCTCAAAAACTTGCTGGAGTTACTGAGCTTACTACTACTACTACTACTACTACTACTACTACTACTACTACTACTGCTACTACTGAGTTCAGAGGATTTAGGAGCAGCTCCCAGTGTTGCTAATTTTTGGGTTTAATCCATGCTACCAGGAAAATATTTTCATTATCTCCCCACACAGAAATGCTTTTTTCACATCTGTACTTGTTCTGTGTCTTCTATTTCCCAGCCAGCCTCCACTGTCCCATTGAGATCTGAAGTTACATTTACAGCAGAGGCATTTTCCCCATCTCATTTTATTTTCACATTCCCATTCTCAGACCATATGAAATTACTACTGATGAGACAAAAATGTACTCAATTAAAACTGTAACTGATTGTTCAAGATTACTCACATCTCCCAGTTAGGGATATTGATAAAACACTGAGCTCTCTTTGAGATACATGAGCAGAGTTCTGAGTGCCTTCAGACACACAGGTGCAGGTGCAGGTGCAAGTTTTTCTTGCCGAAAACAGCTAACCACTGAACCTGAAAGTGTAATTGTCCTCAAGCAACCTAATACATTCTATTCAGTAAATCTCTCAGACAGGATGAGAAGAGTGTACTCTCACATTTTATGTTACACTTTTCCCTACTATACCCATACTGAAACATCAGACTCCTGTACAGTAAATTTCTCATGGGATTTTTATTTTGCTTTACTGCCAGCATTCATTTAACAGTAATTACTATTATTAAATTCTAAACTCAGCATCAACTTCTATGAAAACATATTAGAAATTACCTCGGTTTGCATAGTTCATATCAAAGTAAACTTGCATCTTAATTGTGCTTAGGGATGGGTTTGTTGTGTCAAGCAGTCTGGTAACACAGCGCTAAAAAGAGAGTCAGAGAAGTGAATTCTTTCTCGTCTCTGGGGAAACATCTGAACTGACAGGGATCTACTACAGGTTTCACAACAGCTGTAGAGCCCCCTTGCTACCATTCTCTCCATATAAAGCTTTTCTAAGGCATTTATTTACAGAAACTGTTGTCTTTAGCAACAGAACCATGAGAATAAAGTAGCACTAGAATTTTGAAAGTGTGCATGTCATTTTAGTTACAGGCACAGGTAGAAAATAATGCTGCAGTCTTAGCTAAATACTGACTCTCAACATCATGTCAGAATTACCTGGATAAGATCCTGCATATTGTTTTCTGTAAGGATTCGATCCATATTAAAGTCATTTCTTGGATCTAAAACAACAGCTTTCACCTAGAGATTGCCAAAACAAAGATACTAATTTACATCTCAAAATATCATCTTCACACCTCACCTTTTATTTTCTGAAAAATCTCAGATGCATTCAGTATTTCTTTTACTATTCATTTTTAACCATTTCAATCTTTGATAATGAAACAAAATCACTTCATTTCTCATCTAGTCAGCTTCAATCTCAGTTCTCAGGTGCAAATGAAGAAAAAACCCTTTTTTTTGGTAAAAACATTTAAATACAGCTCCTTTAAAAATTACTTGGAAAAATATTTTCCTAAGTAACATTTTTTGAAAATCCATCATGGTTGTTTATAAACTTCTTTGTTGGTGTTATAGTCATCAGTATAAACATTTACCATTTGAATAAAAAACCCATAGTATTCTGCATGCAGCAAAATATGTGCATCTTTGCAGCTGGTGTTCATGCTGGGTGCCTTGCCAGCCACTTGTATGAATTTTTTACTCATTAAAATTTTCCTGCTTAATTGATTAATACTGCTTTTGAGCCCAATCTATTTTCTAGAGCTGTAGTGTCACCTTTACGGGAAAAAATAGCAGATTAACAGTACTGCTGTGAACCATTTACATTTATACACAAGTTTATCAAGAGCTGATCAACAATTTAAAAGGAACCTAGGTCCATCTTTCTTCAGACACAGCTCTGGAGGTGCATTCAGACTATATTCTGCAGCAGTGCTATGTCTCCTAAGAGAAGCCAAAATGTAAAACGTTTTTAGGATACTTATGGTTGTCTACCAAGGACAATACTGAGACTGATTCCATTAAATTTTCACTTTAAGTGGGATCAGAGCCCACTCCTTCAAATATTCAGCCCATTTGTACTACCTGGCCCTGTGTGAACAGAGAAACAACAAAAAAAATTATCCATCACAATAGAGAGAGGAGGTAAACATCGAAGAACAAATATAGCTGCTGCATTAAACATTCACCTATGGATCACACATTCATTTATGAGATTGTGAAGAAACGTTATTAAAACTTGAGAACACCTGTCTTTTCCATTTCTGAAAGAAAATAATGGTAATCTGCCTGCGTAACAAAACTGAGAAAGAGCTCTGAGTTGGAGTTCAGAGAGTTTCCAAGACTCAGGACCAGCAGCCTTCTTGGGGCATTATATTCACACAGATTTCAGGGGAATAAAATACTTTTACAGGACCCTATACGGGATGTCGCTGGATGCCCCTTTAAAATTTCTCAATGCAGGCAATTGGAAACCAAGAGATTTCCAAACTCAGGTCAGCCCTGAAAGCCTCAGCTGCCGCCAGCCCCTGAACTCTTCCCTTCGCGCTTACCATGAAGGCCACCAAGGTTTCAGAGAGGGTCTGTCCCTGGGCAGCGCACTCCAGGCCGACTTGGCGGATTATTCTCTTGATCACGCTTTGGGTCAGCTCGCCGGACATGCTGGCCAAGCACACACGCCTTAGCGGGGTTACATTCACTTCAGCGAGGGTTCCTCTCGGCGCGGCCCCGCCGGGCGGCCCGTCCCGACCCCAGAGCGCGCCGGCGGCCGCTGGCGAGGGGCGGGAGCGGCCGCGGCCGAGCGCCAGCCCCGGGCGTTGCCATGGGGACGCGGCCCAGCCCGGCCCGGCCTGCCCGGAGAGCGGCGAGGGGCACGCGGCCGTGTGAATTTACACACAGCGCTTAGGGAGACGCGTGTTTGTACAGGATATATGGGAAGGTGTGCGTGCAAAACATACACGCCTGTATATATGCCCAGCTGTAGAGGCACAGGACTGTAGGTGTGTATGTGTACATGAACATCTCAGTGCACGCACAAACCGTGTGCGTGGACGTCTGCAGCTATGGCTGTATGTAGGTACGTGTAAATATACATACATACGTGTGTATAAAGACACATGCATACCGTCCGTGGGTATACATACCTTAATATCACAGAATCGTTAGGGTTGGAAGGAACTTCTAGAAATTATCCAGTCCAACCCCGCTGCCAAGGCAGAGTCACCTAGAGCAGGCTACTCAGGAATGTGTCCACGTGGGTTTGGAACATCTCCGGAGGGACATCCACAACCTCCCTGGGCAGCCTGTTCAGTGCTCTGCCACGCTCTGTGTAAAGTTCTTCCTCATGTTGAGGTAGAACTTCTTGTTTTAGTTTATGGCCGTTGCTCCTCACCCTCTCACTGGGCACCACTGAGAAGTGTCTGGCACCATCCTCTTGGCACCCATCTTTGAGATATTTATGTGCATTAATGAGATACCCTCCCAGTCTTTTCAAGACTAAACAGGCCCACCTCCTGCAGCCTCTCCTTATGAGAGAGATGTTCCAGATCCCAAATGTTTTTTTTGTGGACCCATATATACTCATACATACAATATATATACCCCCCATGGCAGCAGGGGGGGTATATATATTGTATGTATGAGTATATGTGGATCAGAACTAGGTGATCTTTAAGGGCCCTTCCAATCCAAACCATTCTGTGAATGGTCTGTGGGAGTGGGGGGAGGTAGAGTGGGAAAAAGAAAACCTTCAGGCCAAGCAAGCACACAGCTAAAACACCTGTGTGTTAACAACACACCCCAAATCCAAAGCACAGCACCACAGGGGATGCTGATAAAAAAGCTAACTCCATCCCAGCCAGACCTGGTACAGATAAATGTATTTACACACCTAGAAATGCATATAATATGTAGATAAATTCACACATACATGTATAAACAAAATGTGTTTGTGGTACACAGTGAGTGCTGCAGGCAGAGGCGATACAGATGAGGCAACTTTGCTCTGCAACACAAGCAAGAGAGCCATCTTTGCTTTCAGGTCTCATCCCTGCTGCTGGAGGTGGCAGTTCCTCCAGATATAGTGCCTGCAAGTAGCAGCCCAGTGACCCCCAAGTTCTTGCACACACCAGTGGGCACACCACTGGATGAATGCAATGCTTTGCTGTAACTGGTTCAATTAGTCAATATGCAATTAATTCCAGCTTTTCCATATCAGATAGAGGAAAGAGCAATAGCATGCTAATTAAATTTAAAAGCTATGTCCCTGAAAGGCAATCAAATAAGCTCAAAAGGCACAGGGAATGCAGGGATAACAGATGAAAAGCTGCACAAGTTTTTCACTGATTTAATTTTTTTCCCTTTGATTTATGCTGTCAGACATAGGGAACTCCACTGAGAATCACAATGAGATCAAAATGATAATTTTTTTCCACTGTGACCTCAAACAAGTCACTCTTATCAGTAAAATTAAGATGATACTATGCTACCTGGCAAGTAGCTGCAGGGTTACATCCATGTTGTCAGTGTGTGTACAAAGTTACAATGCAAGGAGTGCCAGCATCACCATGGGAAATGCTTTGGGAAGATCTGTGGAACAGGCATCAAAACAATCCTGCAACGGACATTGTGAAGTCTTAGGTTTCATTCTAGTAGCACAGATAATGGGGCTTCTTAATATGTCTTCTGCATTGACATTTAAAAAATTCAATACCCTTAAGCTCAGTAATTGTAGCAAGGCTTTCATCAAGAGAATAAAAATCTACAGGACCCCTTTCTTTTTCTACAAATTGCAGGACGAGAAGCTTTTGGGGTCCTTCCTGGAGCAGAAGCGTGTTGCTGTTGGTGAGCTTAGGGTCATAGAGATTTTCCTCTGTGCTTCGTGGTAAATCACACAAGAACCAGCTCTTCTGGAGTTGCAGGTGGGGAGGAGCAAGAGGAGAAGAAGAACGTAGTTTTTGGGATTAGAAGGAAAAAGAGAAGGTGCTAGTGCCAACTTTCTTTCTACAAAAGCAAATTTTAAAAGTTAGTTCTAAAACTTGGTGCTCAAAGCAGTGATGGTAACACTTCCTCCTGAAAAGATTATCATCTAAAAGTGGGCAGTTTTACAGAGTTCAACCAAACACTGTCTGCAGTAGAGATGGAGGTGGAATTTGCAGCTTTGCCGATGCAGAAATTCAGTTTCCATCCTGTAACAGTCAGTGAGACTTTCTGATGACACATTCACAGGCTTAGTAAACAAATACTTTCAGAGAGAGCATGAATCTGCAGGTAGGATGTGACCAGCTTCTTAGTATGTATGCACAGCCCGTATAATTGTGCAGTTTTGGCCTAGCAATTAAAGGACTTTTTAAAGATGATTTACAGACTATTTCAATGTGTGTCTGTGTCTATATCTGCAGTTAGCACAATCTTTGCACAACATTTGGTGCTGAGGACCTGACAGTCACAACACACATACTTTAGCAGTTGTTCCTTCAGACTAACTTTAGTCTGGTCCCAGTGACCGATCCTTTGTTTGTGGCTGAAGTGCATTAAGTGCATTAAGAGCCAGAGCTCTCCTTCAAGCTTAGTTTCACCCAAAATATTCACGTGCTCAAAGCCTGCTGTACTGTGCAAACCAAAGCACAGCAGGTGAGGACTATGTAGAGAGTCTCTCAGTAAACACACGCTTGATCCTAAATTTAAAAACCACACACCTTAACATCCCACTTCCCCCTGCCTCAATATTTACAGTCATTTTAGTCTGCTTGAGTATTTCCTGGGGGAAAAATAAGATATAAGAACATCTTACTTCAATTGAAATAACTCACATTCTTTGAAAAATACAACTTTGCTGTTGTCAGTAGGATACCTATATGCCAAAGAGAACTTAATTCAAAAGACAAAATATTGGGAATAAATATGAGTGACTGTATCACACTGTTACTGCATTCTTTTTGCAAAAACTTGAATTATATGGAGCTTCTGAAAAGCTACCAGTGCTAGCCCACACCCATAAATCCCAGTAGGAGATGTCCAACTGCCTGTACACTTTTAGGCTGCAGGCTGGAAGGAAAGAAAAATATATTTTCAGTTTAGCATACTGAGAATTTAAATTCTTTTACTGTTTTAAGCATTTCAGTAGCATTAACCTGTATTTCAGATAGCACTAGAATCCAAAAATTACAAATTGCCTGCAACATGGGGAGGGGACAGGAAGGGAAGGGAATTATTTATTTTCCAAAGAAAAACGTACTTTCAGGGAAGGTATGTAATCTGTACTAAACCACAAAAATTACTTTAACTTATTTGTAACCTACCGAAGACTTTAGGTTGCAGAACACTGTTTTATAACCAAAGCAGTTGGGTTTCTCTCCTGGAATTAGTATCAAGTTTTAAACAGTTCCAGGAATGGAGGCCTGGTACCTGAAAGACAGATAAACTCTTCCCCCTGGCGGCGTATCTGAGCCATTGACAGACAGTCAGTAAAAAGTTTCCTGGTTTGGGGTAGGAGGAATTCCCGAATTAGTTTGAAGAGACATTAAAAACAACATACACGGTTTTTTAAAAATCTCTGCAAAGTTTGACACCCTAGTGCTTTCTTCATGGGAAAGCATATCAGCTGTTTGATGAATTTGCTGTCGCATTAGACTGGCTATCTAGGAAGATAGACTGACATCTAGGAAGTCACCCCTTTATCCAGCTACATAGAGAAAATGGGATTTACTTAACAGGTTGCTCAAGTCTGAGCTCATACCCT
This sequence comes from Coloeus monedula, assembly GCF_965178545.1. NCBI lineage: Eukaryota > Metazoa > Chordata > Aves > Passeriformes > Corvidae > Coloeus > Coloeus monedula. The sequence continues at coordinate 83,704,316 of NC_138782.1, forward strand.
CATTTTGCTAGTGTGGGGACAAAGTTGCAGCTGGGTGCTCTTACACCGCTGAGCTGCAGAGGACACAACCCAGAAGCAGCTACATGACTCAGCAGTCCAGTTCAGGGCACAGCCTGAGTCACATTAGGTGAACAGAGAGCTTGCACCCCAGAAGATAATGACTGCCAGGATGGCAAAAAGCACTGCTTTCTGAAGCTTCACCCATTGCCCTGTGCCCAGTGGAGATGCTGGGCTGAGGGAGAGTCTGTCTGAGTTCCATTAACACAGCCACATTCACCAAGGGATTCTGCAACCACCCTATAGTCATTCCTACTCATGGCTCATCTGAAAGAGACCTTCCAGCTCAGTTAGCCTCTCTCTGCACTCAGACCTCCTCTGACTGGATGCCCTGCTGGTGAATGAGCACCAGCTCCTTGGCCTGAAGGTCTTCTGCTGCCATAAATATTCCAAGGCACCGATTAAAGCTCTTCGAAGTTGATAGACTTAAGTGCAGGGATTTACAGCTGACAGTGCAGGATACAAGCAGAAGCTGAGATATTGTCCCTTTCCTCATCTCTGAAGTTAAAACATAAGATGTGTGATGCAGGTTTTTGTTTTCTACTCTTCAGAGTCCTAAAACTACCTTGCACCTTGATGCAGAAACTGAAGTGCATTTTATTATGCTTGCTTCTTTCAAAGGAGCCGTGCAGGGAAAGGCTGTCTTCACACAGGAATCAAAGACCTGTCTCTTTCAAGAGGAAAATACATTCCATCTATCTGGCTTTATTTCCAAAGTATCATGGAGAAGTGTCACAGTCAGAAATCCATTTTGTGAGGACAGACAAGTCATGCCACCTTTTTTAGCTTGTCTATTAGTTCACAATATAGCCAACTTTCAAAGCTGAGAATGTTTTGGTGCAAGGATTTTTATTCTTTCTTCTTCCTCAAACCTGTATATCAACAAATGGAAACCTCTGTGCTTGTGATGCCTTGGTTGGAGCACAGAGTTGGGGTGCTGGCCAACAGAGCTGACCAGCTCAGCTTTAATGACATAGTCACAAAAGAGCATGCAGTGCTATTTTAAGCTCCCATGACTTTCCTGGAAAGCTATATAAGTGCTAGGTATGTAACCACTGCAGACTCATTGAGGCACAGTGCAGACTAATGGTTAACATTCAAAGGAATCCTAGATTACATTTATAGCAATTATTTAACATACAGTTTAGGGTCTGACCTTCCCTTTTGAAATATGAAAGGAATGTTAGATTGTTCTTCTCTTTACCTCTCCCAGCTCCATCATTTTTCTGCATTAAAGAAAGGATGTCTGAGTATGCTAGTGCTGTGTCTCCCCTCAGTCCCAACATACCAGACTCAGTACAATATGAGGCTACCTAAGAAGGGGTCTTAGACTAAATCATTGTACAGGGAACTGAGATCAGGGAAGACAACAGTTAACCCCAGGATGAAACTGTCACCAGGGCAGCAAGATTTTGCTGGACAAAGAAGTCAAATTTGGCTTTTAACTCAGAAATAGAAAAAAAAAAATCACTGACAGATAACACGGCACAAAAATTTTACCTTTCATTTGAGCATTTCTGGATAAAAAAACCCCAGAAGCATAGAAACCCAGTTCATAAATTCACTATTGTTAGCCTGGATCCCTTAGTAGGCACAATAAATGCACTGTATTTGCCCGGTTACAGAAAAGGGTGCAGAGCACAATTATTTGTCCTTCAAACCTTGAGAGCTCTGGCAGTCATTGTGCAGAGGGAGTGGAGAGATTCCAGACATACCATCAGTGCCTCAACTGGAAACTCCTGCAAAAGATGCATTATTCAGCTGTATTCAGATTAATCACTACTTAAGGCCCCTAAACAATATTAACATTACATTAACATTTCAGTTAAAGGCATTTATAAAAGTAATCAAGATAATTTTGCATTAATCATCCCTCTAAAAAAATCTGCTCAAAGCTAGATGCAGGATTTATCATAGATTTGATCTTTATCAAGTAGTTGCCACATATTCCTGATGAGTTATGTTTCAAAAGAGCAGTAGCTTGGCCAGAAGCACACACTGCTATTTCATGGGTTAGCTCAATAGTAACCGGGCCTGATAACAATTCAGAAACATTAAATTTTTTTACAGGTGACCACCTCCTTGTACAGTGTTCAGATGAGTCATTGCAACATATAGAATGCCCCACCACTATGCAAAAGCAAACAAACAAAACACAACAGCAAAAAAATCCCTGGTGCTGTAATTTTCTTTCAAGCTCAATAATTTTAAGAATCAACTGCTGGGCAGCACCTTGCACTGATGGGATTCCTGAGGAGATGCAGGACTGAAGACTTTCTTCTCAGTTCAGGCTATAGGAACTTATTTCAAAGTTATGGAACTACAACTATCCAATAAATAGATGAAGGAGAGAATCTTACAGCAAATATCCTGCTGTGTCTGACTCCATTAGTGTGAGAAGAAAAAATGTACTAGTAATGGGAATGTGGTTATTCCACAGTTTGTAAGTTAACTTCTCTTTCTGCTTACTTTTATCCAGCTACAGGCTTCTCACTGATGTACAAGGATGCTCTTAATTCATCTGTCAGAAAGGAAGGGAATGATCAGGGAATCAGACAGGGAGGGCAAGAGGATTATTATCCACAGTACTCCAGAGCCCTCCCTGCAGTGTTTTCCCCATGTCAAGAAATGAGCTGGGAACAAAACAGATACCCTTGTAGTTATATGCAGATTTCAACTGTTCTCCAAAATTCTGATTTTTTTAGCCCAAAAGCAGTTCTATTCCCAATACAGCCTCTCTCCCCTAAAGCAACTATTAAGGCTTAAGACCCTGTCAATTTGCGCTGAATACTTGGCAGGAAAACTCTTTAGAGAGCTATGCCTGTTTGTAGCAATCTTCAAAAGCAGCACTAAGAACTGGAAAAAAAGGGGTATTTTAACATCATGGGATGCCTAATAACCTTTAGAAAACCAGAAATATTGCTGAAGTAGCACTTCTTTCTTACCTTTTACTTTAGAAATGAATTCTAAGACTTTATACAGCACTGGCCAGCTGTGATTGTTTTTTCAATCTGGCATGTCAGCTAATCTTGCTAATAGAAATGGAAAACAATATTTGGATAGAGAATAATTTAAGGAGGTAGGAAACTAATTTGTGAAATTACAAGTACACAAAACGTGATACGGAAGGAACTGTTCAACTATAGCAATAAAATCTAAATGAAAGGATTTAGAGATGGTCATAAAATCCATCTTGCTGACAGAAGAGCAGAAGTCCTATTCCTTGGAATGCACAAATATTGGAGGAGCACAAGCTGGGCTTGCTTTGCATCAAAGACATGTCTTGAAAAAAATTTTGAAAGCCCTTTGCTAGGACAGTTTACCATGCTGACTTTCTCTTCAGGTCCTTCCCATGACTGAAGTGAAGCTGGAGTTTTCTTCAAGCTTTTATCAAAGTGTAAGCTGGAGGCCATGTAGACGTGCAGGCTGACTCCAGTGCACAACCACAGGACTGAGGTCAGGAGCACTTTGGCAAGACAATACCTATCCTTTATAGTTTTGAGGCACTTAGAAATGTGACTGCTGGCACATAATTTTGAGCACAGTAAATCTTAATGGCAGATTAAAAGTTTTCAGTATTAATAAATGTAGAACACAAGTGCTCTCCCATGCTGCAGCAAGACATTGCTTTACTGAGAAATATAATGTGAAGTAACAGCTTCCAAAAAGCCCTAGTTCTGGGCAATTCTTTCAAGTTGGTCACTTGCAACATCTAGGACTATTTGGGAAAAGCAGAAAGAAAATCCCTACATTCATATTGAATTCTTGCTGCCAGTTGTTTCCTCTGGCATTTCCTCAGTAACAGCTCTGTGTGGAGATACAAGGATGTAAAACACATGACCATCAGTCATGAGCATGCCTTGCTCCCTTGAGTGCCAGAGGTAGTCATCATTTCAAGAGAGTCACCAGCCAATGCTACAACCCCCTCATCCTGAAGGAGACCACATTTTTACACAACCCTGTTTTTTTGTAAACATTAAGTCTCATTTTAATCAGAATTTCTTCTAGAGATATCTGTAGTGGTGCCTGGGAGGAAGACTATTAATAAGTTACATACATCTTGACATGCACATATGGATACCTGCACATGAGGGAAGCAGCATGCTAATAGCTTTCTTGGTCTGAAGCATCAACCAGGAGCAGAAAGCTGTAAGAAATATCTTTTAGCCCAGAGCAGGCTAACTGACATCTCCCAGAGTTCTTAGTCAGTATTTACATGTCTTTTAACTAGATAGCTGCTTATAGTTGGCTGCATTAGAAACAGAAACTTCATATACCTGACTTGGGCCTCTACGGAATGGCAGCTTTTCTTACATCTTTTCAGAATTCACTCACTGGTGAGCAAATCACTTGCCCTGACTTCTGCTCTTGTTTCTGCCTTTCAGACTCTGGGTCTGACCTTGTAGTCCAAATCTTCAGTCCCAGCCCAAGCAACAAGGGACTCCTCCTCACCCAGACATGAACCAAGAGAAGGTGTGGCCAGTATCTGGCCTCTCATGAGAAGTGCCCTTGCTGCCTTCTAGGGGGAGATCAGGAGGGAAGTGAATCTCTCATTTTCATTCCTGCTGGAACCTTTCAAGGCTTTTACTCACTTTTCAGAATTCTTGGCTTTTGCAAGCCTTGTGACTCTTGAAACTCCTTAAATCCCACTCTGAGGGTGGTGTAAGGACTTCCATCTGCCTTGATGTGGATTCCATAGTGTTGCAAATTGTGGGCATTCTGCACCTGCGACAAGAGGTATTGTTACAGTGCGGATACTGTAACACATGTATCAAACAACAAGGCCCATGGAAAAGAAAAATATCTATGGACTGATTCTTGATAGCTGTTTCAGAGATGTTTATTTCTCCAGCCGCATGGCCGGGGCTCTGCCGAGGAACTGTTACAGTCACGGGACCCAAGGGTCCTTGCCCGCACAGGGGAACACAAAACAATCAATGGGGAATGAGGCTGAGCAGGGGCAGGGAAACCCCGTGTCTGCCCCCAGGGCCCCTCTCCCAGGACTGCATGGCAGCGGGAAGGGACCCCGACATTTCACCTGTTTATTTTTAACAAAAAGTGATTTAAAACTTAACATTGAAAACAACTGGATAAACATAACAAGAACAGTTTCAAAACAAAACAAGCCACCCTCCTGAGCCTTTAAACGTCCAGACAGATTCTCTGGAACATCTTAAGGGCTGACAGAAGGGAGACAGGACTCTCCGGGCATGCTTTGTGGGGAAACTGAGGCAGGAGAGGGCTTCTTCCATTTGTACCTGTTGGAACTCTAAACAACAATAGTTAATTTCTTCCCTCCCCCTTTCCATCCCCCCCTCGGAATCAGATAGGAGTTATAGGGAAAGGGAATTGTATAGGGAAGCCATGGGGTGAAAAACGGATTAGGAATAAACCGGGGATGGGGTAAACTTAAGAAAGGGTTCATATTGGGTATAGGGTAAAAGGGCAAAGTAGGCTGTGGGTAGGGAAGTTGCTGGGATGGATATTGTTTATAATTTTGTGCATAATGGCTGCCTTTGACTGGAATACCCCTAGGCCCAGTAACATTTGCTGCTTGTAAACCCGTCTTTCCTTGCACTGTATCAAATTGTACAACTTCCCCATCTCCTACACTTTGCAGGTAATTTTTAGGGTTATTCTTTTTAATAGCAGTTCTATGAACCAATATGTCTTCTTGGTTGTCACATCTTGTTATAAAACCATAATTTTGTTTAACATTATACCATTTTATTATTCCAAAAACCTTAGCTACAGTGATTTTTTCCTTTTTCCAAGTGGCTGCTGTCTTCTGTCTCACTGCGGTTTTGTTTTCTTTTTCGCTTTCGCTCGCTTTTGTGTTGGAACTGCCAGAGTTGTCAGTGCTGCTGGGGCCGTCAGGGCTGCTCGTGCCTGCGTGCTCTTCCTGGGGTCGCATTCAGGGCCGTGCACGCCTGGCTGGGCCACACTGCTGAGCTCAGTTCCCTGCGCGCCGCCGCCTCTGCTCTCAGCTGTGCTGCCGCTGCCTGGCGCTGTGCCCACGTCTCGGCCAGGCCCCCAAGCGACGACCCCCCCACGCCCTGCTCCAGCGCGCGTTTCAGCGAGGTGCAGCTCCACTCCGCCGCCAGCCGCTGCCCGTGCACTGCCCCTCTCGGTCGGGCGTTCCCGGGGCTCGCTCCACCGTGCGCTGTGGGGGCTGGGCAGGCACTGCCGGGTCGTGCCGCTCCTGCCGTGCCTCCTCCGCCGCCGACACTGCAGCTCGCGCCGCTCCGCCCGCGCATGGGAACTGCCTCGCTGCTGCTCGCAGAGCTCTTGGTCCACATGGGCGAGGCTGCACGGTCCGTGAAGCAGTTTTAACTTCGCAAGGACACAGCTGACATTGTTCAACGGTCTCGGTAATTAAATAATAGTCACGAAAATATTCTTCCATCAGCATATATTTTGACTCAGAAACTAACTGTGTCCAGTCTTCCAAAAGTCTTTGGTAAGAATTAAATCCCAAGAAGCATAGAAAAAGTTCTTGAACAACCATGCCAGGATGTGTTTCAGTTCCTTTTGAGCTTGAATTAAGCTAAAATTTACAAATCGTTGTTCAAGAATCTTTTCAAGTTTAAGATAAATGTCCATATGCAACTCTGAGAGCCAAGAGTCTTCCCACAGTTCCTCCATAATTTAGAGATAGAACAGCAAAACAAAAACAAGAAGAGAAATCCAGAAATCACAAATCAGGCACTGTCCTTAGGGATCGGGGATCGTTCTGCTCGCATTACCCACCATTTGTTACAGTGGGGATACTGCAACATGCGTATCAATCAACGAGGCCCTGGAAAGAAATATACATGGACTGATTCTTGATAGATGTTTCAGATATGTTTCTTTTCCCACCCGCATGGCCGGGATCTGCCGAGGAACTGAGGCAATCACGGGACCCGAGGGTCCTTGCCCGTGCAGGGGAACACAAAACAACCAATGGGGAACGAGGCTGACCAGGGGCAGGGAAACCCCGTGTCTGTCCCCTCAGGGCCCCTCTGCCAGGACCACATGGCAGGGGGGAAGGGACCCCGACAAGGTATTATAGATAATCTACCACAATCTGAAAATCTAGGTTTGATTTTTATCTCTACTGTAGAATATTTGGCTTTGCTTTAGTAGAAAATTTAATTTGTTGTCAGGTGATCTTTTAGGCTAGAACAAACATATTTAAACACAATATTTATGTACAAAAAAAGTTCCTCATAATAGTTTCTATTAAAATCTGATTTTCTTTAACTGGCTGAACCCCTGTGTTGTTCCATTTGGAACTGAACAGGATTATTTTACTGAAACAAATTTTGAAACAGCTAACCATAATGCATAATGCTCTTCTTTCAACCGAGTTTCTTTCTACTATTCTTCATGGTTTGTTCTATCTTAATACATGTGCAACATCATGCTATTTCAATCTTAAGCTCTCCAGTAATGGACAAAGGATATTTGCTCTCAGAAATAGCTAAGGTGGGTCATCTCGGTAATCACCTGGGTGGTTGCTTTTATAGGACAGAGAAGGACGTTCTTGTTTTACTTTTAATCTGTGACTTTAATCAGTTTTCTCTGGACTTTAGTCCACAGTTTTGTTAATCTGTTTGAACTTCATATAATTCTCTCCACCTGTGTGTCACCATATTACTGATGTTTAAGCATTAGTTACCTTGAAGTGCTACTCCTAGCTCATTTCATGTCATTGCTCTGTTCTTAGGCGAGTATAATTCCTCCGAATAGGCCTCCCAATTAACAACTTAATCTGATTGTAAAATTCTTGGTTTATAGTGTTTGAAGGACTGAATCACTTGTGTTGATACAAGACACATCATATTAGCCATCTTTAAGCTTTCACACACCGGGCTGAGAACTTCCAATTGACAACTTTCACAACCCCTTTTCAAAGTTCAGTTGGGATAAATTAACTTCAAATGTAAGCACCCTGCAGGATGAGATTTAAAAGACAACACATTAAGTATTGATCCAAGTGTCTTTCATAAACACAGAATTCAGGATCAAACTCTCTAACAATATCAAAGCAGTAACTTACATATTTAGAGAAATGGACATTTGGAGCAAAGCAAGGATTTTCACGCCAGTTCTAAGCCTGGCTGCAATCGTTGCAATTCTTTATTTCAGAAGACCTTCAAACTTTTCAGTCAGCTCTGAAAATTACATTCCCTTTTACTTCATCCTGAAAAATATCCTCTTCTTCCTAGAGTTTTTGAAGGAAGCACACACTGACATTAAAGCTTATTTCTCAGCATTGTGGATGACCCTTAGTGCACAGACTGCTCTCAAAAGAACCTGTGAAATTCTGGAAGGATATTTTGATGAAAGACCACTGGTATTTCTTTGACCACTTGCTTACAGTGGAGATTTCACAGCATTTTAGATAATGGACATCTAGATGGGCAAATAAATACAGAATATCAAAAGGAAGAATATAAGTTTACAGCCTGCTAAGATCTGTATCCTCCCTATATAAGACTTCTTCTAGAACTGTCTGGAAAATACCCACAATGTAATACTTCCCCCAAAAGCTTGAGTTAATGACTATACATCGGTGGGCATATCTGGCAGTAAACTTGTTTACATCCCAATCAAGTAGAACCTGGCCCAAGTCACACCTTAAAACATGAGCAGCAGATCAAACATTTACACAATACCTGACTGGAATGCTGTTGTAGTTAGGGCATGCACGAAATATCCTCTTGCTTTGTTTCTGCATTGCACCCCCTACTTCTAATGAAGACAGATATTCCTAGCACACATCTGTGGGTGAGGCAGTCTACTTTGCTGGTCAAAAATTTTCTACCTGAGTGACTCAGAGCAGTCTTGTAATGAGCTACAGAAGGGACTTCTGATCAGCATGTGAAGAAAAAAACTGTTTCCATGTCCCGTGGAAGATTCAGGGCTAACTAGAGGCCTGCAGCTAAAGGGAAGATGTTTGCTTCTTACCTGTACTGACAGTAGCAGAGGCAACATTTCCACCATTTGAAGTCAAGAAGAGAAGAAAAAAATACAACAGGTAAGAAAAATGGGCTATGCATACAGTGTGAGGGGTGTGTGTGAGGGGGAAATAAAGCTGAGAGATGACTGTGTATGTGTCTATGACATGGAGCTCCTGGACCAAGTCCAGTGGAGAGCAACAAAGATGTTGAGAGGACTGGAGCATCTCTCTTACAAAAGCCTGAGGGAGCTGTTCAGCCTTTAGATGACTGAGAGGGGATCTCATTAATGTCTATCACTCTCTGAAAGGAGGGTGTCAGGAGGATGAAGCCAGGCTCTTCTTAGTGGGGCCGAGCAATAGGACAAATGGCAATGGGCTGAAACTGATGCATGGGAAGTTCCACCTGAATATGAGGAAGAACTTATTTACTATGCAGGTGATTGTGCACTGGAACAGATTGCCCAGAGAGGTTGTGGAGTCTCCCTCACTGGAGGTATTCAAGAACCATCTAGACACAATCCTGTGCAATGTGCTCTCAGATGACCCTGATGGAGCAGGGGAGTTGGACCAGATGGGAACTATGGTCCCTTCCAGTCTTACCCATTCTGTGATTCTGTGTATTTCCTGAAGAAGCTAGTCTGCCATTTTTCACACATTTCTGTGCTAGTTTTTGTTTCCTTGACTCTGACTCCAGTAGATTAGTCAAAATCATTTAAATACTTCGAAAAAAATGTTGTGGTTCCTCCCCTCTGTGTGCACATACAGTGACACTGTAGGATGGTCACTTTCAGGGGGAGGGAGAAAGAAACTGCTGCAAAATAGTCAAGAAATTCCTGCCTCCAGCATACATTCTAGAGGGTGGTTTTAAATGTTGTAAATCTTTGGCAGACTCACCATTTCTCTTGTCCACACACATCAGATTCATTAAGATAGCCTGCAAGGAAAGGGCAAAGGGGAAGAGTTTTGCCATCCTCAGTAAAAAGTCATACTGATATCAGCTAACAAACAGCTTTTCCAGCACATTATGGTATCAAGCCTGCATGACTTTTTACCGGAAGGACAATTCCCACTTTCAAGAGAGTTCAGTAGAAGGTGCTGTAAGAGCATTATTGCAAGAGCTCTGGAAGACCTGCAGCAACTCACAGTGACAAATCCGCACAGCATGTTTGAACTCAGAAACTTCTTAATGCCATAAGTTGGATTTAACAAAACACTTCGTGTACAAGAGGAAAGAGGCCTGACAGGAACCTATTGAGAACCAAGAAAAAGCCACCACCTAACACCAGCTGCCGTCCTCCTGTGGGGTTATAAGGGTTCTTACTGTTCCTCTGGGCTTTAGACAGTACTGTACCGCTCAAGTTTTCCAGCCTGCTTCCTGTACCAGCATTTGGTAAATAAATTGCAGCAGAACAGATCTTTTTGTCCTAAGTAAGGCTGCAAGGCAATTAAAATATGATGATTTTATGTTAAGGATTACAGTATCAAAAAAAGTAATTTTTTTTCACTAGAGGAACAGAAAGAGATGCAGTTTTAGTATTCTTAGAGGAAGAATAATTTTAATAAAGGAAAAATAATTTTAGTAAACAAGAAAAAAAGATGCAAGCAGCAGAGCCTTTAGAAACTAACAGGGATTATACACTTGAACCCTTATTATTCACTTCCAAATGAGCTCAGTTCTTTCAAGAAGTCTTTCAATACCATGTATGTCCTTTTACACTGCCAAACTTTCAAGACCCACTCCAAGTCACTCAACATATTGCTGCTTATATAGAACCAAGCACAGGAACAGATGAAACTTAGGCTTTCAGGCTTTTACAGTATTAGAAGCTTTTTGTTCAGGAGGATCTTTGAACCATGTACATTCCAACATCTTAACCTTAGATTTAAAGCTAAAAAAGATTGGGGGCACATACTGAAAGAGCTCTGCTAGTGTGGTGTGTGTAGAGAATCCCAGGTTATTTTCCTTCTGAATGGAATAAAAGAAAGTTTTGCTGTCTTTTTGGCAGCTTCCCAGGAATCCTCTGGCAAGATCATAGTGGTCCCACATCATACTATGAAAGGAATCCAACTCCCCGTTGTCCTCGGTGAAGGCCCTGCAGAGGATGGTCTCTACAGAGCTCAGTGCAGAACTGGCAAGCCTGCAAGAGCATGTGTCAGCTTGCACAGCAGAGACACAGATCAAGGCCTCAGTCACACGGGTGCACCTCTAATTGACCAGCAATAATGTCAGTGAATTACAGTTCGTGTCCCATATGCAGCACACTGGGTGGCTGGTGGTTTCTGTAACATTGCAAGGTTTCCAGCAAAGTCAACCAGGAACTCTCCAGTACCTGCCAATAGAGCTCTTTTTGGCAGCAGAATTTTAAAAAAAAGAACTTACCCTTGGCAGCTGAGGAGATTGACAGGTGGACTAACAGTCTCTCAGAATCAGACCTGAAACCAGTCAGAATTTACCTGTGAGAATATTACAGTGAAATTCTGAAACTTTAGTAAAACCCACAGAGAAGGCCAAGCAGATATTAATGAGAGAAGATGTTCTGGATATGGGGGGAGGATGTTCTTGTTATGAGACATTGAGAGTGTACAAGGAAGAACTTGTGGATAATATGTAGCAACTATACTTTTGCTTGTACAGCTGATTGCTTACTGCCTGAATGGTCATTGTTTGTTAGACAGCCTTGTCATTGTTTGCTAAGTAGCCAATCTTAAATCAAGCCACAGCCATTGTGAAGAGGTATACGAATAGCAGTAGAGAAAATAAAAAATCTTTCTACCTTTCTCGACTATGGATTACGGCTAGTATGGCTTTTATGTCTGCCTTGACAACAGCCACAGGCAGCAAAGTTAGTAATTCCAAGCTTTCACTTAAAAAGCTCAGCTTACTAAACTGAACCCAGTATTACAGTCTTATCCAAGTCACGCTTTGAAACACAGCTTCTTTCACATGGTTTGTGAGATGGAATAGGAATTTTCTGCTGTTGACTACAGCAATTGGTTTCATCTAATGTGGTTTGTAACAAATGAAAGGATCGATCCAGCTTGTGATGGAGATCAGACTTCTCTCATTAACAAATACAGCATTCCCAACCATTTAGGAGTCTTTATCCAGGAGAGGTCAGCAAGTCTTCTATAGAAGAGCACCATCTGTTTAATAACTAAGAGATGGATATTATTGAATATATATATATATATTCTTGAATGTTACCCAGTTTCCATTCTCAACTATCCATAGACAAATTACCATTTATTTAATCATTTATTTCTAAATAGAAATAGGAAACTAACACAAGCTGGTTACAAGAATAATAATTTCACAGCTATCTTCTGATATTTATTAAACACATTAAAAAATGGGAGATTTTTAATTTCCTTGAGCTGCCTCCTCTTCCTCATCATAGTGATGGCATCTGTTGTCTTTGTTTTCTGGTTTTTCATTGGCACAAGAATGCAATGTATAAATATACTTCTAGATTAAAGTCAGAAGACAAACACATTTACAGGTTTGGAGGTTTTTTTCTGTTGTAGAATTCAAGAGTTGCCCTGTAAAAACAAACATACCTCAGGCAGTTAACTTTAACCTAGGCTTGTCCAAGTTATTATTCAAAAGTGACCACTAATATGACTTTTAATTTCTAGCAGGGAAATAAGTTTAACACACACACACCCCACAAAACAGTCAATCTCAGAGATAAGAGAGTTTAGGAGAAGTTTAACACAGACATTACAGCAGCAGCCACTTCCTCCTCTGCATTCCCCACATGATTAATGATAATGCATTAAACATGTCAGCAAGCATTTACCTTGTTCTCTATTGAATCAAGAGCAAAGATCCTGTTTTGTAACAAATGTATGTGTTGACTGGACTCACAGTTCTCCCCTCTTAAAGTGGAATCAGGTCCCTGATCCAGTTCCCCGCACCAGAGCAAATGGTTGGTCCATAATAAAAGAAGAAGGTGGGAAGGACAATACAGAACATTTCATTATGTGAAAATGTGGCCTTACTTGAAAGTAATGCTAATGTCTTTTTAGCAAGGTGAGGGTACTTTTAATACCCGATTCAGAAAGTGAAGGGTCACAATCTCTTTTCAACATGTAGCTCCAACGCCAGGATAACTTTCCAGTTTTAATTAGAAAACTCTCCTTTTGTACAAAGGGGGAGAGGCTGTACTAAGAGTCACCCCCAAAGGATCCTCTTTAGTGCTGCCTTGCAGCCCTACAGTACTTTGAGGAAAACTGACACTTGAGCTCCAGTGCTGACCCAGCTGGCATTTTGATACTAGCCTTGCCAGTGCTGGAAATATTTCAGGTCTAGTTTGTGCTTTGACAGATCAGAGACACACGCACCCTGGCTCTTTGGGATTAGCGAGTTGGCAGGCCTCACATACTTTATTACACTTTATGTAGCGTTTGACAGGAACTCTTCATAAAGGTCTTCTTCATAAGAGCCATAGGCTACACTTTTCTTTTTCCAGGACTGCCCATCTTCAGATAACTTGTATGCATGTTCAACCATAGCAGCTCCTATTATGACTTGGCAAGAGCCTCCACAAGTTTCTGCTATGGCTTTTTCGTACTTTTTCTGCTGAAGTACCAGGTAAGCTGTATAAATGTTTAATTTGTAACTCATTATCTAGGTGTGCTACTATAAAGATTGTAACACAACCTTAGTTATAAAGTGCCTGAAATACTGTGAGCCAGTGCCAAAAAGAAAATGGGCTCTGCATGTAGCTAAACAAGAACTGTGACAACATTGGCTTTGAGAATGCAGTTTCCCGAAACCTTCTGTGTTGGTTCTACTTAGCAAACTAAGGAAAAGGCTCAAAGAAGCATTATGATCTCCCTTTGCAGTACCTTTTCAGTGTTATACCTTCCTCTTCCTCAAATGAACAAAGGGCTCTTGTGTATTACATTTATGGGCAATTTTGATTTTAAACTAAATTTGATTCACTCACATTTTTACAGCCATGCACACATAAGCAAGAATATGCTTGTATTCAGGTAGTCTAACCAGGATTCACTGCGGTGACACAGTGGAACATACCTGTCATGTTGTCACCACATCTGGGCTAGAAGTCAGGTTAAAGGGAATGGGACACAAGCACAGCAGTGATGCATTTACTTGCATAACCACTACTTACGACATCTAAGAACACTTTTGTTAGAATTCATGGTTTATTGAAAAGCTTTGAATGTGGAAAATATGGTTAGGGAAACCTTCTAGCTAGCTTACTTAAAAGGTGCTGGCATCTTGAGTCCTCCAACCTGCAGCCAGTGAAAGTCACAAGCCAAAAAGTGCAAGCATTTGGTGTTCAGAAGGAAGATGTTAGGCCTTAGAGGAGGAGGTTGGGAGCTTCAAGAGACACTTTCCAAGGTTATTTAAAGCCATGTCTGTAAAGAACAGCTTATGTAAGTCAGTTATCAAGTCAGACTGGAAATGTAAGAGAATGTGTATCCCATTGAACAGTATTTTGAGTGTCAGTTCCTCAGTCATTTTCCCATGACAGTCAGCTCTGAAGGTTTAATGCATTTAAATATTCTAGTTCAGGTAACCTAAGAATTAATCTCCTTTTATTACAATGACCTTTATTTCAAAAGTCCCAAAATTTTCATTCCTATATACAAAGAATGTGTTTATAATACAACAGTATGCAGAAAACCAGTTTCCTCAAAATATAGGAAAGCTACATTCAAGTTGAGATCATTATTGATAATAGAAATGTCCTTTGTAACTGAGAAATTAGATGCAACTCCTGAAAGGTCACTCAGTATGAATGGTGATGCTGTCCAGGTAGAAGCAGGAGAGCAGAAAACAGGATGAGAGGGAATCACCTAGTCAGCTGACCCAGAAATAAGCATATATGGCAGACAGACATACTTAGTATTCTAAAGGGAATGTGACAGAAGGACTTAAGGTACTCAGTAGAATAGCTAAGTGTCCAGCATCAGATTCCTACCAATATAATGAAATTATAAGATCGTTCAAGGTGAAGTTTAAGGCTGAAGGTCCAGGTCACTGACTTTTAAATCCACATTGAAAATCAGAACTGGGTATAAATCAGGATTATAAACCTCATACTAAAGAGGGACTATCAGAAACATCTCAAAGATGGTTAACACCTTAGGTGTAGAGTCAAAGTAGGTCAGATGCTAGCCTCAGAGTTAAACTACTCTTTTACAAAACCTAGTACTTGCAGTACTTGGCTAGACTCAAAGTTCAATTACTCTTTTTCTGAAATCCAACTCTTGCAATGTGTGGCACATCAGGTAAAAAAATCCCAAACCCCCCAAACCGCAGGAATCATTGTGGGATACCACAGGCAACACAGGAAAGGGACTGCAGCTATTGTGACTAGCAGCAATAGCACCCAGAGCCCTGCAACTAATCTGGCATCAGCAGTTTAAGTTGCCAAGGAGCAGTGAAGGAAAACAGAATAAAGTGGAAGCCAACAATATTCTGTTTATACTGTGGATTAAATTTTTGAATAAACAAACTGGAAGTGCCTGTGGCTTTAAGAAAGTTGACTTGAGGAAGGAAGAATGTAATCTTATAAGAAAAATAATGGGAAAAATATGTTGCTCAGGCACCTTGATGAGTAGGATTTTTTGCTAATCACTCAAGTTTTAGGAAAAGCAACAGCAGACTGCAGCTGTGCAGTGGAAAAGTCCAAATATACAAAAGAAAGGCAAGACCCAGCAATAAGAATGAGGCTTGGAGTTAGATTACTAGCTATTGTTAGCCAAGCTGTTTACCTTACTCTTGGTTTGTTCACAGACCCAAAGACAGCTAGTTGACTGCTTGCCTCAGTAAACTGCAATGAAGGGAGCGCAGGTTTTCTCACTCCTGAGGATATTTCCATTCTTGTTATTGGCTCAGTCTTCCTTCCAGGATTTGTCTTTCTCTCTGGTCACTGCCAACACATGCCCAGGCAGAACTCTGCCTAGATATCCCCAAAACACCCATGTACTGTACTTACTAGGCAATATTAATGCCAGTTGTTCCAGCATCTGCATCTCCCACCTGACACTTGCTGCATTCTGCTATTAGTCACTGACATTGCTTTTCTCTGTCTGTATTTTAAGTAGCAGCAAATGTAACGCTGCACTTTTGTTACTTAAGCCCAGCAAAGGAAATTACACCAGTAACCCCAGTCCCAATGGCGGGGTTTCTCTCAGTGTGGGTTCCCTCCACCCACGCACAGACAGTGCATTTGTTCTGTGCTCCGGTGCCCGTCAGGAGCTGCGGCTCCTTAATTGCCTCACACGCACACACAGTGCGCGCTCACACTCCAAATGCTACCAGCCTCATTAGTTCCTTTCACACTTCATTTCTCCATGCGAGGCATTCAGAGGTTTCACAATCTGCATATCTTCCTTTAAGACGTCACAGAGCTCTTCTGCAGACCTTTGAGGGACTAACGAGCAAGATGTCTCTATTTTATTAATTAGCTGCTTCTCAGCCATACTCCACAGCTCTCTACTAGTTCAGCTGCTCAGCTACAGTAATTAGACAACCCACTTTTCAGTCTTCTACTGCACTGCCTTAGAGAGAAAGTTTGACTGTTCCTGAGACTGTGGTACTTTCTGGCAATTATTAGACATCTCCTGAATGACTAGTAGAGAAATCCTGCTTTCTGTATTATTCACTGCAGCATTACAGCTTTCCATTCTAGGCTTTGTCTCATGCACTCTGCTGTCAATATGTGCCATCACTGGCACTCGAGGGTCCAGATGTTATCTGAAAGATTCTTTATTTGCATCATTCAGACATAACAGTCATAAAGAATGTATTCACACTCCCTCAGAATCAGAGTTGCAAGTAAAATGGGTAGTGTTACTTCTTATGCTGCAATACTTCTCAAACAGGAACAAAATCAAGCCAACAAACATGTGCTGTCTCTGCTTCATGCAGTGGAAGGCTTGCTTGTATGTCTGAACCCATGATTTTTCTTAGCTACCAGTAGTTCATGTACTCACAGTACCTGATATGCAGAAATTTACAGAATATGAAATGCCCTTTTATTTTAGCTTGCCAGTCAACCATAATTAATACTGTGCAGTGAGTACAACTACAAGGGGAAAAAAATCTCTTAAATCGGGCTTAGTTACTTTACTTGCTAAAATATTGCCTTGAAATACCAAATACTGTCCATGGTGAACAGCTCTCCAGATCCCACAGTGATCCTACTACTTGCTATCTTGTCTATTCCTCTATATTACCAAGCTACTCACTTAGGCCAAGCTGTGGCTCCTTTTATCTCTACAAAACCAAGTACACAGACTTAGGATGACAATCTATTTTTAAGAAGAACAAACACACCTTCAACTTAACATTTGAAAGCAGTAAAACAAAATGCTTTTCCTTTCCCAAGAGGCAATGAGAAGCAATGCCAGTGTCTGACTGTTACGAGCTGTATGCGCTGTGCATACACTGCCGAGCAATGCCATCCCAGAGCATGATGGCAGCACTGATACGTACAGACACAGCTGGCCAGATCTGAAGCCCTTGCTGCCTGTCTCCAAACATGCTTCCAAAGGCTGTAGATCAAGAAGGGCCTGGGATGTGCACTCACCAGGGCCCTTGGTCTTGTCTGGATGAATGAGGTGCCCAGGAGTAAGATCCAGCACAGAGAACACCTACCCCTGTAGACAGCCATGGTCTGTATCAGTCCCTACCACTGTATCCCAGACAAAAAGTGGGCTAACCTTGTAAGACAGGGTGACTTCTTCCTTCCATGTGATCAGTAAGGCATTGCAGAATGATGATTATATTATGTCCTCCCTAGTAGAGAAGAACTAACAGATCTACTTATCTATCAGTGTAAGAGAACTTGAACTGTTTGTTCAAGGAGAGTTGAAACTCTTCAACCTCATCTTGGTTTTCTAACATGCAGCTTGCAGAACTGCCCCTCGTGTTGCCTTAAGCACAGACACACACATGCAAACAGTGTGTTCTGTGCAATTTATGCATTTAATTAGACAACTGTGAACATGCAGTTAGGATTTTTTCATTGTAGATGTAAGAGGAAAATGAACAGGGAATGTCAGCTATCCACAGAGCTTCCACAGAGCAGTGAGGTAAGGCTTTTCAGTCAGAAATAGAGCCAGAGTGTGCCAAATACCTGTTCAAAGTATTTTATATGAATTAAACTCTTCCACAAGAAATCAGTAAATTCACTTGTCCTCACTTTCCAGTTTGGTAGTGATGAACTTTGATCTATCCTACACTTAAAACCCCACTTCAATCACTCATGCAGTGATGTGTTTGCTTAGACAGATGATGAATAAATTTTCCACTACCAGCTGTCCAAGCTCACTGTTAGTTAACACTTAGCTCACTAAGAGCTAAGCTAAGAGTTCTCAAAATGAACTGCAAGAAACAAACCCCAACAAATATAAAATATCTTGCAATTACTTCAATTATATCTATCTCTTATTTTGTCTCAGCTGTAGAATTCTGCACCTGCTCCCCAGCCCTTAGTCCCTGGAGCCAGTATTATCAGGGCAAATGGTAGATGTTCAAATCCTGAGCACTCAGGTCTATGAAAATATGTAACAGTCTTATGGCAAGTAATTGAATGGTTGAACACGAGGAGGAACTAAGCTTCTGCCAGCTATTGTCAGCAGATACTATGACAGCAAGAGACACAATTCCGTTGGAAAATAGCTCCATAAAATGGAATGAACTCTGTTGAAAACTTAAGACCACTGTAAACATCCCTGCCTTTCCTCTTGAGATGTCAAGTGCATTGCTCTGACTGCCTGCAGTATAAACAGAGAGCTATTTAGAAACTTGTATAAAATAAAATTCCAAAGCAAAACACTCCAGCAATTCTCTGTGAGCCCTTTGTCATCTGGTGGGAGGCTTCAAGACTAAGGACGACAGGTGTTAGATATGCTGAGTAATGCCTGGCTGAGGAGCGCTTGGATGCTCTGGCGGTGAAAAGCCCTGTGAAGTGGTGCAGAAAGCAGGAAGGGTCAGATCCAGAAGGATCTCTTTGTGTATTTCAGTCTTTTCTCAGATATCCAAAAAAGCCATATAAAGCATGAGCCAAGCATATAGAAGAACATAAAGCTACAGCTGGTGTGCTTCATTTAGGAAGTATGCTGGCAGTTTTCCTTCTCCTCCATCCCCCTTAGGGCCCAGGTTCAGCAAATCTGTTAAACACTTTCCTAGCTTCGATGGACATGAACCTTCAGGACAGATTTAAAGTTAACTCTGTATTTTACTGCTCTTAGGAAATATACCTAATCAGGTTCTGTTGCTGGCTGAAACAAGGCCTAACAATGAACTTAAAATGAAGTCCATAAACTTCATTCAAGAAAAGAAAAATAGTGAAATGTTCTGAAAGTGAATTAAAAATCCAGCCAGCTCAAGCTCACATCTCGTCAAGCACAAAGACAAAGCCAGTCATTTTTCTGGCCAAGTAGTTCTTCTGGCACTAGAGTTCAAATCTCAGGTCCTGATTATGCCAAGCATTAAAAAAAAAAACCCAGCCCAAACTTTTTTTTTTTTTAAAATTCAGAATTACAATCTTGGTTGCCAAACACTCAGTTCTGTCATGTTGCCTATTTGCACAGTAATGAAAGCATGTTGTGCTTTGATGGCACAGCTCTTGCCTGTCCATTTTATCAAGCAGTGAAGAGAAAATAATTGAAAAAGAGAAGGCCTCTGGCTTTCTGCATGTGTGACGCACTATGTGTGTCAATGCAAAGCTGAAGCCTCATGTTCCCAGGCACGCATGGCACTCACCCTGCTGCCAGGGCTCTCAGGACACTAATAAACTCCTGATATTGTTTATAATAGAAACCAAACAATCCTCTTCACAACACACATTAAAAAACCATGCACAACGTGATTTCTACAAAACTTTACACTTTTGCTGAACAAAACTTCTATGACAATTAGGCATAGCATATACTTCAGATTCTTCCTAGATCCTCAAACACATGAATGCTAGCTACCATGTGCCCTTCATCACTGCGGTTATCATTGTGGCATGCCATGAAAGAATCAAACCTCAAGAGACTGTACAGAGCTTCAGTCTTAGGTCAGGAGCCGGAATCAGGTGTAAGATGGTGAGATTCAGGATAAAATATCCCAGCTGTGTCTTGTTGAAGGATGATGGGTTTGATCTGCACAGATGTGAAATCAAACACAGTACTTACCAACGTACTTGAGCTTTAGAAAACACTTGCTAATGGTCCTGTAACTCCTTTGCTAAAAGCCTTTCACACTTCATTACATATGCCCAACTCCAAGTGCTTCATGCACCACAGAACAGCTGACCCTGTTCCCTCTCAAATATACTGGAGTTACTAATGTGCAGCAGTTCGATGTGAATGCATTCACAACTGGCCAGAACACATAGAGTCAAGAGGTCTTGGGGTTTTCCTAAATCTCAGATTGCAGCGAAAGGAATTTCAGAAATGAACTTTCCCATTATCTTATGAGGAGTTTAATACCGTGTTCTGGAAGGCTTATACTCCTGAATCTGATCAAAAGTAGCACTGGGAGGTGGTGGTGGTACCCTTTTTGAACACACAGCACAACAAAGGAATCCATATCAGGACTTGAATCATTGTGATGTTCCAGTATTGTTCTGTAATAGTTACTAAAGTATCAGAACTCTATTCCTGACAGATCTCACTTGCAGGCAAAACTCTTACTGTTGCTACAGCAAACAGCAAGCCAGTGAAAGGAGAATGTGAGAAATGAGACAACTCTTAAAAAGATTAATTTATTGAAAACAGAAAAATTGAAAAATTACAGAAATTAAAAAAAATATAAAAATTTGGGATCCTATGGCTCGGTAGATGGTATGCCCCAGGAGCGCAGAGATGAGATCTTCTGGCTGAGACAGCACTAGACCTCAGGTAGAGAAAAAGAACTTGCAGTGCTGGGTTGACTTTAAAAAAATTACTAAAAGCCCCTTAAAAGGGGTAAGGCTTTTAATGCCCAGCACTGACATCTCCCACAGCTAGTCTGGAGAGAGCAAGAGGGGAAGAGAGAAAAGAGCCCGCCTCTCGGCTTCGTCCTTTTTATAGTTTTTGCGCTGCCCACAGCCCGCCCCTTCGGTCCAAGGCGATTGGTGCTTTCCCTTTGATGGATCATCTCCTTCCACCAATGGCTCATCGTTGTCAAGGGGGGGTGGTATCAGTTAGAGATAAGGGAATACAATACTTTCATTAAAATTCAGGTATTCAGGTTGCCATGGAACTTGCCTGCAGAGTAATGGCTGTGGCTAAAAATAACTGCTGGCTATTAAGACTGGGTGGGGGTTTTGGCCTTGGAATCAAAATGCAAGTGAAACACCTACAAAAAGTATTAAAATACATCCAACACACCTCAAAACACTTGTAAAGGTATACAGTAAACACAGGAAAGGTAACTCTTATGGTGTAAAGGTGTTTTGAAGTTCGAGAAGGGGCAAGTTTGTGATTTTTAACTGGGAAAATTTTAACTGGGAAGGGTGCAACTTTATTAATAAACTTTAAACAAATGGAAACACTGATAATGGAACTGGATTTTTGTACCTGGGCTGATGGGTTAATTGTAACATTCAATTTAAAAATAATTAACTCAAAATTAATTACTTAAAGCACTTAATATGCAAAGACCAAGCACAAATAGGGATTTCATATATGACAGAGAAAAATCATTGGCAATTACTTTTTACCAAGTTAGCTTTTTTGCCTTCCAATTAGGATTTATACATGCTGACAATTCAGTAACACGCAGGAGTCAGATGATAAGGGAGGGTTTCATGAAGTGCCCCTTTCCAGCCCAAATGCAGCTTCCTACGTAGCAACCGTTATTGGGCAGGGCTGGTTTCACCCACAGAGAACTAACTTTCCCAGGTAATAGCTAAGTAGCATCACAGTACGCTTTGGCCTTTTAATTGTTTAATTGTTTTTTGCTGTTGAATGCCAACAACTCCCATTCACACCACATAGTCTAAGGAGATCTTAGGAGCAGTACAACAGCTATAGTTTTGGATATTTTAATCATAGCATTTTGTTGCTGTTCTTGGAAAAAGATGTGAAAGTCAGCACAGACAGTAAGGAACTGGCAAAAATCTGAAAGTGCCTCTGCCCAAGAAATCATTTTGACTCACAGTTTTTGTCAAGCCAGTTATCATCCATTATAGATAATTATCACTATATTGAAGACTGAAACTGAGAAACACAGAACAAAAGAAACTATACTGGTGCTGTGCGCTCGTTCTCCAGATGCATAAGGGGTGCCATGCTTTCAAAGCTGAGCAAACAAATTTTGTTATTGAAGGAGTTTTGTTTGGGTGGGGTTTTTTTCCCTTTAATCTCTATACACACATTGTTCTTATGATAAAAATCAGGTACTTAAAACAGCAAATGCCTGTGTTGATACTGTAACATCCATTAACCTACCACATACCTCTCTGTATTTGCACTGCTTTCTCTCTTTTTTATATATAAATTTTGTATCATTAGGAGTTATCTCTACAGCAGCTGCCAAAAAAATAATAGGACAAATTTAAATACTCATTCTTCTTTCAACCTCAAAGTTCTAAAGTAACCTGGTTAACACGACTTGACTCCAGCCAACATTCAAGAGGCCCCACCTCAGACAGCTTTTGTAAGAAGTGTCACTGGCCTGCACATGCCTACACCCTGTCCAGGTCAGTCTTGTATCTTTCATGCCTCCCAGCCCCACTTCCTTTTCCCCAGTAACTGCCAGATCCCTATTCACTTCACAAAATGTAACTGAAGGTCTTGAGAACCCAAATCCTGCATTATTCTCAAATATGTGAAAATAAGAGAATGGGCTTTCAATTCATCTGCAGACATCTGCAGAGGACCAAAGTGTGTATTTTAAAAGCCTGCAGAAAAACAGGGAAAAATACTTACTTGTAGCACTGATTTGGGAATAATTTAGTTAAATTCATACAAACATATGAGACCTGTGCACTTCAATGAACTGAAAAGATCTAAAATCCTGTGCAACCATTTTTAAAAGAACAGATTTATTCTAAAGATCCTTCACAAACACCAAACAAAATATATTCTGCAGGATATGCACAGCATATGAGAGTTCTGAATATTTTATAATTTCACCTGGAAATTCCTTTCACCAATCAAAAGGCAAGTAGTTTCCTCACCTGCAAACTCAGATTTGCTCGGGAACCTTGCTGTTGTAGGGCAGCAGGCTCACAGAGGGGAGTCTGCTTTTATAGGCTGTAAAAATGCCCTTTTTTAAAAAGAAAGCTTTATTACAGGTAGAGCTCACTTCCCTTCTCAGGAAGGAGGTAGCTAAACCAAAGCCCAGCTGAATTTAACATACAGTTAACTATAAAACAAGAATAGGAGTAAGCTCACAGATTCAAAGTGAAGGACTTAAAGGGAGATACAGAGAAATCCCATGGTGCAACTGCTGTCCCTTAAGGCAGTCAGTCACCTTTTTTATCTTCAGTACCAAAATCTTTGGATAAAACCCAAAGCAGTTCCCAGAGTGGTAAAGCAGGAGTTCCTGCATGTTCCTTCTCTGGCCTGACAGAAGCCACCTTGGTCAGAAGAGAGTTAATAAAGAGGTCTCTCAGCTTCCTGGGAGCCCTTGTTGGGGCTGTAAATACAAGAAATCTGAATGGAAAACTGCAACAGAATATCAGTAAGGGTCCATGGTGGAAACAGGTCATAGCCTGGTATGTGCCCTCCCACCACATGTTTTGGAGTTTGGTTAATGGGACACTGTCTAGGAAATGTCAGGCACTCAGAAGCAGCTGGGAGGTTCATAGGAGAAGGACTCAGTGCCGGAACAGGAAGATACCTGCCTGTACAGTTTGCTCAAAGGCTCACAAGAGACCACCATGTGTGCTAGGGAAACACCACAATGCCCACCCACCCTCCTGCCACACTCACAGCAGTACCTGGGGATTTCAGACTTTCATTCCTTACTTTGAGTTCAGTAACCTGAAATAAATTAATGTCATATAATATACGTCGCAATATAGAGAAATTTAATTTTTGAATGCAGCTGAAATAAAACTAGTCCTGCTGACTAGTGAAGAATATTACACAAACTCTGGCCAACCTGGAGCTAAAGCTATCAACTGGCAGGCTGATGCCAGAATGCTCACTGATCTGCTGTATGATGCCATACAGAAAAGGTAATGGTTGAGTTCTTCCTACCTTTCTCTTAAGAGAAGCACTTGTTTCACTTTTTCTCCTCTACCTGGCTACTGATTTCCTTTTTTTTATTTGGAAGGAAGAGTATATTAAGCATCCAAGGATTATTTTGGCCAGTATTTTACAGTTTCCTTGATGAAATAAAACCCTTTACCAATTGCTTTATCAGATCTTCCTTGCCTTAAAATTAATTTACTTGGACCACTGTTATCAACAGATCAAGATATCAACTTTTTTTTTCATAGATAATACATTATTCTTTCTGTTAAAAAAAAAAAAAAGTTAACCCCCTGACTTCATTTAATCAAAGCAAAGAGAAAGCTGAACTCTCATGTCAGTTTCTAAGGCATTTACCAGTACTGATTGCAGGTCCGAGGCGATTTCATGTCTTCTGACAATGATCTCTGTGGAGATCGCAGAGAGCAATTCTTAAAATCACTTTCATGTATCTTTACTGCAGTTTATTTGTACAGGCACAGCATTTTATAAAGGAACTTGAATTGAATTAAACAGCAAGAGAGACATTAATACATTATTTCAAGGGAAAGAGAAAATAGCAGTAGTTGCCTTGAAAAGTTCTGTGAGTGATTTACTGATTTCCTTTCTTACATTCTCAGTCCCACTTGGAAGTTTTCCTCCTCATATACTTGGACCCCTCACTGTCGATTGCTTCGTAGAGGTCCTTTTTGTTCTCTGCTGTTGCATGCAAATAACCAAGGTAGGCCACACAGAGGCTAATTGCTATCACTCCAAATGCCATCACAGGTTTGTTCTGACAAGAAAAAAATTTGGTACATGTTTTTAGTCAAAACACTTTTCATTAAACTCAAACATTACATTCTTCTATCTCAGCTTAGAAATGGAGCAGTAAACTATTGTGACCTCTGCAAAAATCATCACTGCCTTCTTGCAGACTGAATTTTCTGACAGCAAAAGGAATGCCCTTTGGAAAAGAAGATTCTTTCTGGAGACATAGCAGCACATTGCCCAGTACTCTGTATTTTGCTGTTTGGAAATGCTGCTTGAGCATGAATGAACAAGCCAAACCCAATTACTAAAGGTCTCTACTACAAACTTTTAACAGAGTTCATCTGGATATACTACTGGGACAATGCACTCTGCTCCTGCCAAGCAACCTCAATTACAATCCTCTAAACCAGATTTTGTATTCTTATCACAAAACCTACTTTTGTTATACTAAATCTGTATTTATTATATGCAAAAAATTTCACTCATTCCTGGGTTCTGAAAATGCTAACAAAACCTGAGTATCATCAACTTAATTAAAAAAGAAAAAGAAAAATCAAAAATATGGAAAAGCTAACAAAAATCGCCTCATTTCATACCAAAAAAGTTTGCATTCTATGATTTGTTCCCATTTAAATATTAAAAACAACTCCTGTTGTTTTTATTGCTTAATAATAAGTAATAATATTACTTAACACCTGTCAAATTAGATGGGTAATATGCCTCTAAACAGTCTTTCTGAA
The DNA here is from genome assembly GCF_965178545.1 of Coloeus monedula. NCBI lineage: Eukaryota > Metazoa > Chordata > Aves > Passeriformes > Corvidae > Coloeus > Coloeus monedula. The sequence continues at coordinate 83,729,972 of NC_138782.1, forward strand.
AGCAACTTGGCTAGGTACAAAAGAATCAGACAATATAGCAGTGAAATAAAAGCTGCAATAAACAATGTAATGTTCTGCACTCTCAACAATCTAAATGGAAAAGAGTAAAAATATTTTTAGTTACATTTCTGAGTGGTTTGCATAACAAGAGATGGTTATATAATGCATAGAGAATTGTAATGATTACTTTAAAGCAACTGTTATCTCTTCAAGCATATTTAGTTTCACTCAGAACGACTGTCTTACAGGTTTAATGAAAAGCTCTGGGTTCACAGCTCGGAAAAGCATAGTTGTCTGAACGCTCCTCAGTCCTGGTTTTCTCTCTTTGGGTGTTTCATTTTCATTTGGAGGTTTAGTGGAAGACATGTTACTTAACGTTGAATACTTCCTAGAAGTAGAATGAAAAGCAAGTGTAATTTCTGTAAAAATACTGGAAGAGCTGCATTCACTGAATACAAATTCACACTCAGTTTGTCTTCTTACAGCATGAATTTTAGCTGGTGTAAATATTACTGATCGCCTCTGGTGTCATCTAACACTCCCAGCTTAAGCACACCAATTTTCAATTCTGTTAATTTTGTACATCCTAAAATTAACTTTTGGAGAGTCACATCTTCATACAGCAAATCTAAGTCTCCTCATAATGGGCTTGGGGTTTTTCACTTGCCTTTGGCTAATGCTTCATCTACCTGTGGACCAAGCACAATCAGTCTTTAGAGCACTGGCTAAAAAGACAATGCTAGGAAAAATTTTATTTTTTTGAAACTCTTCTACATGACAGGACAGCCCAAGCACCACTGTAGTGCAGTCACTTTAACCACCCACCTCAGCAGGCCCAGCACTCAGGTCTCACTTTTGCACACACTGGGCATGTCACAAATACCTTTGGTTCAAACTGAAAGAGAGAGAATTTAAGCTAGTTAAAATACGCAAAAAATTCTTTACTGTGGGGATGGTGAGGCACTGGAGCAGGTTGCCCAGAGAAGCTCTGGATGCCCCATCCTTCGAAGTGTTCAATGCCAGGCTGGATAGGGCTTATGAGCAACCTGGTCTTGTGGAAGTCTCGTCCCTGTCCCGAGCAGCAGGGCTGGAACGAGATGATTTTCAAGGTCCCTTCCAACCCAAACCATCCTACGAGCACCTGAGCAAAGGTGCAAAAACACGCCCTTGGCTAACCCTGATTACTGAGGGGCAGAGGAGACACGGTACAGGGGATCCCCTGGGAAGGGCAGGCCAAGCGCAGTCGCACAACCCCACACCGGGCGGCGAGGGGCTCCTGGAGCCGCCACCGGGACGAAGAGGGCAGTTTAGCCCCAGTTTGGAAAAGCCCAGCGGGGACTCCCGGCACACGGGGCACTCGGCACCACGGCCTCCCGGAACGGGGCGGCGAGGGCGATCACCGCCGCTCACACCGCCGCTCACACCGCCCCCGCTACTCACCGCGCGCAGCCTGCGGCGCCTCCCCGCGGGGCGGGGCTGCGCCTGCGCGCTGGCGCCCCCTCCCGGGCGGGGGCGCGGGGCGGCGCCCGGGTCGCGCCCCTCCCCTCAGCCGTGGGGCGGCGGGGCGTGCGGCGGGCGGAGCGCGTCCGGCTCCGGGCGGGCTGCGGAGCTGCCTTCCCGAGTCCTAGAGCCGTCCCGGCTGGAAGAGGCCTTTGAGAGCATCCAGTACAACCGTCCACGCGGCCCTACCACTGTAACCCATAACCATTAAATCACCCAGGCTGGATCCAGACGCCTCTTGAGCCCCTGCAGGGATGGTGGCTCCACCACCTAACTCCCTGGGAAATATTTCAATGCCTGACCATCCTAAGTGAAAAATATTTTTCTAATGTCTAATCTAAACGTCCCCTCTCTCAGTTCAAGGCCATTCCCTCTAGTCCGGTCACTGCAGACACGGCAGAGGAGACCAACCCCAAAACCTCCTTTCAGGGAGTTGCAGAGAGGGATAAAGGCCCCCTCAGCCTCCTCTTCTTGAGAATAAACAACCTCAGGTCCCTCAGCTGTTCCTCATAAGACATGTTTTCTAGACCTTTCAAGAGCCTTGTAGCCCTTTGTTGGCCACACTCCAGCACATCAATGTGCTTTTTAAAGTGAAGGGCACAGAACAGAATGCAGTACTCAGAAAGTGGGAGACGGGGGAAGGAGCAGGCTCAATCAGATGGGCCCTTCACCACTGAGCCACTCCTAGCCCCTGGGCATGGTCACTACAAGAAAGACACTGAGGTGCTGGTGCATATCCAGAGAAGGACAGCAAAGCTGCTGGAGGGTCTGGAGCACAAGTCCTGTGAGGAGACACTGAGTGAGCTGGGGTTTTTCAGCCTGGAGAAGAGGTGGCTTGGGGGGACCTTATTGCTCTGTTCAACTACCTGGAAGGAGGTTGTAGTGAGGTGGGGGTTGATCTCTTCTCCTAAGTAACAATTGACAAGACAAGAAGAAATGGTCTCAAGTTGCACCAGGAAGATTTAGATTCCACATTAGGAAAAATTTCTTCACTGAAAGGGTAGTCTGTCATTGGAACAGGCTGCCCCGGAATGGCTCAAAAGCTTATGGTTTAGTGGTAAAAACAGTGACCCTAGGTGTACAGTGGGACATGATAATCTTAGAGGTCATTTCCAGCCTTAGTGATTCTATAATTCTATGAAATGTAGAGGTATCCAGGCTCTCATAGCTTCTTGTTCCATGTTTTTTTTTTCTGTAGTAATCAAACTGCCTTTTGGTTTTTTTAAAGATGGCAGAGTAATAATAAATTGCAGGATGACTTTTCATGTCTAAATCCAGGAGGAATATCTAATTTTTTTTTTTTTCTTGTTGTGAGCAAATATAATGAGGTGAGAAAAATAGTAGGGAAATAAGTTTAGGTGTGAAGAGAGGATGGGGTGGTATATCTGGGGTTTGTGTCAACAATTCACAACATACCATCTGCTAGTCTGGTAGCTATTGTTTTGGTGGCATATGTCACGCAGCTGATTTTGTTTGAAAACTATTGAGTAGAACATCTGAGTGAAGCTGCTTTCATTTGTTTTCATGTTTGTCTAATTGAAAGAAGCCAATGTGGTTTTTGCATGAGCTTTGTTTTTGGGAAGGTAGCTTGGTTTTCTTGAGGGGAAGGGGGACTTTTTACCATGCTATAGGAGATGTTCTGCATACAGCTCCTAGGCAATTCCTAGGAAGGGAATATGGGAAGGCAAAACAATTACGTCACCACACAGAGAAAGTGCGCTCGCTTACTGGCACATGCACCCCCTCCCAGCAGTTACACCATCCATGCAAATAAAACTTCTGATCCAAAGTCAGCCAGGGTCATGATAGTATTTTCCAGATTGTGGCCAGAACACATTTGCAATATATGGATGGCAAGGATTGTTAGGTTGCTGCTAGTTCTCTAGCACTTCTCATCTTTCTTGTAAAGGACAGGTAAGTCCCAGGCATCACTGACAGGGGAAGATCCCGCACTGTACAAAGAACACCACTGGCTGACGAGAAAATATTCTCCATATGAAGAGCTGTGGAATAAGGCTTTGTGAGTAAAAAGAGAAGCAGAGGGGGGTGTAGAAATGGGCTTGGGCTTTGATGTGAGTGCTGGTACTTGGCATGTGGTAAGCATGTGCCAACTGACTGGATTAACTGTGCAGTGATGAAAAGCTTGGACTGCTTACTGTTCCTAGTTTTGCTTTATGACTGTGGGAAAGTGTTGTATTTTATCTTTAATGTGAATATTATGTTGCTATCATCTGACCCAACAGGATGTTAAAACATTCAATCCATTAAGGCTTATGAAGTTGTTTGGCATATTTTATAGGAGAGACTCTATAAAGTGTAGAATAGTAAACATCTGTGGTATCTCTGAGTCACCCATCTCTTAATATCCGAGTATCTCTCCTGAAAAGAAATCACACAAAACCCCTTCATTTCTGAAACCTGAGGCTGTTACTGAGATTTATTTTCTTTTTAAATAAATTCCTTTGGGATTCTGCATTCAGTATTGTGCTTTGTGCCATAGCCATTCACAACCTAACAGCAATTTCTGCTTTTCTTGAGACTCACGTCCTTATCATTTGAGCTGCAGAAGAGCCTCTGTAGAGAACAGAGCAAAACCAGTGCTGTGCCCCGCAGACATGGTTAGCATGCGACAGCCAGCCTGGTGCAGTCCAGGGAGCAGCACTGTGCCTCCTGCCTGTGCTGATTGACCTCACAGCTCCTGCTTCTTTCAAGTACTGCACAAGAACAGAGCTTCACATTGTCTTCAGAATAAAGATAGGGTGCCTCGAGCTACTGATAAGTTTATCCTTGCTTTAGAGACACAGTAACAGAGCTGTTGTGGGCAGAAACAATTCTTTTTGCATCTACACTGGGATTCCAGCACTGGTATGACTTGTAGTGAGAGGGGCAACTACCATCACATGTTTCTAAATGTTTTGATATGTGAATGTGAAGTTCACATTTTAAAATTATTTTTAAAATGTTTTAGACACCATGAGTTTCACAATATTTTAATTAGAGTTGACAACTGGGACTTTTTTTTCTTTTGTGCTGAACAAGTCTGGGGGAGAAGAGAAAGCAAAAATTAGTAATTAGAAGTAATTTTTTCCTCCTTGCTGAAAGCTAATTATGAGCGTAACCATTGTTGCACTGAGGAATGTGAAACAGTATGGCCATATTAAGGACATAAATGCATAAGAAACAAACAGACCAGCTAGACAAGGGTGCCAGTGAGGGTATTGAGGGTTTTCTGTGTGATTGTTGCTCTTCTCATGTCAGTATCAAGAGTCCTTATGGTGATTTTCAGCAGCTTTTGCTCTTTTGTGTTGTTCCCATTGAAAGAAACTGTTTTCAGACAGCAGCATGCACTGTTCGGGACCCTACCATTGACAATCCAAAACAGTTCTAAGGCAATATACATTTTTAAAACAAAAATCTCTTAGTGCGAATTTTCTTTGTTTCATAACATTTTGTGTATATCTTCTATAATACTTGTTAGCCAGCCGTGTCTCTGTGAGACAAACAAATCACCCAGCTGTGCTTTCCAGCAAAGATTAAAGCAATTGTTATTCTTCAAACACTGATCAAGCTTATAAATCTTTTTCAACTGAATTCAGTATGGAAGGAAAAAGGCACTTTTTTGGTTCTACTTTCATTTTTGAGTGGGCAAATTGGTTCTGACTGGGAACAGAATATCAAAACTCAAAGCATCCCCTCTGGAAAGAAAAAGGTGATTTCTACTACAAAGGAAGAGCAGAGAAACACATGCAGCCCTGAATTTTCTTGCTACAACAATACACAGCCAGATACCTTACAGTGGGGTCTAGAGACAATTTGAGCTAAGACTGCATCTCCAAAAAGGAAGGGCAAGGGGAGACCTCTTTTCACTTGTAATCGTTCTGGACTTCCTTGCATGCAATGTCATAATTGCTCATCCTTGGAGTATGCCAGTTTTGCTCCCTGGTCCATTACCAGAAAAGAAAAAAGAATGAAGTTTATTTTTCAGTGGGATAGGCAAGACAGTCTAATGTAAGCAGGGCAATGCAGCTGGGAAGGCAGCTGGAAGTGGAGGCCCAGACTGGGACTAACCCCTGCCTCTGACACCAGGACTCCCAATCAGTTTAAGCTGTGAGAATTTAAAATCCTTTCTAATGTAGGCACCCTTTCTAATCTCAGGCAGGGAACACAGCTCCTAAGGAGACTACAGAGGGTAGAAATTTCAGTTTCAACAGAACAAACTCTGTAATAAGGGACTCAGACACATAGTAATCTGGAACTCTTCAGATTTTCTGCACCTTACAGTTGCCTTTTAATATATAAATACCACCACACAGAATAATAGAATCATTAAGGTTAGAAAAGACCTCCAGATCACTGACCCTGAGATGAGCTCAGTTGGTTAGAGCATGGTGCTGATAACACTGAGGTTGTGGCTTCAATCCCTGTATGGGCCATCTGCTTAAGGGCTGGACTTGATGATCCTTGTGGGTCCCTTCTGGTTTCCGTGATCTGTGAATCCAACCTTTGGCTGAACACCACCATGCAATTAAACTATAGCACTAAGTACCATGTCCAGTCATTTCTTGAAGACTTCCAGGGATGGAAGTGTTGATTGTTGAACCTTATAAAATTGGCCTCAGCCTGTTGATACAGTTTGTCCAGATCCCTCTGCAGATCCTTCCTACCCTCAAGCAGATCAACACTCCCACTCCACTTAGTGTCATCTGCAACCTTAGTGAAGGTGCATTCTATCCCCTTGTTCAAATCATTAATAAAGATATTAAACAGGGCTGGCCCCAATACTGATCCCTGGGGAACACCACTAGTGACTGGATGCCAGCTGGATGCAGCACCATTCACCACCACTGTCTGGACTTGGCCACTCAGCCAGTTTTAAACCTGTAGAGGAGTGTGCCTGTCCAAGCCAGCTTTTCCTGGAGAATTCCCTCGGAAACAGTGTCAAAGGCTTTGCTGAAGGCAGGTAGACAACCTGCACAGCCTTTCCCTCATCCACTGGGTGGGTCACCTGGTCGTAAAAGGAGATCAGTTTGGTCAGGTAGGACCTGTCTTTCCTAAGCCAAGGCTGGCTGGCTCTGATCCCCTGGTTGTCCTGTATGTGCTGCATGATGGCACTCAAGATGTTCTGTTCCATAACCTTCTCCAGCACCGAGATTAGGCAGACTGGCCTGTAGTTTCCTGGATCCCCCTTCCACCCCTTGTTGTAGATGAGTGTCACACTGGTTAGTCAGGGCTCCTGATAAATGTTGGAGAGGGGCTTGGCAAGCTCTTCAGCTCCCTCACTACCCTCGGATGAATTCCATCTGGTCCCACAGACTTATGAGGGCCTAAATGGCTCAGCGGTCCACCAACTACTTCCTCTTGGAGTGCAGGAGATCTACTCTGCTCCCTGTCCCTGTCTACCAGCTCAGCGGGCTGGTTGCCCTGAGGATCATTGATCTTTCTGTTGCTGAAGCAAAGAAGGCATCAAGTACTACAGCCTTCTCCTCATCCTTGGTTACAATATTCCCCTGCCCAACCAATAAAAGATGGATATTTTCCTTGGTCCTTTTTAAGTTAATGTATTTATAAAAACACTTTTTATTATCTTTCACAGCAGTGGCCAGATCAAGTTCTAGATGTGTCGCAGCGGGGATTACTGCAACAAGTATATTTCAAACCAGGAGTCCCGTGGAAACTGAAGTATATATGGACAGATTCGTGGCAGATGTTTCAGAGATGTTTATTTCTCCAGCCGCATGGCCGGGGCTCAGCTCAGGGACTGTTACAGTCACGGGACCCGAGGGACCTTGGCGTCATCAGGGAACCCAAACCAACCAATGGGGAACAAAGGTGACCAGGGGCAGGGAAACCCCGTATCTCCCTCCCAGGGCCCCTCTCCCAGGGCTCCATGGCAGGGGAGGGACCCCAACATAGATGAACTTTTGCCTTTCTTATTTTCTCTCTTCATGACCTAATGACATCCTTGTACAATTCCTGAGTTGCCTGCCCCTTTTCCTTGAGTTTCAGTAAAAGCTCCCTATTCAGTCAGGCTGATTTTCTTCCACACCATCTCATCTTCCAGCACATGGGGGTGGCCTGCTCCTGTACCTTTAAGATTTCTGTCTTAAAGTATGTCCAACATGCATGGATCCCACTGTTTTTAAGGTCTGTTTCCCCAGGGACTCTGTGAACCAGTGTCCTGAACAGATCGAAGTCCACCCTCTGGAAGTTCGGGTAGAGGCTCTGCTGATCCCCCTTCCTTACTTTACCAAGGATCAGAAATAATAATTTTGTGGTTGCTGTGCTCAGGAGGGCCACCGACCACCACACCTCCCACCAGCACTTCTCCATCTGCAAACAGCTGGTCTAGCAGGGCACCACCCCTGGCAGGCTCCCTTACCAGCTGTGTCAGGGAGTTACCTTCCACACACTCCAGAAATTTCCTAGGCTGCTTGCTCTGTGCTGTGATGAGCTGCCAGCAGATATCTGGGAAGCTTTGCATTAACTGGAGTCCAGCTCCAAGCTCTGGCACCTTCAGTCACCCTCTGAAGGCATCAGCTTCTCTGGGGACTGTACCAAGGTGCAGATCCAGGCACATGTGTAAGGTTATGTGATAGCTGCCTCTCTGTAAAACTACCAAACATTCACATGTAATTCCTAGATAAAGACCACAGTAAGTTTGAGCTAATTAAATTATACTTTGAATAAATTATGGTGTGAAGAATTCATTTAAGAGTCAAGGAGTTCAGACTTTCTGCTTATTTTGTAATGTTACTCAGCAGGACAGCCACAGGTAACAATGGCCACCAAAGCACTGATATGAGATGTATAAGGCAGGACATAAACACTTATTCCATTGCTTAGTTATTAAAAGTAAAGTTATAGGCTTCCTGGTAGGGAGTAGTTCAGCTGCTTAGGCCAATATGGGAACTGATTAGCATGTACAGTAAACAAAATACATTTCAATAACAAAAACCCAGGCTTCACTTGCTTGGGAAAACCACTGTATTTTAAAATTCTGAGAGAAAGGCTTTTCTGAGCCTTTGTGTAATGCATTGATAGGAGTCATGTGTGCCTAAAAGAATATGCGTGTTTTATGGACAGCTGACTTGCCCAGGAGAACACAAAATGCAAATCTGATGTAAAATGGCAAGGAGCAAACAGGGTGTGAGTTAAGGCTCACAGCACACGTGTCTTCAGGCTGTGCTACTGTGAAAACACAGAGTGCAGCATCTGAGCTGATGCTGATGAGTGCTCAAAAGACGCAGATAAATCCTATGACTTCAAATAAATGCCAAAGTCTCCTCATATCCTTCTGATGATACAAGAGGCTTTATGGTTCTGGTTTGACCGGTGTGCTAGCAGAGAGGATCAGGTTTCACTCATTCAGTTTATATTACCTAGGAGATAAGTGGTTCCCATTTTTCAGGCTTAAAGCAGTAACTCGCTTTCTCAGAAATGAACTGTTGATTGTTAATTCCACTAGAAAGCTGGGATCCAGCTGTAATCATTCACTGAGACACAGGTAAGTTAGATTTTCTTGTTATAAAATACAGTTTCACTGAATGAGAAGTTGATTTTCTAATATTAAATAGGCTTGATAGTAGCTTCATGTAAGTGTCCCATTAGCCAGCATAAGCCATGGATATAATCCTCCTTTTGTTGCACTATTGCAGCACTTAATAATATTACAGAGTTAAAAGCTGTGATGTGGCAAGTGACAATTGCTTGCCCAAATGGAAATCTTTTGACTTTGTCAATTCTTTCTTATTTTACTAGTAGACTAAAGCATTACAACAGTAACAGTAGCCTGAATGGAGCAACAATACTTATTAATGTTGAAGATCATTTGCTGCAGAGGGAGTTTTTTTGTTTACATCAGGAGAGCATAGGAGAGATGGGTTATCTCTTTGGCATGAAGGTGATGAGAAATGCAGTTGTAGTCATGTAGGTGAGATATGGATATCATGACTTTAAACAAATTAAGTAATTTTGGCTACTTCTGAGCTTATTTTTTTTTAATTACACAGTTCACCAAGTAACAAAGAAAACAGTGAACTGTTTCTGCCCTCTCAAAACCCATTCATTGCTGCAGAGAAGAGACCACAGCAATTAGCAGCTGGCAAAGCATCACGCTCAGCTGCTGCTGGTTTTTTAAGTGGTGTTTGTGGCTTCCCTGAATACAAAACAAGAAGGGGTTTTGCCATAGTTTAGAAGTTGTATTTTCAGGGAAGTGAATGTTTGGCAACTAAGATCCTGAAGCCCAGAGAGAAGGGAGGTTTGTCCTAAGCCACTGCAGAAGCACATGTGAAAGTCAGATGTAAAAGCCAAATCAACCAACTCCAGTATTGTGCTGAATGACCAGCTGAGCCCTCTTCCATCTAGTGTTTTCTTTTCCTTCCTGTAGCTGGTTCACAAATAAATACCTAGGCTAATGTTTTTACACACCACATGTATATTTTAAGCACTATTTATTTCTGCTTTTAATATCACAGTAATTAGAGGTTTGTCTATCAATAGACAAAAGGGCTTATTTCTTGCTCCAGGGAGTTAAAAGTTGATAATAGTTAATAACAGTGAGAGGTTAGAATCAGTAAGCTAAGGTGGGTGAAAGCAAGGGACTGGCCTAAGACAGACCATGGTTCTTTTCTTAGCTCTGCCTTTGATGTGCTGAGTGATGCTGGATAAACCACATCTGCCCCTTGACAGCACATGTTTGTCTAGATTGACAATGTTTGTAGGAGAGGATGCTCCTTCCCATTACATGTTAATGAAGGGTTCATATCAATGAATTTAATTCTAGAGTGTCTACAGTGTCTACTTTTTGTCTGCCCATAAGAGAAGAACAAGATTTTGCCAGTATGTTTACCTCTGCCCTTTGGGGGCCTCCACTTCTCCTGGAAGCATCTGAAGGATGAAATAGGTGGGAAAATTTTGGCTCACATCAGCCTGAGAACCATGGACTCTGCTGTAGTACCAACAGCTAGCAGTGGTCATGGCAGAAGTGAACAACTTGGCCAGGACACAGACCCAAGAGGGCTGTGTTTGCTCATGGGCTGTCAGGCTCTACCTGGCTTGTTTTTGAAGAGCCTTAAAAGACGAGTGTCAATACTACGTTAATGTTATAGCTATATGTTACTTATTTTATAAAAAGAGGTCAGTTGTCTGAAGAAGGCAAAGTTAATTTTTATGTCCTCTGTTTTCTCTTGCTGACTCTCTCATAAGGACCTAGAGATCACCTTGGCACTCTCACCATTGAACAAGAAGCAAGTCATTGCAAGGTTAGTGACTTGTAGCAATAGTTTTTCAGCTCCCTTTGCAGATGTGCAACAGTTTGAACAGCTGGTGCATGTGCAGCTTGGTAATGTGGCTTTGAATCAAGTGATACTGTTCCTTGGTCTTCCCAGGAGGCTTCCTTATCCCTCCTCTAGCGGAGCACTGGAATAGATGCAGCATGCTGAGGGGACTAGTGGAGCTTCCATCAACTTAAGAACAGACTGAACTGCCTAGGAACAATTTCTGCACAACTAAGCCTTTTTTAGGGCCAAAGAACAAAGCAAATCAGTGTTTCTCAGGCTGTGAACCTCACACTTCTGGTAGTCAGTAAGGAAACAGTAGGGAGTCCATGAAACAGACTCAGCAACCATAAAGTGGATTCACACCTCCTTATATCAACAAACAGAAAAGATAAGGGGAAAAAGCACTTACTAAATGAACACCTGAAGTTAAGCTTCATTATTTGTTTGGTTGTTTGTGGAAACCATTGTACCCGTACTTGTTTTTTCTTTTCCTCATAACACTGGGAGGATCCTTGGTGTTTGGGAAAAAAAAGTGCTGAGATGATGTTTTGATTAAAGTGTAAAAAAAAAAAAAGGAGAGAAAGGACTCTAAAGATTGTTACCAGCTCTGCTTTTTTATGATCCTGTATCCTCTGTGATTTCTACTTCTGTTCTCTTCTTTGTCATTTTTGCCACTACTTACGGTTCTCTTTCTTCCTGTCATAAAAAAAAAAAAAAAAAAAGAGGATAAGTTGTAGGTGCAGCAAATACTCTGCAGCAATGTTTAGATCAGAGAAAGGAGCTCTTCCATCTCTCAAACTGTGAGGATAATTTAGCTTGCTTATACAGAATTGATAGAGCCACTGTTCAGAGGCTTGTGTTCTTTCTCTTATTTCTCACTATTCCATCTCAATTTCCCAAAATACTGTGCCTTCTTCCTGTAACTTGCCAGGTTTTTGAGCTCCAGGTTGCCTGCCCTCCTTGTGCCTCTAATACTTAGGATGCTTCTCCACTTCCTCTCCAGTTATTCCATTTGTTCTTGCATTTTCCTACTTCCCTGCCACTGCCTTTCCCCCCCCACCCTTTTCTTCCACACAAAAAACCTTTTCTGCTTTTAATGTAATTAAATTAGCAGAGCTGATTGAAATCTAGGTGAAGTAATTCCGTGAGCACTGTGTTTTTCAATGGATGCATTACTCAGTGCACATTAGCCAGCCTCCTGTAGGCCTCAGTGAATGACAGAAATGAATATTTGATGAATGTATTCAACAACAATAGCATTATTCAAACACTTTACTCAATAAAGTACATTCAGCACACTCAGAAGCTAATGGTGCAATCAGGTTACTCTGTTTGCTCAGCAGAACATGTGCCCAACCCCAAGACGAAAAACCAAGTCACTGATACATGTGAGGGAAACAGGGGGTGGGAAGTCTCTCCTGTCTCTCTTTGTGCCCCCATGAGCAGGACAAAGTGTATGTGTGTGTTGGTGGGGGGGTGTCTAAATCCCACTAGGGAATAAATGATGTATGTGATGAGGAAGAGAGATTACTTGCTCTATTTCCTGACTGGCAGATTTTGTTTTCATGCTTTTCACTTGTACTTCAGCTACAAATGAGAAAAACAAATCAATGTATTTCTCATCTTCAGCTTTTGTTCAAACTGGGCTGTGTATGTGTGTATTGAGCAGAGGGCTGAAGTAAGTCTAACCTCAAATCCCTCCTTTTCACTTCTTGCTCGATTCAGTGTTTCCTTGAGCACTTGGTGCAAATAATCCATCTTCTACTGTTAAAGACTCGAATGCCTTCTTTGTAATTTCCAGTAGAGGCCAAGTCTCTTTTGTGGTCTTTATGTCCACAGTGCCAAAGAGATCCCCCTTTAACACTTTTGTAACTTTTTAAAAATTTTGAGTGATTTCATTTTTAGCCTCAACAGTGGACATTACCCTGACGCAAATTGATGTCATCTACATTTCCCACAATCTACTCAATTTCTTTAGCCAGCTTCCCTTCTTGACTCCCCCTGTTTCTTTCTGCACAGAATGAACCTCCTCCAGATGCTAACGCTGAAATCTCTCCTTGGCTACAGGGATTTGGATCACACTTTTCCTCTCTTGTCCTTAGATTAGCCAGAATATAATTTTGCTAAAGCATCATGCCCTGACACCACTCAGCCTCTGCTGCCATGTGTACTGCCATTTCTTAAAGTGTTACAAAACCTCATACCACTGCCATATTTTTCCTACTGTCCAGCTGTCTGCTCGCTAGATGATTTATCTTTTTTTTGTAGCCTGAATCCTCACCTTGCTCTGAATTTCATACAGCCCACTTAATATATGTCTTCTCTAGCCTCAGCTAACTTGACTCATCAGTCTGTGCCTGTGCTGTCACATGAGGTCAATTTTCTCTTGTTTACCTGTTGAGTAACTCCTCATCTTTGAAGTCCATTTTATTTTTTCCATTCCATATGTTCTTTGCAATGCTTCAGTGAATTAATTGTATATTCAAAGGATACAAAAGCATCACATCCACATCTATAGCAACAGTGGTGCATAAAGCAAACATAACCTTTCCAAAGCACATTTGCAGCTCCTTTGAGCAGGGGAGCTGTGCTGGTTACAACCCAAATAATACTACAAAACAGGCTCTGTAGCCCTTTAGGCTTGAAGGTGAAGGTTGTTCTCTACAGCCATTTCTCATTATCAAGTAAAGGCTGCAAGTATAAAAAATATAACCAAAGTTCTGCAGACCTCTGGCTGCAGAAGCACTGCTGGCTGTAAGATCTGCCCTGCAGTCCTTTGATAAATTTCAGTTTCTTTTCAACACAGCACATAGACCAGGAACCATTTTCAGTTCTGTGGAATCCCTGATGCCTCATTACTAAACATCTAGGCAGCAGAATGTGTTGCTCTCTTTCAAATCAGCTTTGAAGGAATTTCATCCATCCAGTCGTCTGTCTGGTTAGAATTTGCCCCTTGCTCGGGATCTGTTGGAGATTTTAGTCCAATTCTTGATCCCTATTTTCTTTGGTCAGGACTTGTTTTCCTCCTTCATACTGTTCTTCTCAATGTGGGATTGGCAAAGAAAGTGTAAAGTTCTTTTCTAATCCCTCTTGCTGCTCAGTTAAGGAAATAGCAGCTCAGCTTTGGGAAAAAGAGACCTTGAGGTAAATTGCTGAATCTATATTTAGGTATAACCATGGCCTGATTTCCACCAGTGTTGGTTCCCACTGGTTTTTGTGCCTTGCTGGTGACCCAGCATATATTTCATTTCTGAAATTCACGTGGAGGCTCAGAACTGGTGTAACTCCAACCATTGATTGATAGGTGACATCAGGCTTTTTACATTAGAAAGGGACGGTGCAGTTATAGTGGCCATCAGCAAAAGCCCCCTTGCAGCTGTATTTGCTTTCCATGGAATGACAAAATTCAAAATTCCCTCCAATAGTCCTTGTGCACATCTTAAAGCCTTAGGAGAGGCCTCTTGAGGTTTTCTTTCAAATCTCCAGACGACAGCTCATCCAAAAGATGCACACACTCGTGCTAACATTCACTCTTGCTCAGTGAATGCTTTCTTTTCTTGACTGTGATTTATTACATAGTGGTGTCTTCATGCTTGCTGTTCAGCTCCTTTGAGACTGTTGTGACTGTGTGTTACTTATTTAGAAAGCATTAAAGCCCTGAAGCTCACGTCTTCAAAAGTTTGATTTAAACTTCTGCTTGAACTCTGTTTGCAGACGTGGAAGACAGGAATAGCTCTTTAATGAAAAAGTAACCACCCTGCCAAACATATTTAAAAGCATAGCAGCATATGTCTGAAAGGATATAAGCTGGTATTTCCCTGTTATCTTTTTTATCTGCAGCATAAAGAAGTAGCTTGGTAACCATTCTTTGCAGTATAAATCAGGAATATATTAATTTCTGCAGCTGTCCCTCAGCTCCTCAAACTAGTGCTCAACTCTAATAGTAGCAGTGCAGGAATATCCAAATAACCTTGCTTCCCAGCAGAAGTCTGGCCATAGGCTGAGGTCATGAAGGGCTGCAGAACTGAGGGGCAGCAAAAGAAGTACTGAGCTTTCCATCTGTGTTGAGCTTGACAGAATCACAGAATCATTTAGGTCGAAAAAGACCTCCAAGATTGAGTCCAGCCTTTGACCAATGTCCACCTTGTCAACTAGACCATGGCACCAAGTGCCCCATCCAGTCGTTTCTTGAACACCTTAAGGGATGGTGACTCCACCATCTCCCTGGGCAGCCTATTCCAATGCCTGAAAACATTTTCCATGAAGCTTTGTGATGCTGTGGCCTGATTACTACTCCAACTTGCCAGTAGATGAACTTGTTCATTACATTAGCAGTACTCACAGCTACAGCAGTGTCAGTGGGATTTGCATGTCCCACTGCAGCCACAGAGGGGTACATTTTCTCTCCTGCTAGGCAGAGCTTGCAGAAGCAGAATATGGGATGAGGACATTAAATGACAGACCACAAAGATCTGGAAACTTCTGATTTTCCTCCTCACCTCGTCTCCCAGCCACTCTGTGTTCTGGGAATACATCCACTTTTTGCTCTTACAGAACAAAGGAGCTTGATACCCCAAAAGACCCACTCAGACCTGGAGATGGGGCCAGGTGCAAAGGTGTACACTCTTGGTGGATACCTCAGGTCTTTTTACCTCAGGTCACTGCCAGTGGCTCCTTAGGTACCGCTTCCAAAAGAAGTGTTCCAGAGTTAGGACAGGGGAAGACTTATGCGGATAAGAAACTGTAACACACACACACACACACACACACACACACACACACACACACGTATTTTGGAGTAATGATAAGAAATACAACAAAAAAAAATCCAATGAAGCAGGAAAAGATTTAAAGTACTGCACAAGTTTACCCAAAAGTTAGACCACAGACAAAAAGAAATTAATTTGCATTTTTGTAGTCAACTTATTATGGGACACTTGGCTCCTATACATAAACTTGAAAGTGAAATCTGGCTTGACTGTGTGTAGTATTTGCATAACTGACAGGGCCGAGTGTACTTCAGTGGTAGTGTCAGCCTGAACTTGTGAGAGAAAGCTCTACCTGACAGTCAGGAGACCCTCGGGAAGAACAGGCACATTTCTCACAGAGCACAGCTCAACAGAATGATTAGACTTCAGCCTAATTGACAAAATGTATTTAAACAGCAAATAAATTTTGTTCAATAGCCTCAGAATGTATCAGAATTATTAAATTATCAGAAATAAGAACAGCTTGTTGTTCTTATTTAAATGCTTAATAATATTAAATTGCTTCTAAATGCTTAATAATTTTAAATTGTTTCAGCTACTGGTTATATTTCATGTTGAATGAATGTCTCATTTTTCTTCACCCAAGAGGAAGCATCTCTCTGATCTTGTGTTTCTTTGATACAGCATTTCCTTCTTTCCTTGAAGAGAAAAATGAGCTGGGCATTCCTACGTGATCTGCTGAGCGGAGTGAATAAATACTCAACAGGAATTGGAAGAATTTGGGTATCTGTTGTGTTCATGTTCCGCTTACTGGTTTATGTTGCTGCCGCAGAAAACATCTGGAAACATGAACATGATGAATTTGAGTGCAATATCAAGCAGCCTGGTTGTGAAAATGTCTGCTTTGACCATTTCTTCCCTGTCTCTCAGATCAGACTTTGGGCTTTGCAATTAATCATGGTCTCCACCCCTTCACTCTTGGTTGTCTTTCATGTTGCTTACAGAGAGAACAGAGAGAAACACCACAACCAGAAACTTTACAGAAATCCAGGAAAGATAGATGGTGGATTGCTGTGCACTTACCTAATCAGCCTCATTTTAAAAACAGGACTTGAAATAGTTTTTCTTGTTCTGTTTTATAAGTTGTACAATGGATTCAAAATACCACGTCTTGTGAAATGTGACATAAAACCATGTCCCAATACTGTAGACTGTTATATTTCCAAGCCCACAGAGAAGATGATTTTCCTCTATTTTCTGGTGGCAACTTCATGCCTGTGCATAGTGTTAAATCTAAGTGAACTGAGTTATCTGATTTTCAAATACTCCATAAAATGTTACCTGAAGAGACAGATGAAGAAACAGCAAGGCTCAAAAAGCGATTGCTGTGAATCAGAACTCATCAGGTACAACAGAGCAGCAGCTGCAGGACAATTCTACAACAGCTCATCATCTTTGCCTCTGAATATGCAAGATGAACATGAAAAACATTCCCCACTGACTTGAAAGAAGGCTGGAGACCACCCTCCCATTACACAAGCTGTTTTTGACAAATTGCTTTTCCAATCAGTGCTTTGCAGAACTGAAAGGATAGTTACATAGGAAATGCTGTTTCTCTATTAGTTCACCATTAATTGAGCTGATACAATCGGTTACATTATGTATGTCCTACACAGAATCATCAAGACCTTTTCATGTTGAAACAAGAGATGTAGAAGTCTTGAGAATTCCATGAAGCTTTAATATAAACACAGATGTTTATGATAAATCATGCAGAAACAATTGCTCAAACAGTTGTGTACTGAGTATTACACAGAATTGCTTTGGTACAAGCAAAAAGAGGCTTTTTATATGCAGAGATAAGAACCTGGGATTGATTAAGGCAAACAGCAAGGGGGTGTACAGCATTTGTCAGGTGGGTGGATCAGATCTGGTAACTGCTGAAATGGTAATGGGAAAGTGCTGGCATAGACTGCTGGTGCCTTGAAGTGAGCTGGATAGTCATGAGTCCATTCCACTGGAGTACCATAAAACATCTCATAAAAGGAAAAAAGAGGACACATCTACTTTAGCCCATGTGATAAAGACAGATTTGGTTATTTAGCTGTTTGTGGAGCACCTCCTTCTGGAATTATTTGAGCCCTTACAGTTGTTAGAGTATTAATCATCAAAACGCATCCTTTAAGAAAGGCACTTGCTCAAACTTGTGCAAGCAGCATGTACCAGGGTATAGAGTTAACTCCTTGTCACCTGCACCAAGCAGCTCCCGTGTCATTAGACTTGTCTTCTGCTCTGTGGTAGTGGCACTTAAGTGCGTTTAATTAACAGATCATTCCCACTTCCCTAGGATCTGAGTAGAGGAATGCAGACTGCATAATATGACGGAACAGTAGCTAGTAGTCCCTGGTATTAAATAGCCTAGAATCTGGTCCCTATAGTAAAGGCTGAAAATATGCTACTCCTTCAATAGATTTCTCTGCTGTAGATGAACACAGGAAATCTAAAAATATGAGGAGCCTCCAGTAGAAACAAAGTAAAAAGGAATCATCTATTCCTTCCTCCTGAATTTCAAATCGTGTCTTAAACACAACACACCTCTGCTCTTTGTTATGTTGTCTGGGCTAACATGAAAGGGACAGAAATTAGCTAAGACATGTATTCTGTTGAACCTAGGCTTCTAAGATAATGGAAGTAGTGCGTTAAAAAACCCCTCAGGGTAGTGTTCTCTTTCTGTTGCTGGAATGAAAGACCTTTGGACATACATCTGGTACTGAGCCTTACCAAAATGCACTACTTAGAGAAATACAACTAAAGTGGAGCTGCCTGAATGCTGAACTAATTTTATTGTTCATGCCAGGATAAGGAGGAAGAAACAGTAGCAAAAGCAGGTTAACTATTTTTTTTCACTCAGGCCCCCTCCAGCCCCTCAGCTTTGATTACAAAGCATTACCTTTATGAGCAGCAGGTACAGAGTGAACTTTAGCAACTAATGAACAAGCTGTGAACTTTTGATGGTGGTTTTCAAGGTTTGTTGTTTGGGGTGTTTTTTTCCCCCTAAAATAACCCTACTTCTATAAAATATGGAAAGACATTTGCTGCTGCTGAATTTAGCAGCAACAGCAGTTCCTCAGATACCAGCTTGCGGCCAGTTAGTTTTAAATCTTGAGTGATGCCGAGTCAGTGCTTTATATATAGAGACAAGGCGCTTTATACAAGTCAGAACATTTTCTGTTAAACCTCTCCATACACAGAATGTGGCTCATGACAGGAATGCAGTTTAAAAGTCTTTTGCAGCTACTGGACAAAACCCACCAAAGGGTGCATGAAGCAAAACCACTGCCCATGAACCCTGTGAAACTGCGACTGCCGCAGCTTAAGTAACTGAGAACAAACCCCAAAATTATCTTGTCCCGTCTGGACCTTCATGCATCATTTTATTAAGACGAGGGCGACACAATCGAAGAAAAAAAATGCTTCTGAAATATCTGGGGTTTAATAACTGAGGACAGATTTTTTAAGAGCACATAAATGAAAAAATATTTATTCATTGTTTTTAAAGTAAGGTTTATTTGAGAGAAAATGAAGAGAAGCAAACACAGTTTAGCCAACACAGGTTTCTGATAAAACTAGTGCATTAGCTGCTCTCTAATAAAAAAGTATATTAAGTCAGAGCTTGAAGGGTTTTAGAGCACCCCCTAAAGCTCTGTGGCTGGTCAGAGATTACCACTTAGACCAAAAATTTTCCCATCAAACAAGAACTCTAATTCTTTGGAATGTATATTCAAAGTTTTATTTTTAATTCTATCTTCCAACAGCCAAGAAATGATAAAATAAATTCCAAAATCAACATTTTGAGTCTTGGAGGATACTTCAGTTTTGACAAAGCGAGTACCTTACACGAGAAATATTCTGAAAAATTATTATGGACCAACTCCATGTAACCCAACTCACTCGCAGCAAATCACCAAGTAGCCTTCACATCATGTCCTGCAAAATTTGAGTGTTTGACAGGGCTACTAATGAAAAGGAAATGAGCATCACTTAACCTGAGAGAACAGAAACAAATTTATCTGCTTTCTGATCCCCTGCTCTTGGCAACCATTTCATCTTTTACTGCCTCCTTCCCTTTCCCCGCTTTTATATGCCTTTGTTCTCCAGTTTAAGTTTCACTCATCCATGCACCCCTGATGGCATTTGCCGTTACATTTTTGGTTCAAATGAGTTTACAGGTTTGGTCCCTAAACTTCTGAGTCACTCAGACAACATTTAAAAAAACTGAACTCAAGTGCTATGTTCCACAAGGATTTAAGCAATTGATAGGAAGCTGATCTGAGCCCATACTGTAGCGGAGAAATAACATGATCACCACATGGACATTAGTACAAAAATATTTACCTCATTCCTATTCCAAAACATCCCTGCAAACATTGAAAGATCTGTGTCTTACATAGACTCTCATTTTCTTTAAAACCCAAGTAAGCTTCTTGCCTTGGGACGAAGAGGTTTGAAAAAAAAGACACAGATAAAATATTTCCCTCTTTGCTGATAGTTTCTTCCCTATACTCCCTTCTCCAGTAGCAGTGGCCCCATTTCCCAGCCCTTTAATTGTATCATCTCCATACCAAGGCTCCAGGCAGGGCTGAGAAAGCCATGAGCAGGAGCTTCTCCAGCTCGGGAGCCTAAACCCCAGCATAGCCTGTCCCTGCCCCTGTCCCTCCCTCCTCTGCACACAGGTGGGAGCCCCACCCACCTAATTCTTTGGCACAGAAACTAATTGCAACAATTAGCCAACTACTTTCCCCTCACAACAACTGATTCCAGTGTTATTTGTACAAGCATTGCTCACTTTCTATCCAACAGCTATAGACCAAATGTCCCAGTGTAGTGCTCTAGAACCCACAGTCCCCCCATCGTGCTGAGAAGGACCACCCTGAAACATGTGGGGACAAACCTACTACCCTTATTTACACTGAATCAGGGCTCAGAAAATAGCAGATTTCTTTATAAACATAGCTGAGCACCAGAGAGGCTGTCAATTTAAAGGCGTCTTTCAATCACAAAACCGTCCATAACTCTGCACCCAGACAGACTCTTCAATTTGGTTGCTTCCCCATCAGCAAGAACTGCTGCTTTAGTCAGCACATTCCTGATGGCAACAAGGGGCTTAAAAGAAAGCGCCTTTGCTTGAAAGCTCCACAGTTAATGGGTGACAATTCTAGAAGGCAGAGACCCAGAGGAAGGAGAAAGAAAAGGCAGAAAACAGAGAAGGACTGGGCAGTGGGGCCGACGGCCCCTTGGGGCACCCCGCAGGCTCAAGTGCTGCTGGTGCAGCTGGGCCCAGCCACGTCGGAGCCCCATCCCCGCAGCCCCCAGGGCAGGGGGGTGGCTTCAGGCCCCAGAGAAGCTGCCTATCCAGGCATGCTACGGCTGCTAGGGTGGGAGGCCTTCTGTATTACCCAAGGTAAAACACCTAAATGCAAATACCAGACTCGTTTCCTCGGGAGTTTTTGTAGGTGGCTTCACAAAGCAACTGCCCTCTGCAGTCTGTGACATTTTAAATCAGACCCTGTCTTTGGTTCCCCATTTTAAGTTCAAAATACTTTTGTTTTTAAAAAGGAAATAAACCCCATACTAGCTTACCTGTTGGACAGGCTGTCCGTAACCACCTAAAAGGAAGTGTACCGTGAAGTACTAACTATATGGGTACAGCACGTGCTTTAATTGGATTGACTGGAATGAGACAGCATTAAATATTTTATTCTCAGAAATTCAGATCCAAATCAGAAATTACTTCCTGGGTATTTAGGACATCAGATTTTTTTATCCTTTTCTCTTTTTAAAAATAGCATTCTAGTATAGCACTGCGTAGCTAAATAGTTGTATGCTATTCTCAGTCCAAGAACTGCAAATGATACAGTATCAATCATTGGGAATGTTGAAACTATTCAACTTACACAACACAAATACTCTTCTAAAGACTAACAGTTGCGAGGTCTGTTGACAGGGACTGCAGTGGTTAGGTACAGCTGAAAACAAGAGAATTCAGGCGAGCTCTGTGGATCCTCTCCAGAGGATCTCTGCCCTCTTCTCCCCTGCAGAAGTTCCCTCTACAAGCACCGTGGCTGGTATCCAACAGCAGCTCCATCGAGGGGGACCAGCGGCCTCTGGCAGGTACAACATGGCACTGTGTACTTGTAATGATTAAAATGATCACTCCTAGAGTCAAAATGCAAGGGTTTGTTTTGGTTTTATCATTCTCAGACTGCACCTTTCATTTACTAACGTGGCATAATTATGAGTTTAGTCATTTGGGAGAGATGGAAAGTGAGAGGAGCCGACGGGCTCTGTTCAAATGGAAGCACAGGCTTTCTGCGAAGGTAAGCAATTTAGCACCATGTAGCAAACCAAGGGCTGTGCCCGAGGTGAAATGCTGTTGGCCTTTCTGCTGTTTCACACATCATCCTCACTCTTGCAACAAGTCACTTCATTTGGTTGTAGGAAGGTGCCCTCTGCACTGATATTCAGGAAAACTGTCAGAGATTCCAGGTGAATAGCTTACGAGCAATCAAGTGTAGCATTTAATGCAAAGCTTTACACAGCAAGACAAGTTTATAGAAAAAAAAAAAAAAATCAAGCCAATCTCACCCAAGATAAAGACTGTTTTATATTACTGAAGGTAGGTCACATCCAGTAATGAGAATAATCCAAGAAAAGTTTTTGGTACCACACAATCCAGCTGGCTGAGTCAAACATAACCACGCATGAAAACCAACACTGAAGATTCCTGGGTACTGACAGCTCCCACCAATGCATTCACACTTTTGGTTACTCAACAAACGGGATACCTGTCATTTCAGTTAGCAGCATACAGAGGAATTGCTCCGATCCCGGGCACTACAAGCAGCACCGCTTCTGAGGCTCGTTCCAGTGTGGAAAAGAGAGGTTGTGAGAGTGGTGCCACGTACAGTCAGCAAGAGGCAGAGGAGCGCAAAGGGAGCCTATGCCACCAACAGAGCACAACCACCGAGTTTAGCTGTAAGATCACAATCTCACTTCCCTTTCAGAAAGTGCCTTGTTTATTTAGTTTTTAATGGTATGGCATAAGGACTCGTGTATTTTATAGATAGATACCAAACTGGTATTATCAAAATAAACCATCTGTTTTATAAACCCACTATTTACAAAAACGGTTTCTGAAGTTTTTTTGTTTTGTTTTGTTTTTTTAACAAAAATTAAACTATACACCAATCTAAGTTACAGAAACAAAAATAACCTTTATAAGATCACATGTATAAAACAAGAAATGAAATGTGTTTTTATTTAAGGCAATACTGGGCTACTTCACAAATCACCACCTCAAATATATACACTGCTCCACACTACTAATTTTCTATCACATTCACAACGGATTCTTTAATACCAAATATTGTTTTAAATCTTTGATGTAGCAAACTATTTTTATTCACATTTCCATTTTTATTATGGAATCATAAATGCTTTGTATCCAATTAAAAGCAATGAAAAATGTAGCTATAAGAAAACTATTATATTTATGTGTTAACTACATATGAATATCATCCATAGATACTGGATGTTAAAATTTACAAAAATGAGAGTGTGTCAGTATGTTTAACCTATGAAATGTGATCTTATCCAGCTTTTCTTCTGTAAATAAACGTCTTATGCAAAATAAACTGGATATGGCAGACTTAGCTAGCTTTAGTTCAAAAGTTCTTAATTTAAAATGATTAAAGGACAGTTTTAAAAACTTGCTCACTTAGTTACAAATTAAAATTCCGAATATAAATGTGTCATTTAATAGTTTAGACTTACAGACTGCTGGTGGCAGCAAATGATTTACAATAATAAATATATACAAAAAAATGTATCTACAAATAAAGAAAACTGTTATACATGAGAAGTAACCTGGTGAAAGATACCAATCACAGACAACTCACAAAGATTTAGTTTATGGAAAGGACAATCTGATAGAAAGCTGAGGTCTTGATCAAGTATTTACAAAACTGAAGCAATTACTCTGTTCTTCAAGTCCCATAGGGATAAAAAACAAATAAAACATTTACATGACTCATGTCATGTTTTTTGCTAGATTAAATCACTTCAAAATAAAAGAGCTCCACAGTTACTAGCATGCTTGATGGCTTCCTATTCAAAATAAATTCTATTACAGGTCACGGTTAAACACATTAGGTTTTCAGTATTTTAATTCCCCTTCCTCAGTACCCAAAACAATTACTTTTGCAGCTATAACCTCTGGATTATCCTCCCAACGTCCTTCAAGCTTTCTCAAACTGACAACAGGTTTCATTTCCTGAAGCTGCTTCAGCATACGCTCAGTGCAGTCTTTAAGAGTCTTGTCTAACACGATCTTTACATTATCACCACATGGAAGCCGTGATGGGTTGGCAAATGGTACAAGGGTTTCAGTTTCAGAACATGACCAAGTGACGTTATCACTTGCTACAGGGGCCTTCTCACTGGCTTTCCGTGAGTTCGAATGGGATCCTTTTTTGGTTCCGCTGCTATGGTAGTCTCTTTCAGAGTTTTTCTTTTGCTTCACAGCAGATTCTTCAAGAAACTTGAGGAACGACACTTCAAAACCCATTGGCTTGAACGAGCTCCAGTCAAAAGTGGCAGGTTGCTCTTCGGCCGTTTGAATGGCGACAGCAGTCTCTTCCTCCTTGTGCAGGCTACTCACGTCACTGGGCAGTGCTTCCTCTGTTTTCTCGGCTTTCTTTCTCTTACTCTGAGATACATTTTTCTCTTTATTTGCTCTTTTCAGGTTGTTTGATTTTTGCTTCTCTGAGGGGCAGGAGCTAGTATCCTGCAAATCACTATTTACACTGGAAGAGATTTTTGCTTGATTTTCAGCAGTTGAACAATCCTCATTAATTAGTTTAGTAATGAATAGTTCTGTCAGTTCATCCACTTCATCCTTCTCACCTTTTTCAGTTTCCTTTTGTGGTAAGGTAGTTGTGCTTGAATCATTATTGCTCGCTATCAAACTCGGTTCAGGCTCTTTCACATCAGTCTTTTTATCAGTTTCCTCTTGCTCAGAAGAGGCTTCCTTTACTTGGGAGACAGAGTGTTTTTTAGATACAATAAGAAGATTCCTGTGCTGGGAAGTAAATGCTTTGGACAGCTTGTGACATTTATAATGCCTTATTATGTTGCTTTCACTTGTGACTACGGAAGAACATCCCTTTATCATACATGGATACTGAGTTATGAACCTGCTCGTACATTCTGATAAGGCATCGTTTCTGGTCTTTATTAAATATACATACTTGCCGCGTTTTAGTGAATAAGCCTTATTTTCCTGAACCTGTATTCCTTTTGAGTTTTTGTTTTCCAAGTTCAAGTTTTTCTTTCGTTTTGTTTTCACTGACAGCCTGTTGCCTTCTTTTCCTGATCTGTTTTTGAGTCCTCTCTGTTTAGACTTCAATGGTTTCTCCTGATTTGCTTTGCTTGAAATGTTTTCCTGGCCTGGTGTCAGTCTCCTGGGTCTTATTAGATGATCTTTATGCCTGTCATTATGTTTGTTAAAAATATGCCTCAAGAGGTTAGACCTGGTAGCATAAATACGGTCACAGCCTTCACAATCACACTTGAACATGCCATCATCTTCTACTTTGTTTGGCTTTATCTTAACACTGTGATCCGTCTCAAGATGCACAACGTAGTTTAGATATGCTGTAAACGAACACTTACACTGAGACTGGTCACAAAAAAACCTTCCCACCTCTGGGGCTGATTTCATGTTTCCAATTTGCTCTGGGGTCATGTCATGAAGCTTCATATAATGCTGTATCAAGCTGGTAACTTCCTGGAAGATACGAGAGCAGTCACTCACCTCACACCTGAACTCTCTGACAGCAGGTTTGGTTTCCACCTCCTCACGTTCCTCTTTGCCTTGCTCATTTTCCTCCTCCACTTCAGGAGAGAGGGCAGGGAGGTCTGATTTGTGCACAGCTTGGTAATGAAGAATTAGGTTTTGTTGTATTGTGAAAGCTGCAAAGCAGCCCTGATGGACACACCGGTAAGGTCTGTATGGGCTGTATCTAGTGGGAAACTCCAAAGATTTTGTTACGGGCTTCCTACCATTCCTCTCCTCTTTCTCCTTCCTGTGCTTCCTAGCCTTGCGTACTTTGGCTTGCTCCTGCGTACTATCAAAAGATGCTGCATTATGCTGCTCCAGTGGAACAGAAACCACCTGGGGAGGTTTTTCCAGTATTTCAGGAATATTATTTTCTGGTAGAAGTTTTTCCAATACCTTTACAGGCTCTGCAACTTCCTTTATCTGAGTTTCTTTGACCAATGGAGCTACAGTTTTGTTTTCTATTACTAGTGTCTGCACAGTTTTTATTTCAACAGGCTGTGGGACTGTGTTTACAGTTTCATTTTGAGATCTTCTGCCATAAGGCCTCTTAATTTTTAATTTTACCATCTCCTCTGTTGTAAAATGATGTACAAGCTGACAGTGTGCTCGGAGATTAGAGTTTCTTGTGAATGTTTTTGGACAGGTAGCTACAACACATTTGAATGGGGCATACTTTAGTTGATGTTTCTTTATTTCTAGTATCATTTCTGCAGTGTACTGATGGATCTTGCCATAGTGTTTAAATAATGCATCTTTTGTCATAGCACTGTAATTGCAGCCGGGATTCTGACATACAAAAGGCTTATTAACTCTATCACTAAACTGAATGTTACTTGCCTCTGGAGATATCTGGATGAGGGGTTTGTTTTCAACTGATAAAACAGGAACAGCTGGCGCTGGCTTATCTGCTGGAGGACACTGAGAAACAGTCTCAGAGATGGGAACAACAGAATCATCTTCTAGCTTCAGTTTTTGCAAACCTTCCAAAATTTCTGATATTTGAGTATCATCCTTTTGAGATGTCTCAGACTGAGCAGAGCTACCCTTTGCAGCAGTAACATTCCCTGTGTGCACAGCAAACTGTGTAGTAGTGGGTAGTTTTACACTGTGTGCAGAACTTTCTGAAGAAGCCTGTGTAGTAGTTACTTGCAAGCTCAGTCCTGAAGCAGCAACAGTATCCTGAATTTCAGTTTTCACCTCAAGCATCTGTGAATTCATAGCAGTTTTAATTATTTCCAGGGTTTTTTCAAAGTTCTGCATAACACTGTCTTGTGAAATCTGTTCTTCTGAATTTGCCTGCACACAAGAATTTACAGCCATCATTTGGGAATCCCCATTTTCAGTTTTTACTGTTAAAGGGGGCAGAACTGTATGAGCCTCAAGATTTGTTTTAAAATTCTCTTTGATACTGGCCATGAATAACTGATTGTCAACATTACTGAGTTTCTGCGCAAGGTTTTCCACCACCGTTTGAGAGCCACAATTTGCCAGCAAGTTGGACGGAAAACTTTCTCCCTGTATTTGCATGTTTCCTTCAGTGCTTTTGGTTACAAGTCCCATCACTGCTGCATTATTTACTGCTACTTTCTGTGATGTATTGGGCACAACCAGGGGTGTAGGTGTTTTTCTCTTCCTCTTTGAAGAGCTGGTTCCCTTCTTATTCAAGTTGCTTGATCCCGAATTCTTGGGACTACTTATAACTGAAGCTCGTGAACTGTTCCCTGCAAAGTTTTGTGCTGCTGCAACAGTGTTAGAATATGAGCTAGGACACAAGCCATTTTCAATGGTCTTTAGCATTAAGTCCTCTGTTGCAAAAACAGGCAAACTCTTGCATTCGTTTAGTGGAGGAATTTTGGCATTGAGGGTCCTGTTTTGGTCTGTCAGCAGGGTACTGGGGTTACAGACTGTCTGCAGCAGAGGGGGCGCAGCCGAGTTGGGGAGAACAGCTGTGTTTATCTGAGTTGTACCAGAGACACAACTTGTTGTAACCACACGTGGAAGTACTTCTGTGTTATCAAAGGTACTCGGGATGCCTGCAGTTTCCAAGGCTTGTTTTATAATTTGATTACCTTCCTCATTCCCGCTGGTATTAAAGTTAGTCACATTTGCCCGTGGAAACATAGTCTGCAGTGTGGAACGATTTTCAGCTGCAAGTATCTGGAGGAACGATGGATCTTTAAAACACGTCTCTGGATTGAAGGCAGACTCCTGGGGTTGCTGCAAGTTCAATGAATTCGAAGAAAGAATCATACTGGCAAGCAAAGATTGTCCATTAGCCTGCAGAGCTTCTGGAGAAATTTCTGATCCTTCAAGAGGCTTACAATAAGACCTCTTCGATAAGTGACCACCAAGTGATCTAGGATTAGTAAAAACTCTGAAACACCTACTACAGATAAATTTGCCATCTCTAATTATTGCTGGCCACTTTGCCCGCTTGTTATGTTTTGGCTTCCTTTCTTTCCCATTTGAGCCCCTGCCACGATCTTTTTTCACCTTTTCTGAAGCTGGATGTTGAGAACTAGTTTCACTGAAGTTACTTTCATTACTCAATCGTGAGGGAAACATTTGATCAACACTTTCCTCTTTTGGGAAAGCAGAACTAGTGTTTCCTTCTAGTTGCAAAGAAAAGCTATTTGTGTTATTTTCCAGTTGT
Organism: Coloeus monedula; assembly: GCF_965178545.1. Taxonomy (NCBI): domain Eukaryota; kingdom Metazoa; phylum Chordata; class Aves; order Passeriformes; family Corvidae; genus Coloeus; species Coloeus monedula. The sequence goes on from NC_138782.1 coordinate 83,758,013, forward strand.
GAGAAGACTGAATTTGGAGGATTCTCTGCTGATGAAGGAAAGAGAGACATTGGACCATTTTCTGCAGGCAAAGGAAGAAAAGGATCTGAACCACCATCAATATTCAGAGGCATAACTGTTTTTGCCAGATCATCCAACTGGGAAGGCAAGGTTGCAGCAGACAGATTTTCCATTTGTGAACATAAAACACTCTCAGGCTCACTTTTAATACGAGTAGACAAATTTGGATTTATGACACTTTCCACTATAGGCAACATAGGATTCGCCAAATTTTCTACGTGGGTTGGGAAAAGAGTACTTGAGACATGTTGCACTTGACTGGAACAGGTGGGATTCAAATTTGATTTGTTCTGTGCAGTAAAAGCAGCACCACTGGGATTGCCCACTTGTGATGGCATAAGATATACAATCTTCCCATCATTCGGCACATTTTGCAGATTGCTGGATTTTCGTGGTTTCTTATTTTTACGCTGCATTTTAAAAGCAGCATATTCATCAGGGTGTGCTGCCTTCATGTGTTTGCCAATGCTCTGTGATGAATTGTATGTTCGAGTACACCCCTCAACCTGACAATTAAATTTCTGAATTGGGGCTGCTGGTGACACAGCTGGAACTAAAGAGCTATTTATGTTAGGCTGTGATGGAATAAACGTAATACTTTCTAAAGTTTTTAAAGGCAGGTTATATAGATTAGCTGCAGCTTTAATACTGTCTTCAATTTCAAGTTTGGAAATGGGTACACCGTTTCGATATCCTGTCTGATTCTGCATGCTGAATGGATTTACAATGCTCACTTGTCTTTCTAAGTTTTTTGATTCAAGGGCTTCTGGTTTTAATGTGTCTGAGGTCACAGAAACAGTTTGAATATTCTGAGTCTGACTGAGACAGTCTTCTTCCTTTCTCTCTTGGAAAACTGGAGGACAAGAGTCAACTGATGGGCACAACTGCTGGACCCCAGGTTTAGTAGTATCTACTTTACTGGCAGTAGCAGCCAATTTACCTCTTTTTACAAAGTTATCTCGGATCTTCTGGTTAACAACAGACAGCTTAATGCTGCCTGCTGGAACTGTCTCTTCTGTCTTCACTGAACCCATAGGAGACTGCTCTGAACCAGCATTAGACAGGGAATTGCTTTGCTGCAGTACACTCACTGATGCATTTACACTTTCATTCCCAACTGGTTCTGCTTTGATTTGGGTCCAGACATTTTCTCCTTCAATGAAACTACTTCGGTTTTCAGCTGGAGATGTCAATTCCTCTTTAACTGCAACTCCATCAGTACTTTCATTAGTTTTAGAAGGCAGACTAAGATCAGGCTGATTAGTTTGGTTTTCAGGCTGCTCTTCTTTTTCAGGCTGCTTGTTGTGGTCCTCAACATGCTTTTCCAGTTCATTCTGTGAGCGGTACACCTTCCCACAGCCCGTGACTCTGCAGGTATAGGTATTATAGTGTTGTGCTTCGTGATCATAGAGTAAATAGGCTTCAGAAAACACTCTGCCACATTTGGGAAACATACACTTAGCTCTGAAGACTTGATGCTCTCTCCTATGGGTCAGCAGTTCAGCATAACTGTTAAAGCCAGCCTTACATTTCATCTGTATGCAGATATAAGGCTTGCTGCCACAGTGCATTTGTAAATGATCATTCAGGTGAGTAACACTTACAAAATGTCGTCTACAGTACTGGCAAATCACTTTTTTGCTCTGCATTTCAAGAAAACGTTTAGCTTCTTCATTATCTTTATGGCCCTTTGCATGTGCTATTAGATTTTTAAAATATTTAAAGCCTTTTTGACAAAGTGTTACAGGGCAGGTGAATTCATTAACAGGGGGTGGCTTTTGAACTGGCACTATCTCAGGTATGTAAGGTTTATCTTTGTCATCGTTTTCATCATCTGAGCCATCGTTATCATTAAACACAATGAAGTCTGTTGAATAGAGACTGTTCTTCTTGATGGGTCGCTGCTCCTGTTTGGATACAGAATTAGTTTTCTGATTCTCATTGGCAGTTGCTATTTTAGGAGGTCTTCCCAGTCTCCTCAGTGGTTTCATAGCAGCCAATCTCTCTTTGCTAGATTTTTTCACATGCAAAGTTACATGGGGAACAAAGTTTTCTTTAGAATTAAAATTTTGGGCACAAATAGGGCAACTGTAAATTCCATCCTTATAATGTTTTTGTGCATGTCTAACTATTCTATGACCTAGAAATTCTTTGTCGCATAACACACAATACTGCATGTAAGCTTGCCAGTTCCTAAATCTAGCTGATATGAACCCCCTCTCTCTGAGTTTTTTGATTTCTCTCTTTTTCTGCTTTTCATCTCTGATACCCCTAAGAAGGCTCGTAGCCTCATCAATGCCAGCGAGCCCATTCAGAGAAGTGTCTTTACTATCTTCTTGGCCATCCTCAACCTTCTCATAAACTTCACTATCGTTTAGTTCATCTATGGATGACACGATGGATGCCTCCTCTCCCATAAGTGCCAGACACTGACGCTTTAGAGTTTTCCAGTCCCAGAACTCTGGATCAAAAGGCCACTGAGTTTTCAGTACAAGTAAGAGCTCACAGCGCAAAGAATTTGGTATTGGAAGATTTTCTTCATCATACTTCTGGTCAGGCTGATTATATAGCATTTCAACAGCATAATACGCATCCACAGTGGGTTCCAGAAGAAATTCGCTCAGCTGACAAGCACGTTTGACCTCCAAATCATCTGGGAGCAAGCAAGAGATAGTCTTGCAAATAGATATCTTGACATCCGCATTTTCACTGGATTCCAAGCGCAGTGCTTTCACACACAGTTCAATGCAGGTTGCAAGTCCAGCACCATCAATCTGTAAAGCAAGACTAATTTTAGTAAGTCAGCTTATCTAACTCTTTCTATACTTTTAAGTAAAATATGTCATTATTCAATCCTCACTGTCAGAAAAAATGCACCTGGGGTTCACAGTAATACTTTTTACCTTAAGAAACATAATGGATTTTCTTCAGATGCTATTCCTTAGGTTGCATAATTTGTTTTCATGCTACTAAAAAAATGTGGAAGTTTACATACAACTAAAAAGACAAATTAATTGTCTGTTCTGTCTAGTTTGAGGATTGTGGGACTGTATGTTAGAGGTGTTTGGTTTATATTAGAGCAATATTGAGCCTTTTCCTTGGAATAAAGCCTGTCAGTTGTGCCACAGGTATTTGAGATGAGCTCCTATGAAACATCAGCTTAACACTGGGTAGAGTTCAAACAGTAAAAATTGCTGCAGTTAAAGAAAAACGTGATCTTCAGAAAGATCTGTAATTCGAAGATCAGTTAAGGTAAAAGGTTATTATTTAAAAAAAAACCATGTCACCTCAAAATCAACTGACCTCAACTGAACACACGGCTTCAGTCCAACTGAAAGCAGTAAGTATAGTTAAGTTTTGTTAAATGTTCCATCATTTGAATGTTTAAAGGTCATGTGGTCTTTACTCATTCATACCCTAAGGCAACACCATTTACATTTACATCCACCTTACAAGCTCTTTGTGCTGCCAGGGATGCACAAGAGAGGCTGTGGCATACATGAGAATAAAGTCCAGCAAATTTATGAATGTACAAGTCTACTACCTGCATGGTCTCCAATTTCTGCCAACAATTACATGATCAAATGCTCACTGGAGAAAAATCAATATGGCATGGAGCAGGCAGAGATCTTAATATCACAGCACTCTGTGAAAGTTATTTTCCTCCCCCTCTCTTAATTCCAATCCTACTTCAGGTCTTTTGGGGGGGATTGGAGTGGGGAAGAATCTTTAAATTTAGAAGCCCATGATGAGCCATACAAGAACACTGAAAAAGGAAAACAGGAATTTTTATGCTTAGAATGAATATCCCAACTTACAGAAATCTTCGTAAGAGCTCAATTTAGCTATCAGTATTAAATATTGCAACTACTAAAGAAACTAAGAAAATTAGATGACAAGGTTAGCTGAGAGAGATGAGCAGGGTTTTAAACAACATTGGATCTAAGCCCACAAATGACAAGTATTTCATTTATCAAAATAAACTGCATTCCTAAGTGGCAATTCAAAAGGTTTTGGGTTGTTGTTTTGGGGTTTCTTTGGTATAGTTTCTTTTTTATTTTCTAAACTTCCTGTAGTTTTCCTTTCCTTTTATATTAATATACATCTTTCATTTCCTTTCTTCATAAGCCTAACCTCTCCATTTTCTGTAATTTTTGAAATATGGAAAATAATGGTGAGGAATGTTAGGGCCTGCTTACAGAAAATACCACATTTAGAGGGCATGGGCAAACCTAGAGGTTATAACCTCACCTTTAGTGTTTTCTTCATCTCAGTTGTGGCATCCAGCTTTTCTGTTTAACCCCACTCTTTTTTTCCAAAGGAAACAAAGTTTTAATGATTCAAAATGAATCAACTAATAATGTACCTGCAAGAAGGAAGTTGCTATGGCCTTTCCTGAAACCAGTCAGGATTGCCCCAAAACTGATGCTACACAGAAAGACAGGATGTTGAAGAAGCTTTCATAAATTTTCCTGATTACATTTCCATTAAAAGTGCCAAAAATATTCTTCCAGGAGTATCCTTACCTCTGAATTAATAACTTTAATCAAGAAGAAAATGTGATAAACAGTCTTAGTTAACACAGAAAGTTGACGACATCTCTCTAGATACACTTGAATAGAAGGCTCTACCCTTTGCTGCAGTTTACTCCAGAAAAGAGTCAGTTCCCTAGAACAAGAGAACAATATTTCAGGGCCATCAATGCAACCACTAATCTGATCACAAGAAATGCAAGGCTAAGAACAGTTTCCATTTTGTCTTTGGGAGAGGAAAAAATCTGAAATTTATTCACACCTTATCTTAGAGAGAAAAGCTTTTATTAAAATACCCATACTATTAAGTATCTAAATTTCAAAATTATGACAATGACTCAATTCCAGAAGGACAGTTCAGAATAAAACCAGTATTATCACAATTTATGCTACATATTTACTCACAATGCGGTCTTGAAAAAAAGAAAGTCTTGCACAGTAGTTTACTATTCACAGACTGGAACTGTACACTTCTGAACTCTTAGTAATTACTAACAGCTATAGAAAATTGGCTTTTCTCTGTGGTAGATACCACTTTTTCTAAAGCTGCTCTGCTTTAAGAGCTGAATATGACTGTGATTTAGTGAGAAATTAACCCCCAAAGCCAAACAGTATCACAGTATCTACATTATCTCACTTGTTCATTCGTCCTTAGGTGAGAATAACCAAGAGTACTAGTACCTTGTGGAATGCTGTAACCCCCAAAACTTTAGCAGAATCTCTTAAAGCAAAATCCTGCATTACCAGTTTTCTCCTGCTGCTGCACATGAAACAGAGATGCACAAACAAAGCAAATTCTTCAGGAATTGTACAGGTTTGCTAGTTAGCAGAAGGAAATTCAAACCCTAACAGCTCAAATATCTGCCAACAAAGACCAGTTATTTGTTCCCACATTAATGAAAGCAAGCCCTAAACAGTATCTTCATCTACCTTATTACTGTGGTTATAGTACTAGTAGTAAAAAGCTGCTTCCTTTGTAAGTTTGTTAGAAAAAGAAACACTGTGTTATTCCAGGACAGAAGGAACAGTACTTACACATTAAATGCTGACATAATGCTGACCAGTTGCCTGCAGATATTAAATTTCTTATTTCTACAGAAAAATTATTGACCAGCTATTGGTATTTGCCTCATCATACATACAACCTTCAAATTCATGTAATGGATGCTTATCTTGCAAAATCCACTTCTTTTCATTTTTAGCTTTCCAAGAGTCTTATCTCCTTTCTGTTTAGCTCACAGATTTTATCAGCTAAAGAAAGTTAACTTATGGCTTATGTATCTTCCCCAGACTAAGTTTTTGTTCTCAGATGAGATTCAAACTCACCAGGCACAGTACATCTCCCCTTGCTGCAGCTGGCGAGACAGAAATGCTGCACACAGGATCAGAGCGCTTTTTTCATCTCCATCAGATTCAAGGTTACAGATCATTTCTAGAGCATCTTTGCAATCTACTTCTGCAATCTAGAAGGGAAGAAAGAGAAGCAGAACCAGACTAAGAAAGTGGTTTCATTTTCAGACATACAGTCACATTAGCCTTTGCAAGAAGACAACAATTCAGAACTTTAATTTAACAGTTGGATAGAGATGAGCTTGAAAGCAAATCAGTACATTTCTAGGCAGCATCAAAACTCATTATGCCACCAGACTGTTTTATTAAAGTGAATATAAACTTGTTTCTTCGACATATGACTTATTTGTATCTAGTGTCCCAGTCACCTAAGAATTTTATAGTACATTAATTATTCATATATATCACATACATATGATAATAGTGATATGCAGACTTATAACTTTAAATTACAGCTTAACACAAAAAAGAAAATTACCTGGAATTTTAATTCAGTTTTCTTGTCACTGATGTTACTACTGCTTTAATACAACAAGCTGGGTGCTTTATGAATCTGAGGTTTAACATGAATGTTCTAGTACTTTTTAAAAAATGGAAGATATGAAGAAAAGGAAAGCTGTACAGTAAGAAGCAGGTCACCTGAATGCTGTTCTAGAAGAATACTACAGTCTGTACAACAGAATTTATTTGTTCAAGTACTAATGGAAGTACTTAGTTTTGTGGCAAATCAAAGGAAAAATCACAGTTGCCCAGTACTCCTAGACAGCTGTACTGAATCACTGCACTTGCTGTAACTACTACTGTCTACTTTGATTCTCAGCAGACTGGTTTGATTACATCAATTAGTGCATCTGGCAGGACATGCTGGTACTTATTCTTTGACACCAGCAGTTGAAGAATAGCTTGACTATGACAACAGCACTGTTGGAAGTCTCTCTTGAAGAATCACAAGACCACCCAAAGCAAGAGACAGAAGTGCTCACCCAAACACCCAGCTGGTCTGGCACTCCCGGTGAGGCAGCAGCACAGCTGGGTTGGGCACCACGGTCTCCAGCGATCAAACTACAATTCTGAATAGCACAACTACTTATTTTTACACCTCTAAATTGACACTTTGTAAATATACCAACAGCCTTTCACTGAATGTCATTTGAGGTTTAATAGCCTCAAAGTCATCTTCTAAAGAAAACTATACTTCTCAAACGTGGAACAGTGTAACTGTAATAGCAATTTAGACTGAAGTTCTGCTTTGCTCAGTGCCCCATCTCAGACAAGGACTATCAATTAAAAGCTTAAAGGGAACTTTTTTTCCATAAAAAGCTTTTCCAGCCTCTCCCACTTCCTAATGGACCCTGTTTCCAGCAAAGGTTTGTGTAAGTCCAGCCATCAAGTTTGTCAGTCTAGCATTTCACATACTGCAGGTCTGAATTCTTCACATTATTGAAGGAAACTATTAGACTAATCCAAGCTGAAAATGAGCTCAAATGTTACTTTCCTGCCCATTCTGAATGGATACAAAAATTTCCACACCAATAATATACTTCTTTTTTTCCTCTATTTCCTTACTGTTCTCACACTACAAAATGACTCTCCTCCTCAGTTCCTAAGTCCACCTTGACATGCTAAAACTTACCTGCCTTCTCTTGGTAATACATCATCTTTCCAAAATGGTTAGCAATACTGCAAAGAGTGCTGCAGCTGAAGCTGCAAATCTAAGCAATCTGAAGCTCAGAAATACCTGAATTAGGTTCTCTCTGATAGCCCAGTCTGAACTTATCTGTATGTTATGGCATCCAAAGAAACAAGCCTAACCCATTCCTTTTGTCCAGGGGATTCACGGTTCATTCATTGAATGAGCCCATTCTGTGTGGGGGCTGAGTAATGAAGGAAGCCTATTTGCAGGGTCATAAATTCCAAGTTCCATTGTATGTCTCCAGCAAACAAAGATAAGATTGCACAGCCCTGTCAGCCCCTCCTGAGCCTGTTCTGACAGGGTCTGCGGCAGCCAGAGCTGGGAAACCAAGACTGATCCAATTCTACTGAGTATCTGAAGAACATCCTTGGTGAGAAGCTGTCATCTTAGAATTTAGTCTACACCTAGGGTAGGAAACTTTTCCAGCTCTAATCAGTGCACAGCTCTTATCCCTTTAGGTTCAATTGCAATATGCTTAATATTTAACATAAAAAGGTGACAGCAACAAAAAGACAGCAGAGAGACACAGGCAGACAAGAGAAGTGACATTTGCAGTTAGTTTTCCTTCAAGAAGGAAAAAAGCTCAGCTAAAACTCTGGAGTGGGATGAGAAATTAAGATGCCACCTGAAAGAATACAAAAGAGCAAAGCTGCCATCTCCTCTCTGACTTCTGTATTTAAATTAGAAGGATTTTATATTACAAACCAGATCAAATACCTGATTTCACCTTCAGTTGCACCCAGGCATTTGGGTTAAGTTACATTTATTCTTTGAACTGCAAGTAGCATCTAAAGGGCCCCATTCTATGTACTAGGTATGCATGAAAAGCAATATAGTTAAAGTAATAAGAATGGGAAAATGATTAACTTCACTTTACTAATGAGATCTGAGGCAGAGTTTTAAAATACTTCACACAAAATCAAACACAAAGTTGTGGCACAGCCAGAAAATGCCCACTAATGACCTAGTAAGACACTTTCATCAGTGTTTTGAGTCATTACTACTCAGCTTAAAAGTGACTTGAATGAAAAGAAAAAAAAGAATACCAAAAATATTTTAGATCACATTTTAAAAGAAAAACCTCTTTTACAGAACACCAGCTTATGATTAGTGACTTTACTATCATTAAAGAAAAAAGTCTAAGAAAAAAAATTCTTCATTATTTACTTACTTCTTCCATTAGCTTTTCATTTGGTGATCCTGAACAAAGACAGACCAGGTAGGTTTGTTTGAAATTGCCTTTTGCACTGATTTCTGGATGGTCAGAGCAGAGTTTTGCCAGGGCAGTAGCTTGTGTTAATTCCTTTGCTTTCATTAGGTGCTTAATACGCATATCCAGCAGGACAGGGCCTTCGGATACTAAAAATTCATTCACTTCAGAAAAAAAAAAGCCAAAACATTATATGCATGTTACAGAGCTAACAGATGGCATTTACTCAGTCATGGTTGACTCCTAAAATTTACACAAATCAAAATAGATACAAAAGATACGAAGCAAAGATGAGGAAAAGCTTCTTGGTGAACTGTACTTTATCATAAAAGCTCCCTGTCACAGACCTTTTATATACTTGCAGGTTTTAATTAATTCTAATTTCTTGGCAAAACAGCTGCACACGAAACAGACTGAGAGACCATATAAATATTAAAATATTTAGATACCATTTAATTATAGTTCTACAGAAAGACAACACAAAGCCACTGCTCTCACATCCTTTGAACATTTGTGCTATGCCTTCGCTAACAGTTGCCTTTTAAAGATCTTGCTATTAAAAGATTTATGTGACAAGCACAGAAGTTTCTGAACCTGTTTTTATTGGTGTGAAATGTTTCATATTATACACACATAGTATACAGTCAAACACTTCAAAGTTCTTCAACCAAATAAGTTTCCTTTTTTGAAAAAAGAGGCTTATCTTACATTTGACTGTGCATAGTCTAAAACTCAAAAGAGGTGGGTATTGAACTGTATTTTTCAGATATGCTCCCACCAGAGTTAAACTGTGTAGTCTACACTAAGCACCCAACTCTAGGTGCCTCATTGGAAGGCATAAGAATCCTACAAAAAGGAGGAACATGGATTAATGTTCCGATTCTTAAATATATATCTCAGGTCTCATCCAGATCTTCAAGATCAAAATTGTTTCAGCTTTGAAGCATGAGGTTTAGTACTACCTACAGAATATTTAAAGTCAGTTATAAAAACTAGACACATAGACAATCAATTTTGTTTAATCCTTTTGACATTAACACCTCCCTGTTTCCACAAGATAGATATATACTGCATTAAAAAATAATTTGGTTTTCAATTACCCTCACTTTAATAATACATTCTCACATCTTTTAAAAACAGCAGACTTTTTCTACTGTTTTTTGTTTCTTTTGTGAAAACCAGCAGATAAATTATATGCTTTCAGTGTTAAGAATAAAATCTTGATCCTTTCTAAATGTGATTTTTTCCAGTTTTGAGTATTTTCATCACCCCTTCCCAAAACCTTGTGATCATCTGCAGTACTCACTTTCTGACACACCTGGTAGGAACTTTCATTATATTCCTTTCAATTTACTTGTCCTGAATTTCACCTGAATCATGCTGCCCATTCACTTAATTTATATTTTCTTGACTTTTCAAGTCCTGATTCGTCTTGATGAAGTAAGTACTTTCAACATGTAAAAAATGAATTCTCTCTCTAATATCTGTACTATTAGAATATGAAACATGAGGTTTGATGGAAGAAAAAAGCTCATCTCATTTTATTTTTTGTATCTTCCTATCTCATTTAGTTTGATTCACTACTGTCTTTATTTCATGATTTCTCCTTCTTCTAGCTGCTTATACGGAACATTACTAAAAGTCCATCTTGAAATCAATCAGGTCAACCATTTTCTTTACCACTTGAGTGCACAAGACTTTAGGGCAAAAAATACTTCCTTTTCCAGAAACTGGGACTGTTAGACCCCATCATTATCTTTCACGCATTTTCAGATTTATGGTTGAATTATCATTTCAACCAACTTCTCAGTTGTTTATTCATACATATCCTTGTACCTTGTTACACATGATCAGCAATGGCTAACTGATGTGTAAGAACATTCAAATCAAATGAGCTCCTTCTTCCTCTCCTCATGATGATGAAGCTATGACCAGATTTGTATTTATGTAGGAACAAAGGAAAACCAGAGTACACTAACCGACAATTGGTAGACAGTAAACATTTTTTGTATTTATTAGGGGACATTCTTAGCAGCACATAAATGTTCCTTTAATGTCATTACCCATGCATTATAAAAAACGTTCTTACTCCTGCCAACCCACAAATGACCCTGTGACTAACCACATTCAATAGTCTAGCCTTGCTCTTCCTCCACCAGGTACCAATAATCCTTCGCTCACATTTAGTCCTGGATAGTCTGCGTGGAATAACATCGGAACATTTTACCTTATTTCTGTAACAAGATACAGGAAGACCTTAGACTTTAAGATATATTGGTAACCCAAGATGTTTCACTCTGATTTATTACTGTAATTGCTGCATTTAATATTGTAAACACTATGTTCTATCTGCTAGTTCTCAGTAATCCCCTTCCTTTGGTGTTTACTGCTTCAGCCAGCCTACCTTGCATAAGCATCAGCACATTTTCTGTTATCTTCTCAACAAGACACAGGAAGACCTCAGGGTTAGAGCTACATATTAGCTCTTAAGCCTTTATTCTAATCCCAGTGATAATAACCATTACGTTTAGCATCTGAAAGCTCATTCAAAACATGAATTTAAATTACATTTATTTTGTAACTGAACTATAGCTGACATTTTAAGACAAAACCCAGCACTGAAGTTACAGGACTAAGTTTATGGTGGGGAACAGTCTTAAGGATAAGATTTTGAGGTTATTGAGGGAGATTTTGTTTGTTTTTAAATATTTTATAAATATATTTTATCATGCAATACCCATTTCAAAAGTTATTGTGGACAAATTTTTAGTTTACCACAACAATTGTAATTCATAAAAATGCTTTGAGACACAAGTGCTCATCTAGAACAAGTCACTTAACCCCTATGAGCATAAAACTTGACATATTTAATGGGAATGACTCTTGGAAAAATTACTAAATGTCATTTTTGTGCAATGCTCCCTCATCCATTAAAATTCATAAACATGTTTGTGCAAGGCATGTGCAAAATTCATATAAAATTACAGAATATGAGAGAAAACAAAGATGTGCAGATAACGTCTGACAGGTGGTACTACAATCTACTAAGGCTAGCAAATTAACTTGGACAGACTGGGATCTAACCTTTTCAGACAGTTTCCCTGTTATCCCCTTGAGTCCAACAGCTGGCATGTCAGGTCCTACTACCAAGTAATTCCATGCCAAGTTCACAAGAAGGACTATGAACTTTTATTACAGGTATTGCTCATACCATACATGGATTAAACCAGAGAAAACATAATCCATAGATTAGCGGCACACAAGTGCAGGAATAAGCTCCAAGCAGTAACAGGTTCCCTGTGGAAGACAGTCCACATTAATGCCATGTTTTAGCTGACTAGAAGACTTGAAGAGCACAAAGAGTATCTGCCTTACAAAGCACTCATAATCCTACTACCAGACCCTTCATCAGATGTAGGGTAGGCACAGATTTATCTACCACAGACCTTCACATCTTATCAACCTTGCTTTGGCCAAGGAGGATGAAGCCAGGAGGTGAATATACACACGGACAAACCATCTCAAAGAACTTCAGTTGCTAGTCAGGAAACTACTGTACTGGGTCTGGCTGGGGTAGGGTTAATTTTCTTCGCAGTGGCTGGTAGGGGGCTGTGTTTTGGATTTGTTTTGAACACAGTGATAATAATGTGGAGATGTTTTTGTTATTGCTGAGCAGGACTTACAGACAGCCAAGGCCTTTTCTGATTTTTGTGCTGCCACGCTGGGGAGGAGCCTGGGGGTGCTTGCGAGGTTGGGAGGAGACACAGCCGGGACAGGTGACCCAAACTGACCAAAGGGACATTCCAGACCATGTGGCATCATGGATAGAAGGCAGGGGAAGAAGGAGGAATGGGGCCAACGCTTGCAGTGATGGCGTTTGTCTTCCCAAGCCACCGTTAGGTGTGATGGGGCCCTGCTCTCCTGGAGATGGCTGAACACCCACTCGCCCAGGGGAAGCACTGAATTCATTCCTTGCTTTGCTTGTGTGCCTGGCTTTTGCTTTCCCTATGGAACTGTCTCTATCTCAACTTTTGAGTTTTCTACCTTTACCCTTCCTATTCTCTCCTCGATGCTGCAGGTGGGGGAGTGAGTGAGTGGCTGAGTGGGGCTTGGCTGCTGGCTGGGGTTGAACCATGACACCTCTTTAGTCATCTTCAAGTGTTTAGTCCACATGTGCATTCACACTATGGGTGACTCTGAACTGACTCGATGCTTTCCATATCTACCAGGAGCTGAGACTCAGAATCCTTCATGCAAACAACGTCTCAGCACAATTCTGCTGAATGCAGCATCAATCCTGGATGCTTCTGTAGTGGCATAGTGTCTGGAGAAAGGGTAAAAGAAGTTCCAGATGGCTGCTTTGAATATACCCAGGAGGAAAACACTATTTTTTTTCTCCTCTCAAAACTGAGGCTGCTGGTATCACTCAGCTTCTGGTGACAGGTGCTCTAATTACTGAAAATAGTTCCACGCTGGCTGTTAAATCCTGCCTGTTATCCACCTTGACAATCTCTGGATAATGATGGTTGTATCTGGATCCTCTTTTCAGTGACATATTCTTTAGATGCCTCCCTACTACATTTAAACTTATGAAAAATGCAAGAACCTAACTCTTGGCATCCAGGTTTAAATCTCTGAGGATAATTAGAATTAGATACCAAAAAAGCAGCAGCAGCCTGGCTTTTCGTAGGGTTATCCTTTTCCTCTAGACAGTTCCTCCACTCACCCTCAGTACCAACTGAGGAGATACCAGTAACCACTTGAAGGATTATACCATCACTACAAGAAAATAATAACCTCGAGGATGGAAAAGCAGGATCATGCTGAAGAGCACAAGCCACATTGACAGAAACTGAGGATAGAAGTGCAGTGTTTTAAGACTGTATAGGCTATTGCATAACCCCAAACACTTCAACTTTCAGGAAACTTAATTTTCAGTTGTCATTAATTCAGATCAGCTTCAATTCTAGATTAATATCAGTCCTGATCTCACATTAAGCTATCTGGTAGTTCAGGAGGAGGCCAGTAAGACAGAAGACCCACTATGATGTGAGAAAATTAAGACAACCTTACTAAGGTTTCCTTCTGTAACCAATTAATGAAGTGGAGAAATGTGGAAAATTCCTCTCTCCAAATACAAGTGCTTCTTGTCTATCATATGCAATCTTGAGAAGAAAAGAAGTCATGCAGGTCACCATACAAATGCAATGCAATGCAGTGTCCAATAGCAGTATGGAAACAGCTGATGAGTGCTACAGCAGGTGAACCATTTACTTCCAGCCTAGTCAGCAATTACAGCTAATAGTGTCTTCTTGAATTTAATGATGTGGATAGGAGATCTTATTTTCATATAATACCTTTCCAGACTTCTTTCTGCTTCAGTACTGACTAGTTGTCCCCAGCATTTGAGGTGATGGAAACTGGTGGAGCTGTGCTCCACAGCAAAGAATGACACCAGTGTATCTCTGAAATACTATTTGAGAAGACTGGTACTTTGCTATCCTCACGACTCAATAAGATTATGTAATTTTGGGTGATCTTTCAAGTCTAAAATGTCCACAATGATACACAGACAAAACTCCAAATTTGATAAGACATTCTTTAAAGACACAGGAAACAGGTTTAGGTGGAAAAAGAAGAAAATTGATGTGAACAAGCAAGTAGTTTACAGCTCCTGAGCACACTTGTAAGAGGAATACTGCTGAGGAATCAGAATTCGAATCTGGAAGTTCCAGACCTAGTCACATAATTGTTGTGTGTCCTGCTGAGTAAAGACAAGGGACAGAGGCAAGAAACAACAAGACACGAGGAGCTGGGGGAATGATCTGTCCTTTCAGCACTGAACTGCTTGAGTGGAAGATTGCCTGAGTGCTCTTAAATTAATGTAGATTGATCCAGACCCAGGAAACTCAAAAGGAGTTCCTCAAGAAACCTCTCAGATGGGAGTCACATATAATGCTATCAAATTCAGATGTCCACTGAGGAGGCCCAAAAATGACAACCAAAGATGATCCAGTTGCAGCAAATAAATTATCTTTGGAGTCGCCAGTCAAGAACAAGAAAAAACCACATTCCTCAGCTAATTAGGAATCCAAATACTCATTTCCAGGCTAGTCTTCCATACAGACTAGCACTGTGGGAACAAGCACAGTCACAAACGACAACGCTTATGTTTCACTAGCAGAGGAAGAGAGATACATTGTCTTCAGAAACAACTCAAGTTGTAGGTTTCAGCATTAAATAGTTCCCAAGAGAAGATTCTCTTTTATTTTCTGCACAGAATTTGGTAACTTAAGCCAGGCTTCCCAACTTTTATGATCAGATATGGCAATGCCAATGTTTGTCACCCAAGCTGGTGACAAATCAAGGGGATGGAGAATATTTCCAACATGAAAAAATCTTGTATGTGCCCACCAGCTCAAATTTGTATCTACTGCATGCATGTAGTTTCTGCAGTACAGTTCAAGACAAATTTTGCTGGTTTATATCATAGTACTGTATGAACATCTTGTAGTAATGCAGCAATACAATACTCATCAGCAAGGAAATCCATGACAGGTATGCTGTTCTTAACACTGCTTCAAAGAACTGTATATCCACCCCCTACTTTTTTTGCACTTCTTAGTGCATGAATCCTTACCGAATCCTTACACTAAATTAATCAGAAAACTGAGCTGTGTCCAAAGCAGTCAGAAGTAAGGCAATTACTTTAATGACGTGGCACTCAAGAAAATAGTCTCCCTAACATCTTATGTAGTACTTCCTGCTCATATTTAGGTGGA
Organism: Coloeus monedula; assembly: GCF_965178545.1. Classification (NCBI taxonomy): domain Eukaryota; kingdom Metazoa; phylum Chordata; class Aves; order Passeriformes; family Corvidae; genus Coloeus; species Coloeus monedula. The sequence continues at coordinate 83,773,640 of NC_138782.1, forward strand.
ACCCATGCAACAGACCATTCTCAAAACTAGGAGAGCAAGAGAATAACCCAGTTCAGACAAGCCTGCATTTCCTTGTCTGTAACCAGAAGCAAACAGCTGCGCTGTGTGGTCAGAAAACACAAACTTTTCTCACACTATGTCTGAAGTTTGTACAGTTTGAAAATAAAGGAATTCAAAAGGCTATTCTTCCCCAAGTGCAGGACCCTGCATTTGCCTCTGTTGAATTTCAGAAGGCTCTTCTCTGCCCCTCTCTTCAACCTGTCAAGGTCCTTCTGAAGGGCTGCACAGCCCTCTGGGGTACTGGCCACTCCTCCAGCTTTGGGTCACCAGCAAACCTGCGGGGGAGGCACTCTACTGGCTCTTGGATCAGAGATTCCTGAGGGCTGGTCTTTTCAGTGAAGATTGATGCAAAGAAGGCATTCAGTAATTCTGCCTTCTCTGCATCACCTGTTACCAGGGTCCTCCCTCTATTAAGTAACAGGCCCACATTACCCTTTGTTTACTTTTTGTAATCATGTATCTGAAAAACCCCTTCTTGTTGTTCTTGACATCCTTGGCCAAATTTAATTCCAGATGGGCCTTGGCCTTCCTCGTCTCCTTTCGATTTACTCTGACAACCTCCCTACATTCACTTCAAGTGGCCAAACCCTGCTTCCATCTCCTGTGTATTTCCTGCTTATGCTTGAGTAGTGACAAGAGTTCTTTATTCATCCATGCATGTTTCTTGCCCCCTCTGCCTGATTTCTTGCTCATCAGGATGTATCATTTTTGAGCCTGGAAGAAGTGATCCTTGAATATCAACCAGTTCTACTGGACCCCTCCTCCCTGCAGGACCTGTTCCTATAGGATTCTTACAAGAAGTTCCTTAAGGATGCTAAAGTTAGCTCTCCTGAAGTCCATGGTCACAATCTTACTTATTGCCCTGTGTCCCCCCATCCAATACTGAGCAAGTTCTTAAAAGACTCAAATATAATGCAAATAAATATTAATTAAACCTCTCTCTTAAAAGTCCCTTACTGTTACAATGGCTGCAGGGTAGCTGAGAGTAAGCTAGTAAAGGAGTACTCTGTGGGACTCTAAGGACTACATACAAATCCAAAGTCTGTATTAGGTGCATAATAAGTAATTAGAAGAAGGAATGAAATGCAAATCTTGTGGAAGAGTAAGCATAACTTTTGGGGGGGGGGGGAAATCAATCACATTATACATTTACTGGACTTATCCAAGGGAGCTGTGGTAATTTGAAAAAAGGAGATCCAATTTATTTTCTAAAGAAGTCCATCAAATCCCTAAAGATGCCAAACTCTCTTGGCAGTAAAAAGAAGATCCTTGTACAGATAAATTATCAGTTAACAGAAAAAGAACAAAAAACCCCAAACAAGCTCTCAGTGGGTCTCTTTAGGATCTGTACCAGGGACAGCCTATGTCCAGGACTTTTATAAACATTTGGAAAAGAGCAGAGAACCATGACAAAATATGCTGACAAAAGCAGGGTAGTAAAACCATGCCAACAGTCCACAACACAGCATAACAGATAAAATTAAGATGTTGATTAACCCCCCAAAATTATTTTCATGGGGGAAAAAAATGCAAGCCTAACATGCAGGTGTGGTAGGGGGAAATCCTAACACTGAAATAGGTACTAGTCTTCAAGAAAATGTCTTGCTTAGTCCTGATTTAAGAAAACGCTAGTTCAACGTGCAGTCAAGAAGCAAGGCTAATGTTAGGAAATATTGTGAAAGGAATGCAGAAAGAAGCAGAAAATCATACTGACTGCTGAATAAACCTTTGGTTCCCCATACAAAGAATGGGGCAGTAAAGCTTGAAGACATATGTAAGACACTACAGAAGAGTAAAGATGAGACATTTTCCTGGGTTGCAGTGTATTCTATTACCATCCTCATGGGCTGTTGAAACCAGGTGGGGCAGTGTTCCCTTGCCTCCTCCCTCCAGACTATCCTCTGTTAATGAGCCCATCAATGCCTGGCCTTCTGACTCATCATCCCATTGTGAGATGCTCCACCCAGAACAGAGAACCAAGCATCCCATCCTGGATATAATCTGAGATTCTGAACACCACAGACACCCTTTCCACTGGATTCCCAGAGGACAGCAGCTACACAGCCACCACTGGACCTCTGAGGAAGATCAGACCCTTCTACAGGATCACCACTTCGACAGAACCACATCCACCACTTCAGGAGGACTGCAGCCACTATCTTATCAGACTGCTACTGACACCCTAACAGGGTGACAGGTTGTATCCTGACTCTGTCAGTTTAAACCAGTGTTTTCTGCCTTTATTTTTTTTTAATTTCCTTATTAAATTGTTATTCTGACTTGGTGCCTCCTGCTGGTTTGTTTTCAAACTAGTATAGACATGATAGCAGTCTATCGAATTAGGTCTTGTGATGCATTCATTAAAAGACACTTGAATAGTTAACTTGTCAATTAATAGAAAATATCACATGAAATAAGCAGGAAAAGGAGGCAGACAGTAAGAGGAACTACTTCACTTGATGTAAGAACTGTGCAACTGCCACAGATGCTTACATGTAATGCTTTATACAGATTCTAAAACCATTTAGGCAAATGTAATGCTTTATACAGATTCTAAAACCATTTAGGCAAAGAATCAAAAAAACAACTAAAATTTATTCACACAAGGATACCACTTCTTTGGTGAATTGCAATCACCAAAACGAAAATAACATATCAGGGCACTATCCTTGTAAGCCTCTGCTCATCATATATTCTTCCCTATGCAACTGCTGTTAGCCATTCTCAGAACTCAGGTCTAAATGAAACTTCAGTAAAGGCCCTCTTACCATTTGCATTTCATAACTGAGTAAATGATATTCTCATTAAAAAAAAACATATGCAGCTTTAATTTTTTTTGTTTATGTCAAATAAATTTTGTATATTAGGATTGAACTTGCCCCATTGTAAATTAGCCTGTATGTAAACTCCCTTCACATGGCTTATAAAGAAAATGGCAAGAGAATTCAAGGCATGATTGCAATTTATGTAAAATACCAACATTAAATTATTTGCATGTTCCCATGAACATACTGTCTTATTAATTCAGAAAATGCCACAAGCATATTTATTTATATACTTCATAAATTATCACAAACTATATTGAACAAAAAACTTCCATATATCATAACACTATTTCAGTGTATGATAAAAATGAAGTATATATTATCCCAACCATAATGTTAAATTTTACCTTTATCTGGGTCCAACTGTTCCTGGGAAAGAATAGCACACAGTACTGGGTTCTTCCACACTCCCTTCTCTTGTGTAAGTGTTGTTAAAATGTGCAGTTCCTGGCTGCCATTTTCCATCAAGTTTTTATGAGCCACCTGAACAATATATTTTACAAAACAAAGTGTTGTTTAAACAAGACATAAGTAATGTGTCTTTCATACTCCTTTATACCTTATGTTGTCAAAATAACACCTGATCAGATAGAGAGTTAAATGTATAACAAAACAATCTTAAAATTCAGCCTATATAGGTTTTACTTCTGCCTCTGTTGCCTAAGATTTAAGATGAAAAACCAAAACAACTGAGTGCCTCAAACTCACCTTGAGATTTATTAACAGGCTACTTCTGAAATTTCTGAAACTAAATTTTGAAATAGGCCTCTCTTTTAAAAATGGATGAGTAATTTCTCTGGTCCACATATTGGCCTGGTATCAGGTGCCTAAACTTTATCTTCTCAAGCTCTTCAGCAGCTCAATTTCTATGTACTGGAGACACGGAAAAAAATACTTTTATAATGTCGAAAGATTTTAGCTGTTAAGATCTCACTGCACGGTTCTAGGCAAATACGATGAAACAGGCTGGAGTCTCAAAATCCATTAAAGTATCTTCCACTACATTTATATGCTAGAATAAATTCTGTGAGCAGATGTACACTTGGGAGCAAACTCAACACCTACAAAAATCTCTGGATTAAGTAGCAATACACAACTTACACTGGTCCTTAAAAAAAAAAAATCAAGAAATGGCTCATTTTTCTTTTACTTTTCCACCTGCTCTCAAGGCTGTGGAATCTCTCAGCATCAAACACATCTCTTCAGAATTGATTTCTATAAGGCAATTGCTAGTCAAAATCCATTCTAAAATAATCAGCCTTTCATCTGCCTACATTATTTAGGCTGAGAATCCTGAGGTAACTCTATCTGGTCTTTTTCATTATTATTCTTTTCTCCTCCCCCCTCCTTTCTTTTTTTAAAACTGTGGATGGGACCTCCCACTACATATTTCTGATAAATACTGAGGAGCAGAACTTGTTCCAACACCCTCCTTTAAAGCAGAGCTCTAACCTTAACCAGCCAGTGCCCTGAGAGATCTAACAAACCTTCAGTATCAACTGGCCTTTCATTCATAACTTTCAAACATACAGCCATATATAGTAAAGAATGACTTATATGGTAATATTTCATTTCTAAGAGTGTTAATAGTCAACTGTATTTTAAAACATGAATTTTCTTTCAATAATCTGTAAATTTTTTTTCTCCACAGCTGCTGCATGCAGAAAAATGATATTACCTTCAGCAATTACTGCAGAGTACATAGGATTCCCAGCTGAAGGCCTTGCTCCTTACAGACATGCTACATACTCAATATCCCTAGGTTTCCAAAACATTCTGAAAACTTATTTAGTCTTCATTTCATGAATCAAACTCACCTGTACAAAAGTCTGAAATTCTTCCCATTTATCTTCAGGTAAATCCAGAGGCAGACACAGTAGAAGTTCAATACAGCTTCTGGAAGTCAAAAAGGAGTATTATTTGAGGCAATTTTTGACTTCTAAATTATATAATCAACAATTCTTTATTCTAATATCAAAATAGGTGTTTGAAACATCAGCCATAAAACAGTTTGCTTCCTTGAACACATAAAGAAAAAGAGGTCATGAACACTCTTGGAAATACTGTAAAAGCAAATTCTCTAAAAGACACCATATAAAAAAATTATCATTGAATCCACCCCTGTAAAAGCCTGTGCAAATTGATGCACTTCAGACTGCATGCAGATCAATAGTAGCCAGGAATGTTAGCTTGTCCTAGGTCAGGAATCCTTCTTGCCTCAATTCCAACAACCAGATATTCTCCTTACATACAACATCCACCGTGAGGAACGTAGGTGCTGAGACCTGGACTCAGAAACCATTTAGGCAATGAAAAGTTAATAACATACAGACTGGTTTTAGTAACCAAAAAAACATACTCACAGTGCTAAACGTTCAAGCACAAAGGCTACGTTTTCACACTCAGAGGTAAGGTAAGGTCGTGCTTTAACATAACTTCGGATAGCCACCGTGTACACCTCCAACAGAGGCAGGGGATCTTCTGATGTTTTCCACTTTTCTGCATATTCCAACAAAGTCTATTTAAGAAAAGGAAAAAACAACCCCAAAATCAGGAACAAATGTAAGTTTAAAATTTTGTATTTCTCACTAGTAGATCTTCTTAATATAAATTAAGTATTCTCAAAGCATGCTTTTTTCCTTAAAACTTACTGTTTCATTAACAACTGACACTTAGACTCCACACACAATCATTCCTTAATCTTATAAAAATGTTATGACTGACACTTCCTCCCTGTGGTAACATCATTTGATTCATTTTACATTCCTATTTTCCAAATACAGAAGCCTGAAGAGCATATCATAGTTAAGGGACTGAAAACTCATTTTTAGACATTCATTTCTACAGTTCAGCTTCTAAAGCAAGTAAATTTGAAAGCATGTGTCTTTATTTTAACTTCTCTCCTTTCAGGAACAGTTTAACATTTCCCCTGCGTTGCCACCTTGAAGATACAGGTATCTTCAGGACATTGCTTTTTACATGGCTCTGAAAGGAATATATTCTCTGCATTTTAAAGACACCACTGACACACCGAAAGCTCATTAGTCAAAAAATTGTTTTCCTACTTGCTGCATGAATACCTACAGTGATTTCAAAATAAAACTCGTGAGAGTGACAAACACCACCAACCAAAGTACAAAAGACTTCTGTTCATTTCAGTCAAGGCCAGGGGACTCAGACACACATTTAGGCAGAGTAGATAGCAAGGTTCTCCAGTTAACATCCAAACCATATCCCCCTTGGATCTCTCCTATCATGCCTAGGGTAGGTAGCTTGATGGATTGCAAACAACTCCTATACTATGGCAGGTTGCATGGAGTCTATCATATTACAATGATCAATTTTGCTGTTTGCCTCTTGAGGGGCACAACACACTGAAAGCTGAGAGTAAAAAAGGGCAATTTTGGTTGCCTGACACCCTGCTGAAAGCAGGGCCGTTAGAATATATTGTTTGGAGGAGGATGTTGATGGAGCTGTGAGTATCCTGAAGAACAGAGACTTTACAGCCTTTTTGGGCAACCTGTTTCTTGCCCAAAAAGAAAATGTTCAGACTCTCATTTATTATGATTTTCCTCCACCAGTACCTAGAAGCAGTCCCACAGGTTCACTTCCCTCAATAGAGGGATTAACCCCTCTCAAACCAGTGCTAGCACAGCTGAGGGCATAGCAGATGCTCAGCCAGGGCACACTGGAGGCTGCTCAGGACAGCTGGGTTGGTCCCAAGACTCTACTGGTGCATGGGGCTACTCCCTCCCACCCCCCAGCTTTGTGCTCACCTCAGCTGAACTACGTATCAGTGCATTCCCCCTGGATGCTGAGCACCCTCCCAACAGTCTCTCTGACCTCCCTTACCTTGCTTGCTCCCACCAAATCACTATGATTCGCTAAAGTGCTGAAAATGTGCTCTGTCCCCTCATTCAGTTACTAATAAAGAAGTTAAGAGAATATTTGCTCCAGTATTGAGCTTTGATAGGAGGCCACAAGTAGCTGGCTGCCATGTGGACTTTGTACTACTAAGTCTTTGGGACCCATACTTCAGCCAGTGGACTACTTCATAGATTTGTTTATAAGAATATGATGGGAAATGAAATACTAGGACCTGCTGATGTCTGGCAGAAAAACATCTGCTGCTATCCCCCTTGTCTGCAGAACCACCTACTTCATCACAGAAGAAAATCAAGTTTGTCAGTGCGAAAGCATGCTACAGAGCTCATACCATCAAGGACATTTAGCAAAAGTCACAGTTCTCCTTTTTATTATGGTCAGCTGTAATTAAACCAATTTTGACAACATTGGCTCAATTCTGACAAGGTTTGTTCTGGTAAGGCAAATCAGAGCCCTCTGAGCAACAAAGCTCTTCTGCTACAGAGTCCCTCACATACCTGAATAAGAAACAGAACAAAGTGGTTCTCAACTAACATCAAATGCTGACATTTTATTTTTAATATATAAGTACAACTATCTAAAAGAACTTGCTATGTCTGGGATACAATGCAACTCAAATGATAAAATGGGACTTGGTGCAAGTTTATGTATTATAAAGTAGGAAAACCAAATGTTAGCTGTTCTGGAAAGGCAAGTCAATCATATTAAAAAGCAACAAGACAAAACAAAACTAGGTTCACGCCTGCCTTCAAATCTGCTAAGCTAAGCTTAAGTTAAATTCAGCAGTCTATCTATGTTAGCTGTCTGTACTGAGTTAGCCAGTGGTAGTATTAAGAATATACTTAAAATTCTTATATTTGGCAATGTCCAAATAAACCCTCTCAATAAAAAATGTCAATTATACTAAACTGAATCAGAAATCTGTTTTGTGTGGTCATTTGCAGTTACAATACCATCACCAGGTTATACATATTGTTCACACAAAACACAAACCAAAAGGTATCTCATTCAAGGACATAACAGGTAAGAAACATGCAGGTTTTGTCAAACTGCTGCATTAAAGCCTGGTTTGGTTTTAAATGCACCTTAAAAGAAGTTACATACTCTATCTCTCTCCTGCAGCAGAAGATGCTTCTGAGCCATCTAGTGCTTTCCACTGGAACCTTGAGCCTGAGTGGAATATTGTCTGTTTTACTGTAACACTCAATCTGATGCCCTCCTAAGAGCAGCAAAAAAGCACCACAGATCATGGCAGAGAATTCAAGGAAGAGTGAAACAGAGCTGAAGCATGAAAGAAGCAATGGAGGAGGACTGGATAAACAAGCTAACAATATTAGCAAACACTGTTTCAATACCACTTGGCAATTTTGCTCAACGCACTAGAACAATGAGATCAGAACAAAGCACTAACCTTCAAAGAATCTTGAAAGAAACTCCACTGAAAAGCCTCCCTTTGTCCTAATACTCTCATAACCAGAAGTACTATGATTTCCATTACTGACTTGTCACATGTGACAAGTTTAAGGATGCTAGTGGCAAAACAGTAAAATTGAACAAAAAACAGCCCAGGAAAGTATACTTTATATTCTTCACTCTTTGGGTCTTGAAGCAATGTTTTGGATGGAAAACGTAGTAACTCCTTCCCTTTGTCTAGCTATATAAGTACTCACATTAAAAGAGTGAATAGCATAAGCTTCCCTTTATGTGAATGCCACAGACTTGCAGAAGAGATGCTCTCCTCAAACTGATCTTGTTTCTTGTTAAGAATTCACTAGAGCAATCAATACTGCACTTTCCACTGTATAGTACTGCAGAAAATTTAAAATTAAAAGCATGGTGATATAATCCTTTTTCCTTATGGAATAAACTTTTTCTTCTTTTAAGTGCTTTGGAATGACTTGCATTTTTGTACTGGAGAAAACACCACTCAACTGCTTTTTGTTAAAAGAGTATTACAGCTTAACCAATTTCACACTTGCTTAAAAGACAATTTCCCTGTAAAGGGAAAATGTGAAAACAAGTTGCTGGTGAGACTGAATAAAAGAGGGACAAACATGGTAATCTGAAATTCAGCATAGCTTACTGTTCATATTGATTCATAGATATACTGGGAAAATTCTTTGCATTAGTTTGGAATGCTACCTAGCTCACACAGTCAGCTTTGTAATTGGAGATAAATAGTTAAAACTAACACTGTCACCCAGAATTACTTTCCTTTCTGATTAATTTGAAAAACCATACTTCTCTGTTTAGACTGAATATATTTTTAAAAAAACCCCAAACAAAACCACAATAATAACCAACCTCCCAAGTGGTAGCTAACGTATCAGACCAAGACAGTTTTACCCAGCTTTTATCCAGATTGTCCAGACTTGCTACAACTGGCCTGGAAGCTAAACAGCTAAATCTGGGCCAAGTAACTTCTGTCAGTAAGGTAAGCTGATATTTAGGAAGTTGATCTGTGAAGTCATGAATCCTGTTTAATATTTGAAACACCAGGTTACTTGACGTAAATTTCATTTTCAATACAGCCCACCTACTTTTACTCATCTCCTCTTCAAAGCACCACAGCAAACAAGATTAATGCAAGCTTTGGCAAATGAAGGACATTTCAAACTTAGCTACCAAGCCAGGACAACATATCCTGGAAGTGTCTCAAAGTGTTGAGGACAAGAAGGAAGAAGAAGGGGTAAGAAAAGAGAAGGAGGCAGGAAGATATAACTAAACAATTGGTCATCTGAGAAGCCTGACTGAAGAGTATCAAGAATATTCTCACCTGTCATTGCAAAGATGAGAACCTAAAGAAGAAACTGACAGCCTCAAGATCTTAAGAGACACTGATTCATAACATGACAAGTGACCACTGAGACCTGTCACAACCAGATTAGCAGATCTCAAGTTTCATGGTAGGTGGTCAGCATGCTAAAGAACCTCCAGCTAGGCAGTACCACCATCCAATCTGCACATGGGGGGATACTGAAGACTGCTGACCCATTATGACAGAACCCAGCTGAAATTCTCCCAGATAAACAGGAACTTTGCAGAAATACCATGTAGTCATTAGTAACAGAAAATTTGATGAGAGAATTATAAAAGCACTGGCAGAAACTATGGCAATCATATGAAGACCACTATGATCCACATTCAGATTATTAAGAATAAACTGAATCAAATAAAATCTCATTCTTCAGATATGAAGTTTAGTAGCAGTAGTCAAAATAATCAGCAGATTGGCAAATTCTCAGAATACACCATCTAACAAAAAGTATTTGGTGTGTTGGTGACCTGTTACTACAATCTTTTAAAAGCAGCAAACACACTGCATAAAGCAAGAAGAGAAGTTTGCACTATAACATACCGGCACTAATTTCAGCATTAAATAGTACTATTTTTGTCTCATATATATAGATCAGCCACTTCCAAGCCATTACATGAACTATATTAAGCATTTACACCCACCAAACCCTTCAAAAATATTTGTTAGTACGACACATTTCCTTGTCTGGATGTCTCTAGAATATACGGCACTGCCATTATACAAAGAAAATTAAATTCATTCTGCTTTGCTTAATGAAACAGTGTTGTGCTCTGCTTACAACCATAAAAAGAAAGAATTTTACCCCCAGCCCTGGGCCTCATTAAGTTATTTATCTCCCTAGTTGGGACATGCTTGTTAATCAAGCCAAGTACTGTATTCAGAGCACAGCCGTGAGTTTTGTTCCTCTGTGAGACTGAAATGGGCATTTTATTTTAGCAGCAGCTTACACAGTCAAGAATCCTCCAAAAGTGGAATAATCTTGATCTGTACAATAAAAATAAATATTATATCTGTGATTTAAACTCTGGAAAATGTATAGCCACAAGTAACATTCAGATAATTTTCAATCTTTATCAGAACCCTTACAAGAATGTTGCTGTAGCAACCCACCCACCAGAGGATGCTTTACTGAACAATTTCCTTTGCTAAAACTAGCCCTACAACAACAAAGCAATGCTAAAATATGTTTTATATTAAAAGGCACCATTATTTACTGTTAATAGGAGTTACACATGTATGGTCCACACCTACATGTTTATTCAGCTCTGAAGAACAGATTCCTACCCTGAACACACCTGAATAAGGGTAAGCTTACTTAAATTTATGTAAGGACATGCCTGGGACTGTCATTTTCATTACCTGCCTCACCCAAGGGACTAAGTGGCTGGGAAAGTGACAGACAGTGGTCACACAGGTAAGCTGCACCTCTCAAACTACTCCAGTAAGTAGCAAAACCTTTATTTCAGTGACTTTCTTTGAGCACATCCACACAGGAGAAAAGTCCAAACAACAAGCTTGATACAATCCTATTATCTGGAGATGAGCCTTAGGGAGCTGCACACAAAGAGTGGTGGAAGGAGCTCCCTCCATGAAATAAACTCCACAGTGCAGAGGCAGCAAAGCAATGACCGAGCTCCATGCACCCAGGCAGGTAGCACTTCTCAGTGAGATCCCTATGCCACTTGCCGTTCACATGGAGCATTCCCACAGAGGCAGGGCTCCCCTTGACACAACAGGGCCCTTCACTCCTCCAGTACCTGTCAACAACCGATACAAAAGAGCAAGTGCTTTCAGAGGAACCATCAATGGTCTGATTCAAGAAAACAGGTCAAGCTTTTTTCAAAGCTGGTAAAGAATGGCTACAGCTCTGCTATCACCAACAGAAGTTTCAAAGGAAAGTGAGGGTTCCAGTCAAGAAAGAGGGTAACTGAAGAAAATCAGTGAAGCAAGTCTCCCATATGAACCACACACATGATTTAAAAACATTTTTCTTGGCTTAAGATTCTCTCCTGTAAAGGCAACAGGCATGTTCTAATAACCAGAGCCACTCAACAGATCGTATCATTAGATGGATCATAAAGAAATGAAAATGAATTGGAGATCCTGAGTTTGGTATCATCATACAGAGGAAGATGCAGAGAGATGCCATACACCCTAATGAACCCAGTAACATAACCAACTTGATTCAGATCAAGTTCCACTGACTACTCTGGACTGGTTTAGAATTGGATGCTTAGGATTAACGGGACTGAAAGGATGAAGACATATACCATAATTTGATCCAGAATAAGCATCCCTCAGGATTTGATCTTGGGACCAGTGCTTTCCAGTATCTTCATCAGTGACCCAGACACTGAAATCAAGTGCACCCTCCGTAAGTCCGCAGATGATACAAAGCTGAACAGTGTAGTTAACACAACAGAAGGAAAGGATACTATCCAGAGGGACTTGGACAAGCTTGAGAACTGGGTCTACAAGAACATCATGAAGTTCAACAAGTCCAAGTGCAAGGTGCTGCACCTGGATCAGGGTAACCCCAGATGTGAGAACAAACTGGGAGAACTCACTGAGAGCAGCACTGAGGAAAAGACTTGGTTGTTCTCATGGATAAAAAGCCGAACATAAGACAGTAAGGTGTGCTCACAGCCCAGAGAGCTGCCTGCATCATGGGCTGCATCAAAAGATGGGTGGCCAGCCGGTCAAGGGAAGGGATTCTCCCCCTCTACTCTGTCTTCATGAGACCCAGGCTGGAGTTCTGCATCCACCTCTGGAGTCCTCAGCACAAGAGAGACATGGACCTGTTTGAGCAGGTCCAGAGGAGGCCACATAGATGATCAGAGGAATGGAGCACCACTGCTAGGAATAAAGGCTGAGAGAGCTCAGGTTGATCAGCATAGAGAAAAAAAGACTTTGGAGAGACCTCAAAGCAGCCTTCCCAGTATCTTTAGGGGCCTCATTAAAAGGAGGGGGTGGGAAATTTCATATGGGCAGATAGTGACAGGACAAGGCGCAATGGTTTTAACTGAAAGTGATTAGATGTTAGAAAGAAATTCTTTACTCAGAAGGTGGTGAAGAAAGACATCTCATCCCACGTACTGCTCAAGGGTGGGCTGGATGGATCATGGGCAGCCTGATCTAGTGAATGGCATTCCTGTCCATAGCCTGGAACTAGATGATCTTTAAGGTCCCTTCCAAACCAAACCATTCTATGACTTATTCAATGACGTATGTACAGTCAGGTTCCTCAGGTGCTCATGAACCTGATTTTCACTTAAGAACGATTTTGATCTCCCCATACCTGTCTTATGGTGAGACAATACATGAAAATGATCTGTGGTATCTTCTTCCTCCCTACAAGATTATAACCTAGAAAAATTAAAAAGCAGGGGAAGAGATATAACCATGACTTCTTTCAGTATTTGAATATCTGAAGTTTATCTATTTAAGCCTGCAAGTTTACTAGACTATTAAGGAAAAATCTCAAACAATTATTCTTGCCAAAGTTAGTTCAAAAACATTTAACTGCCAAAACCTTTTGTTTCCCTTTTCCAAAAAGTACACGAAAAAGTGTTTCTTGTCAAAATCATACATCATTTTCCAGACACTTTGAAAAGCAGACAATTCTCTTAATTTAGCTTGTAACAACAGAGATCCACACATCACAATGAATTAAGTCAATGGTCAGTCTACAACCTGAAAGACAGGGACCTACACTTTTTGAAGGAATAAATCACTTTGCCATGGCGATACTATTATCTGACAATAAGACATGGGGACCGAGATATGATTTAAACAGATGTTTTTTGTGAACCGTTGTCTTCTACATTAGATCGTGTTAGAAACTCAGATCTAGTGCCAGACATTGCCTTTTAAAAACATACAACAAAAGTGAAAGGAAGCATTTTGTACTACCACCTACTGTTTCTCCCACATATGTACTGCTCAAGTACTACTCATCATCTATAAGATGTTTTATTTTTCCAGGCAAACTGAGGAAAAACAAGGCAGTATGTATTTCCCTCAGGTTATGAAATAATATTGTCTGTGGTCAGCTAAAGAACAGCACAAAAAGAGAATGGTAATTCTAATATTGACCTTTAAAAGATCCACGTTACTATCTGCTTGCAATTATTTCAACTCTTGCTTCCTCAAATTTCTAGTGAATACTTCAGATGAGCAAGAACTACCTTTCAAATACACACAGTTGTATTTAAAGAGTGTAATGCACAATAATAGTCTCGCTCCTGCTTGTCAATGCCCAAGTTACTAACACATGCAATGATGAGCCACGAGAAGTAGGCAAAGCCAGACACTGCAGCAGTAAGGGTATGGAAATACTGATCATGTCTACTGAAAGTCTTCCTGTGCTATCTGACTGCTGCTGAATGTGAAGCACACTGACAATGCAGTCAGGCTGACCCGTGAAGAAAACAGAACAGATGCCTCCTGGTTTTGTATTACCAGCACAATCCCCTCTTTGTATTACAAAACTGAAGTGTAGCCCTGAAGGTAAGCTATAAGACTCTAACCATTTAAATTTAAACTGAAATTAAAATGGAAATGTATCCCAATACCCTGTACCCTACACAATTACTCGTTTCTGAACTGCCATCTTTCTGCTTTTGACACTTTAAAAGTAATTTTACTGAAGCTTAGACAAGTGAGATTTACTATATCTCTTGTAAAATATGTTTTCCCCTTCATGATTCTGGACTCTGTTTTTGTCGCCTTTTGCACTGATCTCCACACATTGCAGATAATCACTGAATGAAGACATGGACTTAGAAGTCTGACTAGTAGGCCCAGATAATTTCTCTCTGCTGTATTCCTTCTCCAACAAAGGAGCTGTCTACTATTCAATTACCAAAATAACCATATTCGTAAGATTAAAGACACCCCACCCCCATACTAATTCCAAGGGTCTATAATCCTAAATCAGTTTTCACTTCCAAAACTGGAACTGCTTCTCCCTGAATTAGTATTTCCCATGCATACACTTCACACTCTTGACCTTTTAGGTATGGTAGTCACAAGCTATAACTAACTGCTTACGTTTAACTATTACTCAAAAGAAAACAGAACAAGATTTGAAACTGCTGGTTAAGCTTTCTTTTACCAGGGGAGTTAAGAGCACCATGAAATATTCAGCAAAGTTCTTGCAGTATTCATGGTTCCACAAGGACTGCTGTTCAGTACTGGAACATGCACACAGACACCACTCTCTGCTTGAACTTGAGAAATCTCCACCAGTTACATCTTGCCAGTAGGTAAGCTCACTGACAACTCCTGCATCTGGGACCAGTATCTTAGGGAAAATACTGAGGAATCTCATATGTGCAGCACTCCATCGCAGAAGCACGCACAGCAACTGTGCACAAGCACAGTTCCCAGATGGTATCACACTAAGGGTGTGCACACATCCTGGGGAAACCAAGTATTTTGAGATCTCTCTAAAATTTTGGCAGCTAGGCCATCAGATACAGAAACTTCTAAAAACATTTCATATATACGTTTATGCAGTTGCTTTGAGATATCTGAGATGAACACGTTTCTTTAAAAAATGAATACACTGGTGCTTTTTAATATCAATTAATTCACTGCTGAAATACTTACATGAGATACATATGAACAAAAAGGTTTTTTAAAAGTCTGTGAATTATATTCTAACTGCAATGTAAAAATAAAGCTGTTATAAATAAATTTATTGTACATGCATAAATTCCTCAGATCAAGAACAGAACAACAGAGTGAGAAATAAAACACCTTTATAAAAAGGAGTCAAAAAGTGCTGAATGGCCACTCAGACGCTGCTTTCCAGGAATAAAGACAACAGAATGAAATGCCCTCTAGTATTTTTAGGATAGCCAGGAAGAAATTTCTCCAACTGCATGCAGAGGTGACAAGCCCTTGAATGGCAAGAGAGCATGGGTACTGGAGAGAGAGCAAGTGCTAGAAATTGCAGGTCAGCTTACTTCCTGCAAAGAGCCGGAATCGTAAGAGATGAAACACAAGGAATATGACGACTTGATGCGGATTCTCAATCAAGTAGCTGGGTATAGTCACGATGTTGATGCTATCTTCTGATTCAACAATAGCAGCATAAAAAGTGTTGGTTTGTTTGGTGTTTTTTCTGGGAAACACACCTATTATGCTGATTCTGGCTGGGGCTAAACATCCATCTCATTCAAGACAAGTTCATTTTTGAAAGCTGTATTTTTCAGAGTAAAACTGTGAGCCTGAAGCATAATCTCACTAACTACTACAGCCATTAGAGAACTGAGTATGTGATAAAGGCAGCATTATTCAAATTCCTGGAAAGCTGATAATAGTCTACTTTCAAGGTCAATTTATGTTAGTTTAGAAACTAAGCTGGGCTTCTGGCCTTGAGTTTTTTGTGCAGTTCCAGCCCCGTGCCAATATCATTACTGAATCAAACAAAAAGTCACTAACAGAACTGGTAAAATAGAAATAAACCTGCAAGTAAGTGAACAGATCACTCCCACATAGAACATTAGCCCTGCTTTGCAATTTTAAAATCATCCCTGCCCCAACAACTCGATGCAAAAGAACTCAATTAGAATATGACTAGGAGGATAGCACACATGACCAATGCACTGGGCAGTCATGTCCTCACAGCATCTAAAAAGGAGTTGGTTCAGGAAGCATTTCCAGACCACCAGAACTTAAGTAAACACAGCAACATTGCCTGTGATGCCTCTATCCTGTAAGGAAAATGAAGAGAGTGGTTCAGAATACCGTTATAGCATGTGTTCTTTTTAACTAAGTATTTGAGATACTAAAAATATATTAGAAATCCAAATTTAGACATATCTGGAGTCAAGAAGCTTTCATACCAATGCATTAGTATCACATGATATCTTTGTGAAGTCCCTCAGCAAAGTTACATCCTAAAGGGACACCGAAAAAAAATCTTTAGAGTGTTAAACTACAATTATTCTCAGCCTTGATGATCTAAAGCTTCTAGAGACGAAAACTGTCTTTTACTTTAGTGATTTCTCTCCTTGCTTCCTCTCCTCCTTGTTGTTCAGTGTTTTACCAGAAGATGGAGAACAAGCCTTTCATCACATAAAAAGCCAACCGCAGCAACTTGGTATTTTTTTTAAAACTCTGAGGTTAAGGTTCCCATGAAAGGTTCCCACCTTAATTTGAGGAAACTAGAGGCAGCTAAGGAATTGCTTGGACGCAACCAGCATTTATGTTCACTTTGTACAGGGACAAACTACCCAACTAAGATGTCAAACGAACAGAATATTCAAGTAAAAACTTGAACAACTCTTGAACTAGTTCTGCATGTCAAAAACTCCTTACTTCTACTTCGTCTAATTTAAACCAAATCTACCTCAGATTGCCCATGAGACTTTACCACTTAAGGCATTAGAAACAAATACTGTAACAGAAGATTTTTAAAGCATTTAAGAGTAAACAGAATCTTTTTCCATAGAAACCCCATCTCTTGCCCATTTAAAAAAGTACAGGGGAAAAGGAGGGAAGGAAAAAATATGAGTATCTACTGCTTTCACTGAGGTAAGACAACCTTCTGATCAAGACATTCTCCCACATCACCATGATCATAATTAATCTTTATTTTCCTTTCACCTTTGTCCCCAACAGAAAAACTCAAACACAAATGACCTGTTTCCATTTTGTTTTTCAACTGGGATACCCTACAGGCAATTTTACAGATTTTTAGGTTAGGACAAAACTTACACAGAAAAACACAGATATTTTGAACTTGTCTGCAAGGATCAGACAGAACAGCACCCATCTGAAATACTGCTGTTACCACAGATTTGCCATAATAAAATCAACAAAATCAGTTTTTATTTATTTAGAACTGTACAAAGAGAGGTAATTTTACATCAAAACAACACAGCACTGTACTTCTAAATAATTTCCAAAGCAGTTTAATGATGCAAATTAAAACTGGCACTACTTAGCTGATTCAGTATTTGTTTACCAAGGCTTAGCACTGTTACCTTGATTTTGTAGCTACACAAGCGCTGCAAGAATATTAGCTCTTATATGTTTGTAATTACAATACAGAACAATCCAAACAGCAAAACTCCAGCAGGTACACAGTATCAGACTGCATATACAAAACTACGGATGATAATCTAATGCAATTGTGTTTTCTACAGGACAAGTACTATTTAAATTATGGTTATGATCAAAGAACATCAATCTCAATTTTCACTTTTAAAACCTATCAACATTTTAAGTTGTTGATATCCTATTTTTACTTGAATGTGTCTTCTGAATTGTTTCACAATAAAGTTGTTAAGCAAAGTATAGCTCTAGAAAGCCAAGACGCCCTTGGCTGAAGAATCAGATGATGATGCTGGAATTCTAATGGAGATATTGACTTGTGCCCAGAAGAGAGGACTCAAGCCAGACTCTTAATTCCATCACTTAGTACAAGATTGTATTTAAGCAATTGTTTTCATTCTCAATTTCTGCAGGCATGGTGCAGAGCTATCCAATTTTTTTTCCACATTACTACTCCTCCACTGACAGGCTGCAGTTTCAGTCTTTGCTGTTTTTTTCCTCTCCCTTCAAACAGAAAACTCCAGTTGCTTTCACACTTTGCAAAGCCATCCTAACATCACTGGCTTCTCTACCCTGCAGCTGAAAGTAAGGGAAAGTCATGTCAAGATCAGCGAGCACTGAATCAGTGAGTCAAGAGACTCATTCAGAGATGAAGTTCAAAACCAGAATTCGAGTTTGCCAGTTAGGTTCTGGTCTACAAAAAGCTCACGATGACTATACCATGCCAGTGCAACAGGGAGTCGGTAACAGCAAAAAAGGAGGTTCTGAGAACCCAAGTCTCTAGAGAACCCATCACAGGTGGTCATATTTCAGACTGGCATTTAGCTGGTTCCATTAACTGGATACCCATTAGCAGCTGAAATAGACTGTCTGCAACTGCTTCTGGAGCACAGCTTCTGGTTTACATTCAAAAGACATTAAAATTTCTACAATGTAAAAAGAAGTGTGGTAACAGGGATGATCAGATCACTTTCAAAGCAAACCCGTGTCTGACCCAGAGTATTAACATATAGGAACTCACTCTTTTAGTTCACATGTATCTTCAAAAACTCTTCTTTCAAACACTGTCTCATTCATCTACTGAAAAGAGAATTCCAGAACACTAAAGCAAGTTTTGGTAGACTGTATGAGCAGGTATGTTTTCATACTCCTGTCTGTATTACAGTGTTTCTCCTTCCATGGGCAAAAAAAGCCCACCCATGTTCTGCTCACCCATGTATTTGAAGTACCACCTACAAGGTAGCACTGATTTTTATTACTGGTACCTTCAGTACCCAGATACACAGGTATGCACTCCATGATATAGACAACCATCACCTAGTAAGAACTGATGGTTTTTGGTGTTATCTAAACAAAAAAACCCATGAGCTCAAATACCTTCAAGTACTAGTTTCCTGAACAGTTTTAAAGGAAATCCATAAAAATGCTGCAAAAGTCTCTCCACCTACAAGCCTTTTTTTAATAAACATTCTCCCCTCACCATCCTCTTAATATTTTTTATTCTCAGAACAACCACGTAAATCTAAAATATTGCTTATCAAACCAGAATACAAGGAAATAACTGATCTATAACTGCACTTCTTTTTTTTTGGTGGCAAAACTGGAAAAATTAACCATACACATCTAGGTTTTATGCTCAAGCTCCACCAGAAAAGGAAAAGGAGCTGCACAGAAACAGCAAAAATCAAGATATGCAGTAAGTCATGCCTCTGTTCATATTTAAGGAAAGCTATCCTCCCTGGAGACTTTGTAGAGACAACAGTTAAGTTCAGAACACACAGAGAGAAAAGGTAATTGTTAAAGAACTGATACTACTTGCTGACTAATTTTGATTTGTTAGAAAGAATGAGAATACTTTTGCAATCCAGTAAACATAACCAACTACCCTGCAATGAATGATTCATCTTCTCAGTCTATTCAACCACTACACATTCATACATATATTCAGTAGCTTATATCCTAACTACATATTATGTAGTTTATTATGCAAAATAAGTTGAATATCATCCCACAAAAATTAGAAAATATTAAACTTGAACAAAGATAGAAAGTTAGTAAGAATTACCATTACTTTTTAACTCTTGCCTAAAAAGATTCTCCTCAAATAACCACATCTATTCAGGTCTCTGTTGTGGATTTTTTTTTTTAATAAAACTCATTGCAGCTCTAGTTATCATTAATATGCAATTACTAAACAGATTTCAATGATTCTGAAAATTCAAGAGGTCAC
Organism: Coloeus monedula; assembly: GCF_965178545.1. NCBI lineage: Eukaryota > Metazoa > Chordata > Aves > Passeriformes > Corvidae > Coloeus > Coloeus monedula. The sequence goes on from NC_138782.1 coordinate 83,793,525, forward strand.
TGAGTATTTGAACTCCCCCCTCCTCTCCCTACATATATTTACACCACCTAAGGCGTTAATGACCTTGATGACTTCTTACAACTACTTGCTGTGACTCTCATGGTTGCACATCTCTAGCAGAATTAAGACTAATTGTGGGAAGAATCCATGTGATAATCTTAAGGGTGAGTTTCTTTATCAACTTTTTGATGATTTTTTAAACTACTGTTACAATTCAATTTTTAAGAAAATTAGCACCCTGACTCTTTGGCACACAAACATAAAAAGTTAACCATGCCTCTAATCCAACTATTTCTACTTAACTAGGCAGATAAAGTAACAACAACTACATCTCAAGTTTGTTCTCTAATGCATATAACTGAGTAGCAGGGAAGTACAACTGCCCACAATTTACAGATACGAAACCAAGAGACATAACTATGCTGTTGCAAAATGTATTTCTATTTTTAAGGCAAAGTCTATGTTGGAGGAAGGTTTGAAAAAAAGCACCTCAGCAGGTACAGAAGCAGAAATAGAAGAATAGCTTGTGGGGCTCCACTACAACTCTCATAGTAATTATGTCATCTACCATCACCAGAAAGTTTTTTAAAAAAACCCACAGGAAGAGGAGACTACTGAAAGTTAATTACCAAACACAGAATCTTCTCTTAATTGACAGAGAGATGTTTCTCTCCCCAAATGTAAGTTAAAAGGCACAAGCAATTTGCATGTTTTTCATCTGGGCATGCTGAACATACTGAAGAGCTCAGTTTGCTAATTATTAAACTGAAAGAGGCAAAACAAAAGAGAAATTACCTTGGCGCTATTCGTCCCATTATTTTTTAGGCACTATTTTGCTTCGAATTCAAAACCCAGCTAGTTTTAGAAAAAGACCTAGAAAAACCTAGAAAATGAATGGAGAGCCTCTGGTTACACCCATGAACTATTTCAGAACAAATAAGTTACTTAAAACACCAGTAAATAACTTCATTAAGTCTCATGCTTTGTCACATACAGTAATAGAAATTACCTTTCTTTAGGATTGCCTTTAATCTTTCAACATTTCACATTTAACAGGCTCTTTCTGATCAGGTCATTAATATCTAATTTCTCTCTTGCATCCTAATATAAGAAGTGAACTTGCTACAGTTCTAGGCTACATTTCTCTCTATTCAGATTTTCAATAATGTCTCAATTCAATGTTGTCATCCCAACATTCATATTTTCATCTGTTTAGTTAAAAACAGCATTCAGCAGTTGGCTATTAAACAACCATTTCATGAATGTGGCGGGATGTTCATTACAGTAAACTCTCATCCACTGCCAGGAAATCTAATTTACCTATTCTTTTAATTATCAGACTGGCACATGGGCAGATTAAAAATAGGAAGACAGCCAGAAATAACTATGTCTAATCTGGAAATGTGTACATTTCCTGCAGCATTGGTGACTTGAACCTGCTCTCTCATCAAGTGAAATGAGACATTACAGGATTTCTATAGTTCAACTGCATTACATTTTTGTATTAGCTGTCTTTATCAGGTGAATGTAACTTCTCCCACTGTAACTTCAAAGCTTTTTAATTCTGATGATAACTTAATTGATAATCTTCATCCTCAGTAGAAAGGTTACTTAACTGCCATTTTAAACTTGTCTACTCAGTGCAGTCAAATTGGCATCCCAAAGGATGCCTTCCCTCTGATCGGTATTTCCGGTGAAAACAAGGCAACATCTACCACAATGTGTCTAATAACCACTGGTGTCCTTTTACCAGTGTCAAAGTAATGCCACTGTGTCCACATGCGGGAAAGGAGAGGAGCCGAGGCCATACCTTCTCCTGAATATGTTGGCAAACCTGAGCAGAACTCTTTGAGTTCCTACTATCACACTGACATGGTGACCAAGTCTGGCTGGGTACCCAAAAGCAGCTTCAGCTGCTACACAAGTTTCGATGAAAACATTATGCAAGTTCCCAGTCTGTAGAATGGGGATAATGAAGTTTTACCATCTTCACTATTACAGATTCATAAACAGAAATTACCTTTTATCCCTGCAAGTCTCTTCATAAGAGCAACCCTCCAATGATTAAAGAAAAAATGAAGTTCAGATTGTGTCTTTTGTGATTCTGAACATTAATCTCTTCTTGTACCCATCCTTGCTTGTGTTCATTGTGTTATAAAACAGAGTATTATCACAGGCTTCTGGAACAAGCACTCTAAGACAGGTCTACAGCATTGGTGGATAGGGGCAGAGCAACCTGGACTTACGTAGTGTTTGACAAGATTCCTGCACTGACATGCTTGTCTCCGAATTGGAGAGGCATGGATTTGAAGGACGGACCATGCTGTGGAAAAAGAACGGGCTGGATGGCTGCATGCAAAGAGTTGTGGTCGACAGCTCATTGTCCACAATGACCAGTGGTGCCCCTCAGTGGTCAGTACGGGGGCTGCTTCAACATCTCTGCTGGTGACATGGAGAGTGGGACCAAGCGCACCCTCAGCAAATTTGCTGACCACACCAAGCTGTGTGGTGCAGTCAACATGCTGGAGGGAAGGGACACCACCCAAATGGACCCTGACAGGCTGGAGATGTGGACTGTGCAAACCTCATGGAGTTCAACAAAGAGGTACAAGGTTCCACGCCTGGGTCGGGGCAATCCCACACACACCTACAGGCTGGGCAGAGAAGTGACTGCAAGCAGCCCTGCAGAGAAAGACTTGGGGGTGAGGGCTGACATAAAACTCAACATGAGCCGGCAGTGTGTGCTCGCAGCCCAGAAAGCCAGATGGAATCCTGGGCTGCATCAAAAGAAGCATGGCCAGCAGGTCGACGGAGGTGATTCTTCCCCTTTACTCTGCTCTTGTGGGACCCCATCTACAGTGCTTCATCCAGTTCCAGGTTCTCTGCAAGTTCAGAGCACGGCCATGAAGACAAGAGGACTGGAGCACGTTCCCTATGATGACAGGCTGAGAAAGTTGGGGCTGTTCAGCCTGGAGAAGACAAGGTTGTGTGGAGACCTCACAGCAAACTCCCAGTATCTGAAGGGGGCCTACAGGGAAGCCAGAGAGACTCATCATCAGGAACAGTTGTGATAGCACAAGGAGTAATGGGTACAAGTTGAAAGAGGGGAAGTTCAGGTTAAATATTAGGAAGAAATTCTTTACTGTGAGGGTGATGAGACACTGGAACAGGTTGCCCAGGGAGGACACCCCAAACCTGGCAGTGTTCAAAGCCAGGCTGAATAAAGCCTTGAGCAACCTGGTATAGTAGGTGGTGTCCCTGTCCACAGCAAGGAGGCTTAGGACTAGATAATCTTTAAGTTTCATTCCAACCCCTTAACATTCTATGATTCTATGAATCACAATACTGAGGAACTCCTATTCATTATTTGATTTAATGCCTGATCACTGAAAATACTTTACCAATACACCAAAACAAGATTTGGTCTGTTAGATACACGAATACCAAACAAGATTTGTCTATGCAACAGAACCCATTCTCTCAATCATTCTGAAAAACAGAAGAGAAATCCTTCTAAATTCTGGGTTTTTTGATATACAGGACACTGAAAATGCTACACCATACTCACTACCAGGTCAAACGAAAACTGTTCTATTCACACCAAAAGACAGCAGAGAGTTACAAAATAAAGACTGGTCTTTATCCTAAAGAATTTTACTTCATGGAGGTAAGGTTCTCAAAGCAACAAATGCACGCATCCAGCAGTTAGGAGAGAATGAACACTAGGAGTCAGTGTTTGAAGATAGATGGAGCTTTGGTAGTTGTCCACGGTACATGAGTTCCTATAAGGACAAAGAACTGTATGACTAGGTCAGAATGAGTAGCAATCAAGTGAGAGCTACATTAGTTAGCAAAGGATTTTCCTGTTTCTCTGATGAAACATCAATTTACTTTACCTTCATACAGGAAATCATAAAGCTAGAAATACTGTATGCCAGAAGACTGTATAACAGTTACAGAAGAAAAGATGGAGAAGACATTTGATCAAACTATTTTTACCAAAAAAAGGCACACGTTTTTGCAAGTTTAGTCCAATTTCCTACTGGATCAGGTCTATTTTCAGAGAACAATTTTATAAAGCTCCACTGTCTTTTTGATGTTACATATACCTTCTTTCTGAAAGTCTTTGTTCTGTCAAGTACTAGGTGTTATTAGATTAACTCTTCACAAATGAAAGCAGTGCAGTTCATCCTTAGAGATGAAAGATCTGAGAAATAATACCATGGAGTTGTCTTTAACACATATTTGGAAAGATAAACAGAAAAAAATATTTCATACCTCAAAAAAAAAAGACTTGCATACTCCCTAAAACACGAGACATTAAATTCTTAACCCATGCAAAAGCACAGACCTAATAAAATGGGAAATGCTATCTCAAAAGATAGTTTCAAGCCATACTGTTTACCTGTTAAACTTTAATTTGCAAACTGTTGTACACCATCATTGTAAAGAATCTGGTGGCCTAATGTTGGGGTTTTAGTTTAGTCTTAGGTTTTTTTCTGTTAAAGGAATTTTCTCCCATATGCATATTGCTAGGGGACAAATAGCTGTACTTAAGAAAGACAAAAAAAAAGGGAGTGGGGCGGGCCTGGCTACTCCTTTTGTCTACACCTGGGTGTGGGGCAGTTCGCTCTGAGCGTCCGGAGAGAGAAGCTGCAGAGAAAGGAGCTGCTGCTTCTTTCTTTTTGGCCGTTCTTCTCTTCCTGCTGGAAACAACGCCGGGACCCCAAAAGCCGCTTTCCCTGCCCTGCTGGAGGCCGAGCTGTGGCTGCCCTGCCCCGCTGCTGCTGCTTCGAGTTTTCGCTACGCTGTAGCCCTGCTCGCCCTGCCTGCCTGGGCATCCGTGGGGTTCTCCCATCTGGATACATCTCGCCTGCCACCCGGGATTTGCGTTCGTCCCTGCCACTCTAGCCTACCGCTCTAGCCCGCTGTTCACGCCTGCCGCTCCAGCCTGCTGTCCCTGAGAGTCCGGGATCGGCTGCCCAGGGGTTTGTGAAGCCTTTGTTCCTTCCCTTCCCGGGATCCCAGGGCACGGGTGCCGCGTGTTTCCCGAGCTCGCTCCGGAGCGCCCCCTGCAGCCGCGGGGGAACCATCGCACCTGCCCTGCTCACCGGGAGCCACCAGCGCCCCTGCCGGCTGCGAGCGGAACTGCACCCGAGGGGAAAGGGCCCGACAGCCGAGAAGGCTGGGACTGGGTTTGTGTGTGCTGTTACTGTCATAGTTGTTGTTGTTTTGTTTGACTGGTTATATACATATACATATATATATATATATATATAGTAAAGAACTGTTATTCCTATTTCCCACATCTTTGCCTAAAGGCCCTTGATTTCAAAATATAATAACTTGGAGGGAAAAAGGGGTTATATCTGCCACTTCAAGGGGGGCTTCTGCCTTCCTTAGCAGACACCTGTCTTTCAAAACCGAGACAGATCTTGGCGCCCAACGTGGGGCCTGAGGGCATTAAGAGGGAGAGGTGAAAAAAAGGAGTAACAGTTCTTGGATAACTTCATTTTGTGTGCCAGATATAGGAACCTTGTTAGGCAGCACTATGTGGTCTAGTTTACCCTGGTTCGGGTGGCATGTGGCCGTAGCTATATTCTTCCCCTTTGCAGCTCCTTACTTGAATATGGGTCCTCTGACTAAGGCTACCATTGCTGTTATCCAGCTTGCGTTATGGGTCGAGAAGGTGAGGAATTCATGGGTTTTTAGCTTCCTCCAGAATGTGGGCACATGGATAAACGGCTATCACACACTGAGCACATGTTTTTGGGGTTATGTTAACAATGGTACCTTCTGTGAGGAAATGACACCAGGGGAAGTTTTCCCCCAACCCCTCAACCAGTTCTTCGGGCCCACCCCATCAATTTTCGAAGGGTTTAAATTCCCTCTGAATATTAACCATCTGCTGCTGATAAGCCTACTCTATTTAGCACTCAAGGATAAGTTGAGATTGGCTTGGATATCTACCCAGACACCAGCCCCAGAGACTAGAGATCCTGCCCCAGAACCTGACATGGCCCCAGAGAAGAGAGTTCCTACCCCAGAGCCTGATCCTGCCCCAGAACCTGACACCTCCCCAGACACTAGAGATCCTACCCCAGAGCCTGACGCAGCCCCAGACACTAGAGACCCCGCCCCACAGACTGATACCGCCCAACAGTCCACCTCAGAAATGGACTACCCAAACTGGGTGGGGGTACTGGCAAAAGGAATGCAGGAGATGTGCCAAGAGATGGGTCAGGTGCGCCAGGGGATATGCCAGGAGATGGGCCAGGTGCGCCAGGAGATGGGCCAGGTGCGCCAGGAGATATGCCAGGAGATGGGCCAGGTGCGCCAGGAGATGTGCCAGGAGATGGGCCAGGTGTGCCAGGAGATATGCCAATTGCTAAGGGAATACACCTCCTCAGCTAGTGAAAAACCCTCTCCCTGCGCCAAAGAGGGTGAGTCCGATGGTGCAGCAGTAGAACCCACGGATGTTACAACCGTCCAGGCTTCAGCTGAACCACAAGGACAACCACAGCCAGCAGCAGTCGCCCCTGTGCAAAGGAGGAAGTGTAAGACCAAATCAGTACGGCCAGTTAATGATGATGGGCAACCAGGGCCCTCACAACCAGCAGGAGAGCCAGAGCCAGAAATCATCACTGAGTCCCTGTCGTACGACAGTCTCCGCGCTATGCGAAACGACATTGCGCGAAGGGGGCGTGAGCCTTATACCACCTGGCTGCTTCGGGTTTGGGACCTTATGGGCACAAGTGTGCAACTGGATAGTGGTGAGGCAAGGTATCTGGGATCATTGACCCAGGACCCAGGTGTGGACCAGATATTTGTGAGGGAGCCAGGGCCCCTTTCTCTCTGGGAGCGGCTCTTAACGAGTGTGAGAGAAAGGTTCATTCACAAAGAAAGAATGCAGGAGTATCATCATAGAATGCAGTGGAAAACACTCGAGCAAGGGATCCAACAGCTAAGAGAGGTGGCAATATTAGAGGTACTCTTTGGGAGGGATGGACAGCATGATAATGACCCCGATAAGGTCAGGTGCACAGGACAGATGATGTGGAACCTGGCAAGGCTAGGGCCATCGCAATACACCACCTTCATTGCAACGATTGATGCTGACAATACCCGAGAAACCGTGGGCTCTGTTGCCAGCAAGCTCAGGCATTATGACAGCATGATCAATGGCCCGCTGAAAGCTCATGTCTCTGCTGTGGTCCAGGACCTCAAAGAGGAGATGAAGGAGATGAGGAAGGAAATGAGGGAGGAGATGAGGGAGGAGATGAGGGAGGAGATGAGGAGGGTCAGTGTGGCACCAGTGCGAGTCACAGGCCCCCAAGTCAGAGCCCGTCGTCCCCCTGCTAGAGAGAGAGGGTACACCCCACGAGCTGAGCTGTGGTTTTTCCTGTGTGAACATGGGGAAGACATGAGAAGGTGGGATGGGAAACCCACCTCTGTCCTGGCAGCGCGGGTGCGTGAACTCAAGGAGGGAGGCACTAACCGAGGGGGTTCCGCTAAGGTGAAGGTAGCCTCAGCCTCCCGTGACCGAGCTGCCAGGTATTACAGAAGGGAGGATGATATGTCGGATCCCCTTGAAGGTATCTCGAGCATGTACACCCAGGGAAAGAATGATAACCAGGGCTAGAGGGGCCCTGCCTCTAGCCAGGAAGAGGCACGGGAGAACCGAGTTTTCTGGACGGTGTGGATCCGATGGCCTGGCACATCAGAGCCACAAAAATACGATGCATTGGTTGATACTGGGGCACAGTGTACTTTAATGCCATCGGGACATGTGGGGGCAGAACCTGTATCCATCGCTGGGGTGACCGGGGGATCACAGCAGTTGACCCTTTTGGAAGCTGAGGTGAGCCTGACTGGGAAGGAGTGGCAAAAGCATCCGATTGTGACCGGCCCAGAGGCCCCGTGTATTCTGGGCATAGACTTCCTCCGGAATCGCTATTACAAAGACCCAAAAGGACTCAGGTGGGCATTTGGTATTGCTGCTGTGGAGGCAGAGGGCATTAGGCAATTGAACACCCTGTCTGGACTATCTGAGAATCCTTCTGCAGTTGGGCTCCTGAAAGTGGAAGAGCAACGAGTGCCAATTGCCACCTCGACAGTGCACCGCCGGCAGTATCGGACAAATCGAGATGCTGTGATCCCCATCCACAAGATGATCCGTGAGCTGGAGAGTCAAGGCGTGGTCAGCAAGACCCACTCACCCTTCAACAGCCCCATCTGGCCTGTGCGCAAGTCTGACGGGGAATGGAGATTGACTGTGGACTATCGTGCTCTGAATGAAGTAACTCCACCGCTGAGCGCTGCCGTGCCGGACATGTTGGAGCTCCAGTATGAGCTGGAGTCCAAAGCAGCGAAGTGGTACGCCACTATTGACATTGCCAATGCATTCTTCTCCATTCCTCTGGCAGCAGAGTGCAGGCCTCAGTTTGCTTTCACATGGAGGGGCGTGCAGTACACCTGGAACCGACTACCCCAGGGGTGGAAGCACAGTCCCATCATCTGCCATGGACTGATACAGGCTGCACTGGAAAAGGGTGAGGCCCCAGAACATCTGCAGTACATCGATGACATCATTGTGTGGGGGAACACCGCGACCGAAGTGTTTGAGAAAGGAGAGAGAATAATTCAAATTCTCCTGCGAGCTGGTTTTGCCATCAAGAAGAGCAAGGTCAAGGGACCTGCCCGAGAGATCCAGTTCCTGGGAGTAAAGTGGCAAGATGGACGGCGTCAGATTCCCACTGAGGTCATCAATAAGATCACAGCAATGTCTCCACCGACCAACAAGAAGGAAACACAAGCTTTCCTAAGCGCTATAGGTTTCTGGAGGATGCACATTCCCGAGTACAGCCAGATCGTGAGTCCTCTCTACCTGGTTACCTGCAAGAAGAACGATTTCCACTGGGGCCCTGAACAGCAGCAAGCCTTCACCCAGACCAAACAGGAAATTGCTCACGCTGTAGCCCTTGGCCCAGTCAGGACAGGACCAGAGGTGAAGAACGTGCTCTACTCTGCAGCCGGGAACAATGGTCTGTCCTGGAGCCTCTGGCAGAAGGTACCTGATGAGACTCGGGGCCGACCACTGGGATTCTGGAGCCGAAGCTACAGAGGGTCTGAAGCCAACTACACTCCCACAGAGAAGGAAATCCTGGCAGCTTATGAAGGAGTCCAGGCTGCCTCAGAAGTAATCGGCACAGAGGCACAACTCCTCCTGGCACCCCGACTACCGGTGCTGGGATGGATGTTCAAAGGAAAGGTTCCCTCCACGCATCACACCACCGACGCTACTTGGAGCAAATGGATTGCCCTCATCACGCAGCGTGCCCGAATTGGAAACCCAAGTCGCCCTGGGATCTTGGACCTTGGCCGGAAGGTGAGACTTTTGGGTTATCTTCTGAAGAAGAAGAGGAGCAGGTGACACGTGCTGAAGAAGCCCCACCATATAACGAGCTACCAGAGAGTGAAAGACAATACGCCCTCTTCACTGATGGTTCCTGCCGAATTGTAGGCGCTAGCCAGAAATGGAAAGCCGCTGTATGGAGCCCCACACGACAAGTTGCACAGGCTACTGAAGGAGAAGGTGGATCGAGCCAATTTGCTGAGCTCAAAGCTGTCCAATTAGCTCTGGACATAGCTGAAAGAGAGAAGTGGCCAAAGCTCTACCTCTACACTGATTCATGGACGGTAGCCAATGCTCTGTGGGGTTGGCTGGAAAGGTGGAATAAGGCAAACTGGCAGCGCAGAGGAAAACCAATCTGGGCTGCTGAAGAGTGGAAAGACATTGCCACTCGGGTAGAGAAGCTATCCGTGAAGGTCCGTCATGTAGATGCTCACATCCCCAAGAGCCGGGCTAATGAAGAACATCGTAACAACAAACAAGTAGATCAGGCTGTGAAAATAGAGGTGTCCCAGATAGACTTAGATTGGCAACATAAAGGAGAGCTGTTCCTAGCTCGATGGGCCCATGATGCCTCAGGTCATCAGGGCAGAGATGCCACCTATAAGTGGGCACGAGACCAAGGGGTGGATCTAACCATGGACAGTATCTCCCAAGTTATCCATGATTGTGAGACATGCGCTGCGATCAAGCAGGCCAAGCGGGTGAAGCCTCTGTGGTATGGTGGGCGATGGTCCAAATACAAGTATGGGGAGGCCTGGCAGATTGATTACATCACACTGCCTCAAACCCGCCAAGGCAAGCGCTATGTGCTCACAATGGTAGAAGCCACCACTGGATGGCTGGAGACCTATCCTGTGCCTCATGCTACTGCCCGGAACACCATCCTGGGCCTGGAAAAGCAAGTCCTTTGGAGGCATGGCACCCCTGAGAGAATCGAGTCTGACAATGGGACTCATTTCAAGAACAGCCTTATAAACACCTGGGCTAGAGAACATGGCATAGAGTAGGTGTACCACATCCCTTACCATGCACCAGCAGCTGGGAAGGTTGAGCAGTGTAATGGACTGCTTAAAACCACCTTGAAGGCACTGGGTGGGGGGACTTTCAAAAACTGGGAGGTGCATTTAGCAAGAGCCACCTGGTTAGTTAACACCCGAGGTTCCACCAGCCGAGCAGGCCCTGCCCAATCCGAACCCCTACAAACAACAGACGGGGATAAGGTTCCAGTGGTGCACATGAGAGGTATGCTTGGAAAAACTGTTTGGGTAAAGTCTGCCTTGAGCAAAGACAAACCCATCCGTGGGGTCGTTTTGCTCAGGGACCAGGTTGCACCTGGTGGGTGATGCAAAAGGATGGAGAGACCCGATGCTTACCTCAAGGGGACCTTGTTTTAGGGTGAACTACCCATGGCTCTGTACTTGTATCACTATCAGCATGTATATTTGTATATAATTTGGGTAATGCATAGATTTATATGGTTAAGAAAAAAAAAAAGTTAAGTTTCATGTAACATGTTAGTATGGGAAAAAATTCGGGGTGGATAATGTTGGGGTTTTAGTTTAGTCTTAGGTTTTTTTCTGTTAAAGGAATTTTCTCCCATATGCGTGTTGCTAGGGGACAAATAGCTGTACTTAAGAAAGACAAAAAAAAAGGGAGTGGGGCGGGCCTGGCTACTCCTTTTGTCTACACCTGGGTGTGGGGCAGTTCGCTCTGAGCGTCCAGAGAGAGAAGCTGCAGAGAAAGGAGCTGCTGCTTCTTTCTTTTTGGCCGTTCTTCTCTTCCTGCTGGAAACAACGCCGGGACCCCAAAAGCCGCTTTCCCTGCCCTGCTGGAGGCCGAGCTGTGGCTGCCCTGCCCCGCTGCTGCTGCTTCGAGTTTTCGCTACGCTGTAGCCCTGCTCGCCCTGCCTGCCTGGGCATCCGTGGGGGTTCTCCCATCTGGATACATCTCGCCTGCCACCCGGGATTTGCGTTCGTCCCTGCCACTCTAGCCTGCCGCTCTAGCCCGCTGTTCGCGCCTGCCGCTCCAGCCTGCTGTCCCTGAGAGTCCGGGATCGGCTGCCCAGGGGTTTGTGAAGCCTTTGTTCCTTCCCTTCCCGGGATCCCAGGGCACGGGTGCCGCGTGTTTCCCGAGCTCGCTCCGGAGCTCCCCCTGCAGCTGCGGGGGAACCATCGCACCTGCCCTGCTCACCGGGAGCCGCCAGCACCCCTGCCGGCTGCGAGCGGAACTGCACCCGAGGGGAAAGGGCCCGACAGCCGAGAAGGCTGGGACTGGGTTTGTGTGTGCTGTTACTGTCATAGTTGTTGTTGTTTTGTTTGACTGGTTATATATATATATATATATATATATATATATATAGTAAAGAACTGTTATTCCTATTTCCCACATCTTTGCCTAAAGGCCCTTGATTTCAAAATATAATAACTTGGAGGGAAAAAGGGGTTATATCTGCCACTTCAAGGGGGGCTTCTGCCTTCCTTAGCAGACACCTGTCTTTCAAAACCAAGACACCTAAGAACATCATGCTAGTTTCCTTCATGAAAACTATGTAACTATACACACTACATTACAACTGCTCATGGAGGCCTTTAAAAAACACTAATGAAAAATTTTTGATAGGTATAAATCAATGCCTGGAGCACTATTTCCTGAAGATATGCTCCCAACATACGTGAATTTTAAATAGTTTCTTTGCCTTGTATGTCAGTTTACGTAATGTACCACACAGAAGAAACAACAGGCTGATCTCTCGTAACTGTTCTAGTTTGATCCATAACTTAAAGAAGTCTTATGTGGAAACAACGTACAACAAAGTATGTCTGCAATAAGCCTAGAGTACAAGAAAATGATATTTAAATGGCAGAGTAAATGGAAAAGGCTCAATGAAACTCCCTAATTCTTAAGTCATGATGGAAGCAAAGATCCCCCAGAAGAGCACTTTTTCTTTTTTTTGCTTCCTTCCCTCAAGACCTGCGGTTTATGAAGCATTCCTTCTCCATCAAAATAGTAATTTTAAAAAATTTAAAATATATAGAAAATGGACTGAACATTTAGATAGATATCTAAGGTCATTATTATGAAAGTGAGACATACAATGTAGATATTTTGATAGAATGAGATGCCTTACTGGACATTAATGTTAGCATACATACACTCCTTGTACAGTCCTGCACAATGCTTTCTATAGTCAATATGCCATGTTTTTTAAACAGTGACTCTTCAATAATTGCAGTTTTAGAAAGCAACCTGAACTTTATTTATATACAGTGTTCAAAAGTGGGGAATAAAGCTTGGATTTGTGGGAAAAGGTAAAGGCAGGAACGTATGTGTCAGCACAGAAAGTACCCAATACATTTAGTTATGCCAGCATAGATGTGCAGCTACTGCTTACAGCCAACTACTGCAAGTAAACAGGAATCTACAGGGAGGTCTTTAGAGGGTTTTTTAAAGGGATGAAGGACTATGTAAAGCAGAATGCCTCTTAATCTTTGAATGGGCAACAAGACTCAAGGATATTATGCAGAACTGTATCCACATGTCATAACCTGTAAGTATTCACTTTTCACTAGAAGTGTTTCTTAGAGAAATGGTGGTTTGCTGGTAGAAGGGCTTTTCTCCCTAAGTTCGGTAAAAGCGCCAAGTAACTAACTCAGCAAAATGTGCATCAGGGTAACTATGAAACTAAGTATCTATTTGCTGAACTCACATGGAAAGATGAGGTTTTGTCAACATGCTGAAGTTTTGTTAATTTTTATCCCTCCATCTACATTTTTATCTTCTTAACTACCTTAATTTCTTATGCTTCAGAAAACTATCACTCTTCTCTTGAATATTTGTACTTGAAAAGAGAAATGTTTTAACTTAATACTTATAGACTGTCACCTCCTTACCAAATTCTTAGTAGATTGCTACCTGCCCTGCAGATAAGGACTTCAAAAATCCCATACATTCCAAGGATATAGCAACAAAGCAAAAGGAAAGGGCAAAATAAGAAAAATTTAACATCAAGAAGTGCAAAAACTGTTCTCAAAAGGAAAAAGCAGAAAAGAACTGAAAATAGCACTGAAAATATAAGAGGTGCTTCCAACAGAAAGGGAATATGCTACTTTTCATATCTACATGGGATATAATAAATCACAGTAGTCTTAAGCTCCAACAAGATATTAAGTTATACTGCAAGGGTGGGGGGAAGAAGTTATTGAAGGCAAAGAACATGGAACTGAAATGTATTATGCAGGGACTTCTTTTGCATCTTTTTTAATGGGTATTTTTGAGGACAGATTAAACAAACATTCGTAGCTATGGCTTACCAATAATCAGTGTTGGTCTGGAACCCTGGTCTACCTGGCTTATTTCAAAACAGGAAATTTATTAATAAAACCCTATAGTACAGATCTCAGAAGTTCTAACAAAGACCAGCTCCAATCTAGCATAATGCTGGGCTTGATGCTATTATTGAGGACAAGGATTAGAACATTTATGCTCATTGATTAGATTTACCCTAAACAGGGACGGTGTTTTCTTTGAAATGTTTTTCATACACATTTTATCCGGATACGTACACATCCACTGTTTCATTTGAAAGCAAGACAATTTCCCTAACTCCATATAGTTTAGCTTAAAAAAAACCCAAAATGAAACAGGGGGTTTCGCTTCTATGCCCCTCCCCAGTCAAAGGGATAACATTTGACATGGCAGGTCTTACAGTGATGAAGTAACACAAAAATGCCTGAGGCAGCTGAAAGTCTGCATGACTTGACACAGTGGTGACAGGTGTTTCTCTTCATGCCATGCACTTGGGAATCTGTGAGGTGTACTCTATTTTAGCAGATTCCTTGCAATTTCTGGCAGCTGTACATCTCCCTGAACAGCAGAATTTCTGGAGGTCACCGATACGAAAGCAAAATTAGAAGTATTAGAAGTTATGATGGGAATCTTGCACTCATGGTAATGTATTTCGAAAGAAGTAGGAACTGTGAGACCAGAAGCAACACAGAATGGTAGAGGCAAATGTGTAAAGACAGAAACAGCTAACAGAAACTTTTAAGTGTTACCTCAGTGTAAAAATCACTCACTGGACTCAAGAGAAAACACCTTTTACTTAAAGAAGTAGAAGCCATGGAATTCACGCATACTCAAAAGAAGAGACAAAGTCTTTGTTAGACAGGGAATAATTGAACTGAAAGCTCAAAAAGTATCCACCTTACCAACAGTTACATTCCACCACTTTGTGCCTATATTATGTAACATCGCTGTTGAGCCAAACAAAATCTAAGGCGGACATCTACCTGTACACTCAGCAAGGAGTTTGATGAAAGTTGTCTGGAGTAAGAAATCAGATGTGATATTAAGAAAAAGAGGAAATGTCTTCTACTTGTATTAAAAGGACACCTGATGTTTCCCTGGTGGTGTTTCTCATCATCAGTGAACGCTAATCTTATGGTCACATCACAACTGCAGGTGTTCAACGAAATAGCAAAAAAACATCCTTCAAAGGTTATTGAGGTCTTTATAAACAGAATTACTCCTGGCAAGGGATCATACTCTAACTCCTGCAGGAAAAAATAAAGCAGCCTACTGAAACACTTCCTTGTCATTAGATTAAGACAGACTCTGTGTTTGGATAAATCCAGAAAATGTAAGTAAAAGGTTTAAGAAAGGCTTTATTTCAAATTTTATGGATCGAACTGAAGATCATTTCTGTAATCTTGGGTCTGAAGAGGAAGTTGAGACTAAAAGTGAGGAAGGCAATGACAGCTGAAGAGGATGACAGCACCAGAAAGTTGTCAAGTCTGTAAGATATAAAAACTGAATGCCAATTATAGTAAGATTAATAGGGGAATTTATAAGAGAAAACATAAGACTAACCTCCAATAGAAACAAGTAACTAGTGAAAACTTGTACTATACAGTGCTTACAAATATGTAATAATAATAATAATAATAATAAAGGTTTTTATGTAGAGATATGCAGGCCTGCTTTTACGAGGGACCTCTTAGATTATATATTCCCCAACATTATCAAGATCTACTCTAGCATGACAGCACACCCCAAAAAAATAGGGTAGGACCTTATAGTCCTAATACTTCACTAGAACCTCAACACACAACAAAAACCAGCTTAAAACAGTAGGAACAAACTATGCAACCAGAGCAGTTAAAAACAAGGTTTCTTTGAAAGAAATTTTGGGGTTTCTTTTGAAATGCCCGAAAGTTTTCATTACCCACCCCCCCCCCCCCCTAAATTTTTCTATCATCATTATACCTTTTCTGCTAGTATTAAGAAGATTCTAGGTTACTGCTGGGTAAACTGCCTACATTAGAAGGATATTAATGTGTCTACTAACAGCCAAGCGCACTTTTAACACATTTTAACACAATCTTTCTCCTAACAGGCAGGCATGACAAGACAACCAAGAAATGAACAAAAAGCGCAGGCAAAGTTATTGAGGAAAGGCTACACAACAATCCACATAGTATCTTATGCTTATAATATAGGCCACTTTATGTTGACAACTTGTACATTAGTAGAACAAACCTAACCACCTCACAGTTTTGGAGAATTTGTACCACAAACTACAGCAGGAGAGAAAAAAAAACAACCCTTAGAAGCAGATTCAGGAAAGAGATGAAGTGTCAAAATAACAAAGAGGGAAGACTAAAAGATAAAACACGTCAACTACAGAAAAACAGTCAGAAGAGGTAGAAGCACCACAAAGATTTCACAACTAGCAAGTGACAAAAGAAAATTTGTTACAAGCCTGCAATCTGGTGTAGGGAAAAAAAAAAAAGGGGTATACTGGGTAATGACAACTGGAAGGGTACACAGCCCATAGTGAGGAGCTCTGATATACCCACCAGCAGCACATTCACCTAGCCTTCAAGCAAAAAAACCCAAACATACATTTTGGTCTTCTACAAATGAATATAAACAACTCGTCACCTTTAAGAGCCAAGCTGGAAAGTAGTCTAATCAGCCACCACATGGTGACAACAACAGCAATCTTCTTTGGACCATTCTGAATTCTTGCAATATTTACACTTGCAATTTTTAGTCACTACAAGCTGAAGATAACTTGCTTTGTCTGCCACAGCCTGTACACATATAGTTTGTGAAAACACAACCATTTGTCAAGGATTTGCTCATTATCAAATTGCAATGGAAGAGCACAAATCACAATATCATTTTCCATATATCCATATGGATGTGAGTTCCACTTGTTAACAATAAAAAAAATGCTCTCTATTGCATGCTGACAATGGAGAACTGAACTACAATCACACAGATCTGGTACAGGATTAAGGTCCAGTCTATAATCCCCTTAAAATTTAAGAATAATTGCACCATTTCACAGAGCGATCAGCAGCAACACACAAACGTATTTATAGCTAACGAAATGCCACATATAAAATAGATCAAAGTAAACTTTATTCTTACAAGAGAAGAAAACAGTTCTATAACATTCTCTGTCAATCTTGTTTTTCTGTGTTTTTAATAGTTGTTCTACACTGTTCGATTATAAACAATAACATATTTCAAACTGAGGTATTTCAAAACCAGATAAAGGACTTGGCCGTACAGCTCCCACTTCATTTAATAAGCACAGAATACTTAAATCCTTTATTTGCCTTTGAACCTAAGGATCTTTCCATGGTTTACGGCACATTCTTTAGCTTATTTCTTGAACACTGTTACCCACTTCATTAAAAAAGATAAAAGTTAACTTATGGCCACAACCTAGGTGGTTGCTGGGCTTCAGAGTGACTACTTGGCAAAACAAAACAAGGACACCAGACCTTCCAAGATCTGTGCAGTTATTACATGCCTAGAAACTAAGCATGAAAAAAAAAAAAAGCAGGCAAAATCATACTGAGAGAAATACTAAAATATTTCTTCATAACTGAGCTTCTAGACGCAAGATATAAATAAGTGACATATATTCAATTTGTATATATAATATAATAATAATAACAACTCTGAGTTTTGTATATTTGACCAATCAATTTTTCATGCATATATTTTCAAGGACTTTATTCTAGAAATCATGGCCAATACCTTTAAACTGTTATTTAAAAGAGATTTCTGAGATGGCTTTTATATTACGTGGTTTTTCTACAACCTGTGTCATGCAGTCTAAACTAACTAGCTCAGTCTACTCTCTGAATCATTAATACTGTTTCGTGTTAGCCCAAATGAAGGATTAAAACTGTAGAAGAGGCTGGATAAGTATTCTGGAAGCACAGGTGAACAGATTTTAAAGAATACCTGCTGAACCAGTACAAAAATACTTGCCTAACAACACTTTTTAATACATTAAGCATCTGTTTAGACCCTTGTCCAAAATTTGAAAAGCAGGATCTTTCAACATTGAATGGCATGTCTCAACTCTCAGTTTTACACATCAGCCTTCAGCCTGCAAAAACAGATACGGCTGTACTATAAATCTTGGTATGAAAGGAACAGTAACTCATTTCAAACCAGCACGATTTCTAAGTCAGTTTCTACACAACTGATTTGTTCAGTGAGGCTTGTTTTTAAAAGGTGCATGGTTAAGAAAACTAGTACACTTGGGCCTTACAACAGACTTCTGTAACAGTCATTAAAGTAATAAGAAGAATATTCATACTTGTTAAACTTTAAATCAATCAATCTACTCTTGAAGCTACTCACTAAGAACACGCAACCATAATTTCAGTGATAAATCTGCTTTAGACATCAGTAATCTACTCTGTACATGTCAAGGATGGTGCCTTCATTCCCACCTACCCAACACTACTTCAGTTCAACGAACAGCTCATTCACAAGTCGAGCTGGAGCCAGGAAAGGCAGATTTACACCTCAGAGTATGAAGTTAGGAAAGTAGGCACAAAGACAAAATAGACCGAGAACACACTGATCTGAACCAACATAAACCAATCTTTTTGTACATCTACATGGACATTCTAACCAGGAACAATATGATCAATTTGGACCAGAGAAAAAAGAACTTTAACATATGAATCCTGTATATACAAAATAAAATAAAAACACACTTAAAATACTTAGTAGCAAATCTTCCTGGTTAGTAGAAAGTAGAGCCCAGTTTCATCCAGAAGGGACAGATGTGAAATTAGCATGCTACAGCGGCTACCAAGAATCAACTCTTTAAGAAACCAGATATAAAATCATAAATAAAACACATTTCAAACCAACCATGTGAATTCACTCTTACCCAATGCACCTTTTAACAATTTGCCTGATGGTCCATGAATGGGTGACAGTAATGTGTAAACAAACACTATCACTTTTATCAGACACACTATTAAACACAATAAAGCTACAGAAGTAGTGGTTTCTGTGGCCTAGAATATTTGAGAATTTGTTTTATACATTGGGACACAACTAATGCCATCCAAGAAAGGATACCCAAGAGAAATCAGGGCCATGTATAGACACGGACATGGCTAAAATGGAGCAATCTGCTTTTTTAGCAGTCTGTGGAGCTAGCACCATAAATTTTGTTTAAGGAGGGATACTCAGCAGGGTCACCAGCTCAGAAGAAACACCTGCAAACAAACCCCGCGTTAGGGCCAGCCCAAGCTCCGGGAAGCAGGCCTTTTCCTGACGGCCCAGTAATTACACACAATGGTGCTTCAAACAGTGCCGGCTCGGGAGCCCACTCCCGAGGTGGGATTGCACTCCCTTGACAGGGCGAGAAAACGGGGAGCAGCACCACTGACCTACAGATCTGCCACCACCAGCGGCGACTTTGTATAGTCCACCACCACCTTCACCACCTTCTCCTTCCCAGGATGGCAGAAACTCCGCTATCCCTCCAGGGTACGAGATAGGGAACGGAGCGGGGGGAGGAAGGGGGCATAGAGCAGGAGCCCCGCGTCGAGGGAGCAGAGACGGACTTCCAGCTCCTGCCCGGCCCCTCGGCGGAGTAGCGGAGCCCCCACCTCCCGGACCACCGCCTCCCTCCCTTCGCCCCCAGGGGAGGAGGGGTGTCAGAGGGATGGGGACGGGGGGGGCCCCCGGTCCGCCACCGCCAGGAACAAAGGGCCCTTCGATAAGCCGAGCCGCAGAGCGCAACAAAGGGGCCTGGAGACCGCGAGAACCGAGGCGGGGGGAGGCGAAGCGGGGGATGGGGATTACGGGCCGGGCCGGAGCGGCAGCGGGCGCGGGGGCCGCTCCACCTCAGCCCACAGCGAGCGGCGGCGGCGTCGATTGCCCAGCCCGGTCCCGAGCACCGAGTCCCCGCTCCCCCCCTCCCGGGCCAGCCGCCGCATCGGGCCGCCGGCTGCGGGTTCCCCGCGGCGGGGGCGGCGCTGGTCCCGCCCGGCCCCCGCGCTCCGGCCCGGCCGAGCTCACACACACACACACACACCCCGCGGGGGAGGGGAGGGAGCGGGCGGGGGCAGGGCACGGGAGGAAGGGAAGGGAAAAGGGAAGAGGCGGCCTGACCTGGCAGAGCTGCTTGCAGTACTCGGTGGCCGCCTGCACGGCCGGCTCGCGGCTTTCCCGCAGCCCCGTCTCCAGCTCCAGCAGCCGCTCCCGTAGGCGCCGCAGCTCCAGGAGGTCGCCGCCCGGGCCGCCGCTCTCCCGCTCGGCCTCCTCGTCCGCCATCTTCGCACCCCGCTCCGTCGCGTACGCAGCCCCCCCGCCCCCCTTTCCTCCCTCCCTGCCTCCCTCGGCTCCCCCCGCTCCGCTCCCGGGTCACGTGATTACACAATGCCACGTTCCAGGGACGGGGGGTCACGTGCGGAGGAGATGGAGACGCGCGGGAGCGCGCGGCGCGCGCGCGCGCGCACCGCCCGCCGTCCCCCCGCGGCGCAAAGGACTGGGGCCGGGGAGGGGGCGGGGCCTCCACGCCTCACGTGACGCGACGCCACGCGCGCCGGGGCGCGCCCCCGCGCGGCCACGTGACGGGGCCCTCCCCCGCCCGCGCGGCGACGCGTTTTGGCGGCAAAACGGCCGCAAATGGCGGCGGCGTCGGGGGCAGTGAGGACGGGTTGGGCTGGTCAGTTTTTGCCGCTGTCCCTCGAGTTCAGAATCACGGAGTCAATTGGGTTGGAAAAGACCTTTCAGATCATCGAGTCCAACCTATGACCGAACACCACCACATCAACTAGACCATGGCACTAAGGGCCTCATCCAGTCTCACCTCCCACCTGAGAGCACCATGTGGCACGAACCACTGCTGGGCCAGCTGGGGCTGACACCACTGGAGTTTTGTGGAGTGTTGATTACCTCACCTTTCTTCCTCTGCAGGAAGTGTGTTAGCCTCAAGGATGCCACTGAGTTGTCTTCTTCATACCTAGATGGTCCTGCTTTTATTATAATTGGAAATGGGAAATGCAGCTTGGCTCTTCAAACGAAGCAGTTGAGATCTGGAGGTTCTGGAGGGCTTTGTTGCCCTTGCAGTCCTGTTGCTGGGCCAAGCACCCTCTCACACAATGGTTATGTCCTCACAAGAGTGCAAAGCTCCAGTGATGGATGCTGTCCTTCCCTGCATCTACTAAAAAAGCCGAGGAGTCTCTTTCATCTGTCACCAGTGTTGGAAATAGTGGAGATGGGCTTGAGGCATTGATTCTGATGAGAAGAAAAATATGGATCTGATGGACTCTGAACTAGCATGGATACATGTTTTGCAGTCTTCTAGGCTGCATGGGTTGATGTGGGTTGATGGCTTCACACTCTGCACATTACCAGTGCTCATTGAGGAAGTGAGGAGGAAATGTGTTACAGCAGCGAGAGCCCTGCCTGAACTGAACTGAATCATTTCTTATAGACAGCCAGCACTGTCTTAAACTGGGCATTTCACATAATCTGAAAAACGAGGAACACTGGTACTTTGCATGAACTTAAAATGAGTGTAACAGGCTTTTGGATGGAAAAGACTACCATCAGGCCCCTAAATATGCCTTTCAGTGTTACTCTGACCCAGGTTTAACTCAATATCCCATACCCTTGACCTTATCTTGTTTGACCATTGGATTGATTTGATGTTCATGTTCTCTTTTTTTTTTTTTTGGTCACAAAGGGCAAATGATGCTACCTACTTCTTGCATACAGCTGAAAACTGAGGCATATGGTGAAATGAACGCTAAATCAGAGCTGGGAAGAAAAGAGGTTCCTTCAAGACTGCAGAAATGTTAGTCTGCAAGTGTAGATGTTCACAGTGATAGCACTGAATATGCAACATTTTGGAGGCAGGCCTGGGAATCTGGTCCAAAAATGACCACATTTGGGTCATAGCAGTGAACCCAAAGTGGTGTGTTTCTAGTTTTCCATACAAGCATCCAAGTAGATATCTTATTTGCGACTTGTAAGCCAGAAACCTTTTCAGTTTCTTGACTCTTACTGCACGGGAAATCCATTCTGTTGCAAGCAGAAAAAGAGAAAACTTTCAGCTTTTCCATTTAAGGCTTAATGTAGTACCAGGAAAATCTATTTTGTTTGCGTGTATCCGTCGCTACCAAACTGCCTATAACACCAGTACCAATCAGTCTTGCAAATGCTAAAAACAATGGCATGAAGACCTATCTATTCTTTCTCAATCACTTAATATATCTGCAGGAACTAAAATACCTTTTCCTCTGGTTATCTCTGGATAACTCTGTCCTGTACTGTGCTGTTTCCAGTTATTTTCACTTAAGGGTAAACTGCAATAGCCCATCTGATAGTCTGTCCTTGTTTTAGCTTGCTGTATTGTTTCTGCCTTGACCAGAGAGTGTTCTGAATTGAGCCCAGGCCAGGAAGGAAGGAGAAAGGGAATATGGGTTTCTTGCTCATGCCAAAGGTTAGCACTTGGAGAGGGTAGAGTAGGTGTTGTTTGTTTTGTTCTCCTCAGGGTCAAGCAGAAAGTAGCCCATCCTTCAGTTGTGCTACCCTGAAGAGGACTTGGACTTAAGCCTCCAGGGGCCTCGTGCAGGGGAGGAATCCTGTCTTTAATCATGGCTCACAGGCAGTTAATTGCTAAGCTTGTATCTAAGAGACCAAGGAAGGAATTATTAAGTAGAAGGAATGACCACAAACAGTGGTGAATAACTAAGGAGTTATATTTTTCTTTTTTGACAACAGTGAGAATATGATGACAGCAACTGAGTCAAGCATGGCAATGGCCTGAGAGAGAGGAAAAGAATAAAGAGTAACTACAAGGCTGTATTATTCATCCTGTATTTGACTCCTGACAGAAGATACACTGTGGTAGATAGAGCTCATGGAAGAGAAGAGGTGGTGCTTGATGGTGACAGGAGAAAGAGATTGTGCACAGAAGAGGTTCAGATACCTGATTTCTTCATGGACATGAAGTGGGGCAGACTATGTGGCAGTGGAAGTATGTGAATATAAGAGAGAGGAGGCTTACATTGCAGTGTAAATATAGTCAAGTAACCCACTTGCTGTTAAAATGGAAAATACAGAGAAGAAAGAAGCAGACGAGGAAGATGTATGTATGGGGAAGGACAATAAATCCCATGAAGGGTGAAAAAAATTAACCCAATCAAAACAGTCCAAGGAACAAAGATGGAAGACTGGAAGGGAAAGGACCTGACTTTTACACCAGTTCAAGGACAGAATTTTTTGTTAAGAGAAGCTGAAAGACTTATTACTTGGGTGTGCTCAAGATAAAGATTTAAGATAAGGGCTTGTGGCAGTAAGGATTCATCACCATCAGGAATTTCTTTGGGGTTCAATTACCCTCTTCCCTGTTCTCTTATTCTTGCTGCTTCCTTGACTGATTCATTATTTCCACAGTGTGGTGTTTTCCTAGCTCCATGCTTCAATTCTCATGTCTCAAATAAAGCTGTCATTTAGAGGAGGCACATCAGATACTCTGTATGTTTTGGGATGAAGGACCTGCTTAGAAATGCGTAAGAGAGAAAGGAGTCTTTGTGACCTAAACTCCCCTGTATGTGGGTTATTTACCTATCAGTTGTTTGAAATAGCTTTGAAAATAGAAAAAATTTAATTTAGCCACCCACTATTTGGTTTTAGGTACTGGAAGAGGGAAGTTGAGCAAATAGCAAGAAAAGTATCAGAGGTTAGGATGATGACAGCAAAGAGAGAGAGTTGGAATAGTGATGACAGTGTAGCTTAGACTGTATGTAGCTGATAGCTGGGAGGAGGACTAACTCTTCCTGGGAGAATGTCATGTTAGCAAGAAACAGCTGTGATATTTGTATATCATTGGAGTCCTGGCAAGAAAACTAGATCTCTTAGGGATAACAGAAGATATGACAGAATAAAAATTAGGATGGGATCACACAAATACTAGAACACTCATGGTGTTTGGGAAGCAAAGGGGATTAATGGAGGATTAGAATTTGCAGTGTGATAGATATTAAAGAAACAAACAGCGATGGGACAGATAAAGCAGAACTGGTTTGAGTCCATGTTGGGAAAATGTGTCAAAGAGCTTCTGTTAGAGAGAATGAAGATGTGATGGAAATGTTTGGCTTCAAGTCTGGGGAGAAATAGTTTTTGGAAGATTAAGTAGGAAGAATACTTCTTGGAGCAAAAGTAGGTTGATAACTAAGGTTCTTAATTTCAAAGGTCAAACTTCAAAAAATTAAGGGAATGAGCTGATGATGACAAATGCATCTAGGTGGTTGAGGACTTGCATGTAGAAAAAGTTTGGCAGCTGCCAAATCTCTCTGAAAAAACATATCTGTAATTCAAATATCAAACGAGAGCGACAGTCAGTCCCAGCTTGATAAATAGCCACTTCAAAAGGGTTATTTGGAACAATCAAAAGCTTGAAAGGAATGGAACAAAATGATTACTTGAAAAATATTAAGAAGGGTAAGAATAAAGTGAGAATTTTGAGAAGCTCAACTTCCTTTACAAAGGAAGTTAAAGCAGGGGCTAATGAGAAAGAAGATATGAAAACGAATGTTTCCACATTTGAGATGAAAGCAAAAAACCTATCACATACCCATCTGAAACATCAGAAGATCTTTATTCATCCAGAAATTTCCATTAATGATGTAGGGGGAAAAAATGAGCTATAATAATGGAATGTGCTGATGATACAAATAGTGGAGACAATTTCCATATAAGAAGGATCAAGACTAGACGACCTTCAGAACCTTAATAACAGATTGGATTAATTTTAATAATACAACATGCAAGAAGACTAACAGCAGTACTTTCTGCTGGGGGAGAACCTCATTAGTTGGAAGTAACAGTGGGTAGAAAGTGCTCATTGTGTTAGTTGAGGATGGCCAACTCATAAATATATTCCAGCTGCAAAAAAAGTTACTAAAATCACGTGTCATGCCAGGTCAGCTATTTCCATTAGATATTGCAGATAAAAACACTGGTCTCATCTCATCTGAAACAATTTATGCAATTCTGGTCACTATTATTTGGGAAAGATGAAATCGCACTGCAGGAGGTACAGAGAAGGACTCAAAGAAGGATCAGTAATATGGAGAATCTATTTTGTGAGAGGAGAATAAAAATGGTTCATTTAGCTTAGTGAAACAAAAGGTGAAAAGAAGTATAATTTCAGTCTGGAAACAGTAAAAGTGAGCATTAGTTAGGACAAAAGCTTTTCAAGCTGAAGGATGGTAGTGTGAGAAGAAAAATGGGTTAACTGATTATTGGGTATGTTGAAACAGATATAGCTACCATGTTAGAAAATAAATAGTGCTGTTTCTGAGGCACGTAAGTGTTCCTTCACAAGGTTACAAAAGAAACTTCATGAAAATGGTAAAATACTAGATTTGCACAAAGGGATCTGATAATGAAAATTAATTGCAAATAAAACATAAACTCCAAAAGAGGCAAGAAAATGAATCTTGTGTGGTCACATCTTCCTTAATAATACTGATGGCTTCTGTCAAGGCTGGGGCCACATTCACCTATATTCAAAATCATCGATGTAGGTCTATATATTGCTCAGTAATCAACATGACCTATATGTCTGACAGCAAGAAAAGAAACAACTGAGCAGAGCCTGGTCTGTAGGTTGTCTTTGCATAGACTGGGGGGAGAAATGGAGAAAGTTTTCGCAATATCTATTTTCAGGTTGCAGAAAGGAGCAAATTAACGATGAGGGAGGACAGCACATTTGAAAATACAGCCTGGGTTATGGCTTGAGCTGTTTTTTCAGAAGGAAATCTTACAAAATATTTTTGGAGCTACCTTAAAGGCAAGGGAGTGGATATGTTCTCATTTTATATAATTTAATACAAACCACAGTGCTAATACCTATAATTAATGGTGCCTTTCTACCTTTCCAATTGTGTTTCCTGTTTATCATTTTCCTTTGTTCACTTCCCAGTGCGCACTGCCTGAATCCTCAATGGTTTTATTCTCATTGAGAGAATCTAGCAGAGTTCTAGCTATACTTTAAAAAATTATTAAGAGAAAGAAAGGGTGTTCTGGAGATGGGTGTATTTTCCTGTCATTGAACTCTTCTTCATTCCCTTCCCCATTGGGCAAGATTTGGCTTTTCAATTAGGAGGATTCCACTGAAACGTTTTTGGTTTGTTTTTGGGGGTTGTTTTTTTTTGGTGGTTACTTTAATTTTGTGTCTAAGAACTGAATCTTTTTGATGAGTGTGGAAGAAAGGGATTGGGCATCAGGATAGGGCAGTTCTTGTGAACAAGTTGGGGAGGGAGAAGAGAGAGTACATTTAAAATAAAACTGAATATCCTGCTATTAGCTAAAGGAAGAATTTATGTAGGTGTAAGGTCAGTTAAAAGAAGGTTTTGTTTTTCATGTTGATCTGCATTCTGCATTCCTGACTCTTCATGATTTAGCTGTTTTATAACCAGTTTATTACCTAGTAGTGACACCCAGCTCTTTGCAGTGATAAAGTGTAAAACTGCTTCTCAAGAACATGTTTTGCAGCAACACATTTATTTTAAAAAAATGTTTTGTTGAATTTTTCAGCAAATTAATATTGAAAACCTTTGGTAAAATATAGATCCCTGTGTCAATAGATGGAAAAAAATGGTTCAACCTGCAAAAGGCAGGAGGGGGAGTTAGAGGAGTGGACTTTAAGAATGGGTAGTGTAAATGTTCTATAATCCCTCACCATTCTCTGACTGATGAAGAACTACATATACTGCCTGTTACAGTAATATTGATTGCAATCAGATGATAAAATCATTGCACAAAAGAAGAAACCACTGCAGTGAAAATGAAAAGATGGAAATTGAATTCTTGATTTAAAAATGATTTTTTGGAATTAAATCAAAACCTCATTCTTATAGCTGAGAGTTAGTCATGGGAATAAAAAAATGCTGAAAAAATATAACCAGTTTAAAATTTGTTTCAAACAATGTATTTATCTTCAACAGCCATCCCACACTTTTCATCTACATTCCTTATGCTATAAATTTTCCTCACTCCGAGCCTTAGATTTACTTACAATTAATCCACTGGTATAGTGATGGAGATTCTTGCTGGAATGCATTAACTTCCTCTGTTAAATCCCCCCTCAGGCAAACCTCTTGAAAAATATTTCCTTTGTCTAGGATACACAGTTTAGTAGCTCCTTTCTTATAGTGAGATAACAATTCTTTTGCAGTGATTTATGCATACTATTCAAATACAAAACCTGCATTAAATTATGTTACATTAAAAGATCTGAGACGTTCATGCCATTCCTTAGGCACCATTGTGCAAGGAAAAATGTAGGTCTGATCGCGTTGCAGTTCAAGCCCATCCTTATAGACACAGAGAATCATTGTGATGTGGACTTGCAATGATGTAGCAACACTGACTTACTAACTTCTGGCTTACAGAGACCAAATAGACTTTCAGACTCTCTGATGACCATGTACACCTTTAGTATTCTTACTAATCTTACAAACAAATTTGTTGTGTGGCATTTCAAAAGAAGCAGACTCAGGACTTCTGGAAGGAAGATTTCACAGCCTCTAAAATAGCCTATTTAAATGCTTCACAATCTGAACTGTTTGATAGGATTCATAATACTCGGCTTAAATCCTGCTGGAAATTCATCTGATCTTTGTTCTTCCTCTAGTTGTCACGGTGGAACAATAGCCACCAAATCTTTTATGGCAGCTTACTACATTTTTGAGTGCTACTATAATATCTCTCCTTGAGCTCTTTATTTCTCAATTTACTGCCCTATTTCTAAGCCACATAAACCTCATTCCTTCAGCTTCCCTCACAGCTGGTATTTCCTACTTTCCTTGCTGTCATACGTGTCCCTCACCCTCAGCGATGGACTGCAATTTTTATTTCTTGAAGCACAGTGTCCGGTGCCCAACCCAGTTCTGCACTTGCTGGGACTTTGCCAGAGCTGACTTAAGTGGAATGATTTTCTTTGTGTCATCTGCTACATTGTTGGCTCTAGTTTGTGATCTCCCCCATTGTTTCCTGCCTACACAGTCGTTTCCTATTCTATATTTAACTTTCTGCCCTCATTATATTTCTCTTTCCGAAGTGTTGTCTGGTTTGTATTTTGTCTGATTGATTTAGGCTGATTCTTCAAGGCCCATTTTTAGTGCTGTTTCCATCCTTCAAAGCACTTTACCACTTTACCCAAGCTGATGTCACTGCCAAACCGTGTCAGTGCACTCACATGCCATAGCCCAGGCTGTTAATGGATGTGGGGTATAAAACTGTTCCCAGGATGATGTAGTGTGGCACTCCTCTTGAGAAAGCTTCCCAGAATGACAACAAACCATCAATTACTGCACTTTGAGAAAAATTTTACAAATGTTGTGCACCTACAGGATTGCTACTTACCTCTGGAATGCACTGACATGGCTTACTTAGTAAAATGCTGTGTGGAACAATGTCAGAAGCTTGTCATTGTCATGATGCATCATATCTGCTATTTGCACTTATTTGTTAAAGCAATTATCCTGTCCGAGAATGATATTAGCATTAATTAATACAATTCTTCTCATGACTAACCCATTTCAACTGTTTTTTGATAATTATCATAATCTTCCAGGTATTTACAAATTTTATATTTAATAATTTGTTCCATTTCAGGGGATAAAAGGTTGTCAATATAAAATGCTCTAAATGTTCTGTTCTCTCTTTTAAAAATAGGTATTGCATTTATACTTTTCTAGGGTTTGAACCTTCCTTGCTTGCTGTTAACTTCTTGAAAATCATCATTAATGATTCAAACATTACTTCAGTTAGTTCTCTGAACATTCATGGTTAATTTTGTCACAGCCCACTAATTTAACCACCTCTAACTTTTTTCCCCCCTAAGTATCGTGGGATCCAGGTTTGGACTCGTTAAGCTTGTACTTGACAATAGCAGTACCATTCTGCAACATGTGTGCTTAGTGTCAAAAAAATTGTTGTAATCAGCAAAGCGTGTGTGCTTACGTACACTCCGCTCAGCCAACGTGTAAGTACATGATTAAATGCCTCTGAAATCGCTGGGACTTGCGACATTACCCAAGTTAATGAGACTTCACACCGCGGCTGCTCTGCAAACAACTGCAGACTGCTCGCTTGGGGATCTAGTGGGATCCCCTGCCCTGAAAGGTGTTTGAATTATCTACTGGCTGTTGGATATTATGTCTCTCTCTGCACACCGGGATGGTTGGGAAGGGCGTGTTGGTAGGGCGGGAGCGCAGAGGTGAACGGAGTCACGGCTGGGTGTGGCGAGGTGTTGAACCCAGGGCGTGTGCCAGCCTTGCCTCAAGCACCGAGTCCTGTCCTTGGCCGCCGGCGGATCGGTCGTGTGAGCTGCACCCCGAGCAGGGAAGCATGTGCAGAGGTGCCTAAAATGTGCTGATCCTGAGTACAGCAACAATCCAGTGGCACCGGGATGTTGCTGTGACTCTGATGACAAGCCTTGCTTATCAGCTGAACACAGTAATTCAGATGTGGCAGCACGCTGCCGTGTCTCTACTCCTTTTGTGACTGAACTGGTGTGTTGCTATGGGGCCGTATCACTGCGGTGGGTATCCCGGTGCCGTTTGGTGCCTGCAGAATGCCTCTAGATCCTCTATTGATACCTGCCTTGGCCTTTTTAAACCTGCTTTCAGAACCTTGGTGTCTGTAGTGATGCTCTGACAAAACTAGTGGTTGAAATAGGAAATAGAGTAAATTTAGGTGAGCTGCTAAAAGGTGAGGTTTTGGTAATTTAGGGCTTGTTTTGAGCCTTATTTGGCCGAATGTAAGAATCTGAAGTGCTGATGTACATGCTTACATCTGAGATAACATCTAGGTTCCCCTTATAACCAAGGAGAGTGGCCAATTTATCTTGGCCTGAGACAGTTGTCAAAAATAGGTCTAAGTGTGCCTTTTTCCCCCTCTTTTGATTCTGAGGGAATCTAAAAAGACATTTCAGCTGTCTGTCTGACATTGCAGTTGCCTGTGTCTGATGAGACAAATCTCAGGCTCATTCACGTAAACTTTGAAGATTATATGTAGCCATACCTTCAAAGATACATTCCAAATATGGTAAATAATGAAAGTATCAGTTCATATCCTTGCACGCTTTTTTTCCCCCCTCATTTCCTTCCCCACTCTTTCCTCTGCATTCAATTTTATTTTGTTAGACTTTAATTTGCTAGACTGGTGAATCACTTTCTCCATGGGTAGCGCTTGCTCATTCCTCATTTGTAGCTGGCACTGATCACAACTTTGTATGTAGGATTTGGTTGAGTGGGAGGGAAAGCATGTGCATGGGATTCATATTTCTTCTTGGAAACATGTGCTAGACCACCACTCAGATACTTGTGACCCCACTACTGGTTCACAGACAGCAGGATGAGTAACTCCAGCATAAACTGATGGTAATCACAGAGGACCCTTTTGTACACCCCAGGAAACTGAACCCACCACTCACTACGTTCCCTGTCCTGCCTGTTTGCACCGAGCAATTCTGCAAGTTGTGCTCTGAGGAATACTAATCGCATGTTTGTGAGTACTAATTCATTATTTGCTTAATATAGCTTTTTAAAGCGTACTGCTAAGAATGTCAGTCTGAAAAAGTTCCCAAGAATGTTTCTTCCTCTGTTTTCACTGCACATTAAAGCAGCACTGGTGGAAGACCTAAAGCAAATGCCAGGAAGCTGTCAAAACGCAAAGGTATTGGCACTAAGCTTTATTTTTCCCTGTCAGAATGAGCTGATTTCACACACACGACCCTTTAAACCAATAAATCAATGGTAAACTTGTGACCTTATCTGCTGTAATGAATCACTTGTATTGCCATGTTCTGCAGCATATCAAACAGCAGCAAATCTGGTTTCACTGGCCAGTGCACTCTGCCTGGTTCAGTGCTGCAGTGAAGCTCTGTTTAAATTAAAATTGTATGTTTCAGCTTGACAAGGCATATCAAATGTTAACGTTTGTTCCTTAGTCATACTTTGCTTGGTAGTATTTTGTCCTAGCCAGTAGAAGTAGCAAAGCTTTACTATCTCTGAATTTCCCCCCTAATATTTAGATACGCGTTTTTAAATGTTTTTAAAAAAACTACCAAAACAACTGTAAAGGATATTAGCAGGAAAAAAAATTACAGTCAATTAACAAGTGGTGACATTCAAATGTTTTTATTAGCTTGATAGCCAGAAGGTCTGACTGCCTTCTTAGAGTAGCATGTAGTGCACTCTCAGATATAAACATCGTGAAGCTGGAGCTGAAGGTTTGCTTTAAAGATTGTGTGTGGCACTTGCCAGCATGATTTTTTGCCAGTCTGTATCTGCCTCTACCAAAGACTCTACAAGCTGAAGGACCTCAATACATATTTCTATGAATTCAAACCCAATATTGTTTAAATGCATTTTGTGTTAGTCTGTGGACTTCTCTACGTCTATCAGACTCTAAGTCCTGGTGAAGTTACTTCTACCTGTGAATAACCCTGGGAAGGTGATTATGTTCCTGAAAGTCTGCTGCACTTGCAGCACCATCCTTTCAAATGATGCAGAGCATTCCCTTCTCAGTATCAAGCAAGCAGAGTGTTTGTCTGTAGTTGTTTTACTATGTCTAGGAGCCCACATCATGGATAAAAATAATTTGCATAGAAGGATAGCCTTTGCTTCAGAGAATTTTAAGCTAAATACCACTAAAACAAGAGATTACAAAGAGACAGACAAAGAGAAAGAATCTAGGAGGCAATTAGCAGATAAAATCAATCCTCACTTTCCTCCCCTTTCTAACCTCCTGGATATGCTGTGGGAAGTTACAGAGAACTTCTACTTACAGCATGTCTCTCAGATTGTCTAACTGCAAAAGAAAAAGTGTGGTTATATCCATGCCAGCATATTAGACAAAACATTACAGATGCTTTGGACTGGATTCATCTAGTCCATTGTGAATATCTTAAAAAACAGATATGACTATCTAAGCCAGCTTTCTTGACCTGTGTATAACCAGTGGAGAGAAAGAAGCAATTGTAGGGCATTTTATTCTAAGGTGAGAGCTAGGACAGAGTAGTTGAATGGCACCCTGAAAATGCCTGTGTCCTTCAACTGACTGCCAGAGCAACCAGCATGGACATTGGCCATATGTACTGCAGATGTCTAAAGTTGAGGGGATTTGAATCCCACTGTGGTAGCTTTCTCCTTCTGTGCACTCATGCAAGGGTAAAATATCAATAATCTATGCTTCTTGACAGCTTACTGCTGAACAGCACACAGAATGTTGCATGAACGAAGTAACTCCTGAATGCTGAAGCAGGGAGTGATCCCCTGAAGCATTTCCTACTGTATTTCTCATGTCTGAAAAGAGGACACATACACCATCTACACCATCTGAACAGGAGACTTTGTTCAGTCATTTCTCAGCTCTTTTATTTTGTGTTCTAAACTTACCTTAAGAAATAGTGTGGATCACAAAATAATATAAAATAGCAGCTTTTTAAATTTTTACTCGCTTTCAGACTGCCTTCCCTGCCTTCTCCCTTCTCCCAAATTTACAGCTTAGACCTTTATAGATAGATATAGATATAGATGTAGATGTAGATATAGATATAGATATAGATAGACTTAGATAGACATTTAGCCTAAATTTGAGATGTAAATTTAATGGATTGCTGGTCCCTGAGGACAGCCACGTAATATTGCTGGCAGCAATGGCTACTGTTCTGCCTTGTGAGAATGGCTAAATTTCAACAATGTGGGAGAGCAACTCCAAATATCCAGCCTTCAAAGCACTGTAAGTTCTATTTTGAAGTGTTATTATGTAAATGTAAGCCCTTTTTATTTCTGATAGACAACTGTACGGAGGTGGGCAACACTGGCCTGCTTTCCAATGTGGCATTAATTATAACGCTCTAGCCCATTTTCCATGTGCTGAGTCACACCAATAGCCAAATACTATGTATAATTTCCTTTATTAGTTGCTCTGATAATCTCTGGTAAATATGAAACAAATGCTGTGCACAGTTCCTCCAAAGGGCAGGTGGCTGTATGAAGGGATTGCTTAGACATAATCAGAAGAGACCACTGCGAGTGTGGGAAATGACCTGCTGCACTATGTAGACCTAAGGCCTCATCTGAAAATTTTGGTGAAGCCCAGAACATCAGTTTGACATCTTAAGCAAAATGCCCAAGTGGGCTGAACAGAAGGAGTTTAGGGGAATGACTTTACTCCCCCAAAGCCACTATGTGATGGTGAGCTCTCCAGGGCAGGGGACCATTGCCTGCTTGTTCTCTGTGTGGTTTTCTTAGGTGCTGCTGCAATATTGAACCTAAGTATGGTGATTTTTTTATTCAGCCAGATTACCTGGCAGCCAGTTTCCTCTGTGCAGGGACAGCAGAGAGGGTAACAGCAACCTGGTAACAATCCTCTTGGTAATGTGATAGAAATAACCTGTTTTCTTTAGAAACCTTTTTCCAGCTAAGTTTCTATGTCAATGCTTTTTTTTTCTTATCAGCACTGTAGGCTACGTCTTGCTTGCTGCAGTTTGATTGGAATTTGAGGAATTTGGGCATTTTTTCTGCTTTCATTTGTAAAAGGCAAGAAATACAGTTCTGCGAAATGTGAAAGTAATTAATAATATAAACCTCTACTAATAGAAGAGGTGATACAGTGAGCATATGAAAGCATTCCAATTTGCAGCTAGAAAAGGATAATAGCTAATTGTCTGAACAATTATTACTGTATAAGATAATGAGAGTTGCTGAAATAGCTAGTTGTATAAATGAGACATCCTGCATTATTGATCAGGCATCTTTGTTTTAGATGCACTGGAGGTATACATTTCACTTTTAGATGGCTATTTATCAAGTCTAAACCTCACATGCAATGATCCACTCATGTGGTTTGGGGTGTGTAGGGGTGTGTTTTGTGTGGGTTTTTTTCAATAAAAAGACATAAATGTTGAAATATGTTTAAAGTAAGGCAGCATTACCCATCTCTCATGGGCTACCCTTATGGGGCTATCCTTGTGGTGCCGGAACATATTCATTGACATAATCAGTTTGATCAGCAGTCTATGTAGTCCAGTGGTTTACCTCTGATAATAAATTAATTGTTAATAATTACTGTTTCAGGAGTCTAACAAACCTGGTTACTTCAACTCAGCAGTGTTATACATCACTGGAGCGGACCTTCCTGACCTTGTGATCTCGTTAGTCATCATATGAGGTGGACTTACTTTTATTTAGTAAAAGTAGAGAAAAAGAATATTGAAATGCAATCTCTAAAGCCCTTGAAGTTAACCTACATGTTAATGACATTTTGTTTGCTGTCCCACAATGCTGTGAGAATTGTAATATTATCTATTCTAAATTTGCTCAAAGGAATTGGATTTCAAATAAGCCTATTCATAAAAGAAGCATGAAAACAGAGTGAAACAGGAGTCATCATCCTATTAGTACTGTAAGTTGCCTAATAACAAGCAATGATTAAACATTTTGACCTTGAAAATTGCAGTAAGAAAGGGGAAAAAAATATATCTATTCCTTATAATCTTTCTGATTTTCTTCAGTGGCACAGTTTTTACTTAGCTTGCATGAAGTAATGTTTATTGCACATATTTCTGAAGTGCCATAGTCTGTAATATTAATTCCATTAAAAACCAGAAAAATATATGTATTAGTGAACCTGCTTTACGCTACGGTTTTAGAACAGGAGAGGCTTTTCAGTCAATTATTTATGTGCAATAAGTACTGAAAGACTTATTATCTCAGAATAATCAATGTTTGGCTGAAGCTTGAGAACACTAATAGCTAATCTTAAAAGTCTCAATCCAGTGTAATTTGAAATAATGGCAGAACTCCCATCAATTTTAAACAAAGGAGGCTGAGGCCAAGAAGTATTGCTTTGAGAGATAATTTTAGATAATCAGTTGAAAGCATCTGTAAAAGAGCAGAAAATTTGACTTTCACTCCTGCATAATACAGTATGAAGTATTTTAGCAGAGATGAGCTCCTAATGGTATGTATCTGTATTTTCTGTTGCCTTGGGGGGCCTTTTTTACATATATATGTGTATGTGTGTGTGTGTGTATTTACACACACGTATATATGCACTGAGCTGGTGTTACTGTCTCTAGGAATAAACAGATGGCAGCTGAAAAAATTAGGATCAAACTGAGGAGTAGGGAGACTCAGTGAAATACTGAAATAACTGCCCATCTTTTTAAATAACACTCAAGTTACTTCTTTTGTTCCTTGAATCCCCAGCAAATTTTTTCTCTCCAGGAAATGCTTTCACTCCTTCTGGTTGTTCTCTCTCTTCAACAACCCTGATAATTTGCTTAGGTCAGTGCAGAGCGACTTGTGGTATGTGGGATCCTCTCTCCCAACATCTGGAAGATAGCATAAGAAATGAAGGAAGTGACAGCCAAAATGCATAAGATAGTGCCAGTGCTTCAGGATGCCTTCTGGTGCAAGGTCTGGTGCAGGCTTGCACTTGTGGGTGCTGTATTAGCCTGTAGGGCAGGGCTGGACAAAGATGTCAAGGAGGTATTTAAAGATTGCAAGGGAGAAGGAAAGAGGAGTTTCTGGCATTTGGTGAGCATTCCTTCTCTCAGATGAAGGACTGCTCTTTTCTAATTTTGCACAAATGATGAAGGGTGGATTTTGGCTGCATTTGGAGGAAGTTCTGAAATGTAATTTTATTGCTGAAAAAAAATCCTCCAAAACACAACCTGCTTGTCCATCCAAGCTAAAAATGTTATCAAAACTTCATTTTAATGGTTTTTTCTTCTTGTTTGCTTGTCTGCAGGGATTAGGAAGACCAATAAAGAAGGCAGGGATGAACACAGCAGTAATTAAAAAACAAAAGTTAGGTGTGCTCTCTACAGTCTTTTCTGCTGGGGTATGGTATAGTAAACCTTGTATTAACCTTATTAAAAGTAGGCAGATTCTGTTTAATAGTGCTAATATGTAACCACACTGGGAGGGTGTGTTTCTGTTTATTGATAGAGTGGACTTATTTTTTAATAGAAGCATTTGTTTTCTGAAGCAAAGGAGCCGTTCCCCAGTCTTTTACAGACAGTACTGGGTGTCAGTGCTGAGTGGCAAAGTAGAAAAGCTTTCCTCTAGCAAGGAAGAGGCAGCATCAGGAAGCAACCGGCAGATAAGCAGATATCGCTAAGTAGGGAAGTAGGACAGATACCCTGAGACAGCATCTGGCAGAGCAAGGGAAGAGATATAAACTCTCCTTTCCAGAGAAAGCCAGAGGAGGAGCTGTAGGGACTCAGCTCCTAGAAAGGAGCCAGAAGTTCTGAAACTCCATAGGATTTAAGTTCTGATCTCACACTGATTTCAGCCTTAACAAGCACTATATTTAGTGTCACATATGTTCCTTAACAGAGTCTCAGTTCAATTTAGGAACATACTGGCCTCGAAGAAACTTGAAAATTTTAGCAATTTGTTGCATTTTTCCAACACAGAATGGCAAAATACTGATCTTGGCAAAGCATATTCGATGGTCCAGTCTGGGGTACATATTTACCCCTATTTTTATCCATATGCTTGTATAGACCATAAAGTCATTATATCAGTGTGGCAAAAATACTTCAGAGTATCACCAAGTGATTTAATGAACTAGAGGGTGCCCTATCCCCCTCCAAAACAGTGAGCCACATTCCCTCATTTCTCATTCACTCACACATTAAGACAGATTTGACCAAGTATTTTTAGTTGGAGATTTGGAGTGGCTAAAGTAAGAAATCCTCTTAATAAATATAGGAGCTTTTTTTAAACTATCTTTTATACCAGTGTAATTCCATCGACTTCACAAGATTTATTCCTAATACATTGTGATAGGGAAAGAGTATCAGGTTGCAGGCACTTTTATTTTTCTTTTTCACTGTGGGGATAACGGTGTCACTGTGCTTGAATCCTTCTAATGAAATAAACATTTTGCGTAGCTTTTGCTTTTTACTAGTAGATGATTTGCTACAATACATAGGTGAGTATTAAATATACAATATGAGGTTTACTTATTTTCCTGATTATGAAGACAGTTTTCTAGCTTTTGTGAAGCATTACAAGTCATCCTGGATTTCCCATAGGACTGCAAGCTGAGGTGAGTATGAAATGGACAGGACAGAGACATTCTATAAACTTCAGCAATTTTCATCAATTTGCTTTGAATGACAAGAAATATTAAGCTTCTGTCTTCCAGGGAAGCACTTCTCAATAAACTGTGTTTACCAATAGCTCTCAAATTTCAGCTGTATGCTTTTGTTATTAAATGAAGCAAAAATTGTAGGGAGAGAGACCTTTTTTTTTTTAAATTTATATTTTATTAGACCAGCGCACATTGTTGAAAAAAGCCAGACAAGCTTACAGGTGCAGAAATCTGTCTTCAATTGCAAAACAAAAGCCAATTTCAAGCCAAGTGTAGGCTGGGGACAATTGTCTTGAGTTTAACTTTGTTACAGTGATGACTTGAACAAATGGAAGAGAAAAAGGTGTCTGACACCTTGAAGCAGATGAGGTTGTTAGTGAAGGCAGAGGTGATAAAGGTTTGCGATAAATGTGTCTGAAATAGCAAATGGAGTCTGGGGGTGTTGCTGTTATTAAAAAGAGAGTCAGGGCAAAGGAGAAGAAAACAGCAGAAATCTACAGAGGTGCAATTCACCAAATCCAGCTACACAATAAACATTTTGTAAGAGACCGATTGTTTTGCAAATAAAAGCCTCATTTTCATAGGAACATGAGAAGCTGCAGGGGGTCTCTTTCAGTATCCCATCTTCAATGTGTGACACAAAGGAGGTGCTTAAAAGGTAATTTTAAGCCTTTGGATGTTTTTGAATTTTTTGAAGCTATAAAACATTTGTAAATCTCTCTGGGTAGGACAGTGAGCAGTCTAAGGTAGCTACCCTGGGCTCTCAATGATGAAAAATAGGCACACGGTAAAAGTGGCATAATCTTTTACTGAAATAGATGTTTAGGGCTATTTCTCTCCACTGTTGGTAAGGGCAGTCCAGAGTGAGTGACTAGGGTTTAGGCAGTTAACTTCTGACATCTGAAGTGAACCTCTCTCAAGTCTCCCAGACTTGGAAACAGAGCAGGGTCTTGAGCACCAACCCAAGGCTGCCTGCATTTCCAGGGGCTGTTCCCAAGAGGGTGGGAATGAATGTTGTCCTCCCCTTTGAGAAGAGGAAGGGAAGCCCTGCTGGACTGCTTGGCCTCAGTGCCAGAAGGCAGAGTAAGACCCGTCTTATTTAGCCAGCATCAACAGAGACTCTGTCACTTGAAACTGAGGACTTAGAAGTCTCTATGCCTTGAAAGCTGCGCTCTGATGCAGTTTTCAGAAGCACCTCCATTGCATTAGCTTTATTCTAAAAACAAGATAAGATCCTCCTAGAAATCTTAACTTCATAAAGGTGATTCTTCTATATTTCTATGCTTATCCATGCATTCATTTTCTGGGCATTAAATTCAAGTTGAGGATTCACAAACTAACATTTCTTCTAAATGTTTGCATGTGTCACTGTTGCTCTTTACTTTGTATTCTCTGCTAAAACAACGCCGTTTCTATAGTAGTGTTTTATGACGGCTTTTAAAATAATTGTCGGGGTTTGACGCTGTGTTTTTGTCGCTGGCCACGTGGTCCCCGCCAGCACCGCACGGGCGGCCCCGGCCCCGGGAGGGCTCCGGCTGCGCGGACCCCCGGCAGCCCCTGCTAGGATTGGCCCCGGCAGCCGCCTCACCACCCCTCGGGAGAAAAAAAGGAAACTTCCCGTGGTTTTTCTTTTCTCTACTAGGTCATCACAGAGGGGTTACCCCCTTGTCTAATTGGGCAGACAGTATGTCCATCGCCAGAGGTTTCAGGGAGTGCCTCTGCTGGACACAGTAGAAGTTTTGGGGAGTTTTTCTGTCAGAAGCAGCCTCCGTGTCTTCCTCTGTCCACACTAGAAGTCCAGGTTGTGTTAAACTTACACAATAATATTCCCCAGTTTAAAAAGAAGTGTTAGAAAACATTAGTATTTTGTTCTTTTTTGAAAATGAGCTTCTGTTCACTGAAAACTGCAGCAAAAAAATGGATGTTCAGTGTTTGAGTTCCCCAGGAAACTCATACATCACTGACTTTGTGCTCTCAATCTGACCTTTCTTTCATTATATAAGACAAAAAAATAATCCTTATGAAAGTCAGGTTGAAGATAAGATCAGCATGGTGGGCTGGTAATTACATAAAGTGATGTTCAGTCATTAGAGAAAATGTACAGTTGATCCAGCGGCTTAGATGTGGGTGAGGAATATGATCTAGCTTTTACTGGTATAAAAGAAAGATGCAACTTTTTCATACATCAGTTTTGGGAACTTACATCCAAGCATCAAGGACAGCTCATCTTCGAACATCGTCCTGCAGTTTCTCTGATTTGTTCTTGTCGAACAAGGAAGGTAATATATTTTTATTTTTTCATTACTGTTACAGAGGGACAATTGCATATGTTTTGACGTTCTCTTTTCCTTCTTTCAAAAAGTTTTCTTCTCTTTCCATTCTGTCGAAGTTTTTGCTTTGAACATTAATTTAAAAGTTGCTTTGGAACTAAAACATCAGTGCTTAGGGTTAAGCTAACTTTGTAAGTAAGAGAAAATGAGGGTCTAGAAATAGATTGCAGCTAAACATTGATAATTTTTGATTTCTGATTGGGTCCCAAACTTCTTAATTAGTAACTTTGTGTTTTTCTCCTGTTCAACGGTGGCAATTGCTGTCATATATCAAACATTACACAACCTGTGGTATTAGCACATCTCTTGGAGTCCTTAACACAAAAAGACAAGATATTGTAAATAATGAGGTGAGATTTTACTTTATGGGAAAGATTTAAAATTACTATCTTTCCAAAGAACTCCTGAAATTCAGGCATTATATATTGTTCCAGTAGCTTAAGAAAGATAATATTTAATAGAACAAAGTAGAAGTTTCCTTGGATTTGATGGTGAGATGAAATGAGTGGTGAGAACATTAACTGGATTAACAGCATGGCCAGAGTCAGAAAATTTAAGTAAGACCATCAGACAAAACAGCTGTTGCCTTGGAAAAGAAGAGAAGATCACATCTGCGGTTTGTTGGCAGGCCTCTTTGGTGGTTTTGGTATGAGCCTGACAATCTGACTCAATAGAGGAAGTGGAAAACTGCAATTTCAATTTGCCTTTTGGTTAATGTAATGTAAAAAACTTCCCTCTGGGATTCCCTTGAGACTTTGCAGTGTACCAAATTATAGCATTATGTCTTCTTGGAAGAATTAGGATGAAGGATGCCACAGTGCCTTCAGCAAAAAACATGAAACAATCTGTCTAGGGTTGGGTGTTATTCCTGTGGCTGGCTTCTTTTATTGCAGCCACTGGAGCATTTAGGCTATCAAAAGGCTTGGGATGTTGTAGAAACAGATCATTTGGAAAAGTCTGTTTCAGTGCAGGAAAGTCTGCCAGCAGTCACACCCCCTCTAAGGGATTGCAAAGAGGATATACAGAAGACAATCTTTTAAAGAGCGCTTTATTTTCTGGAGGGAGGGATCCAGCCAATCCACTCAGTGTGGCTCCATAGATGCTGTGAGCTCAGTTCAGTTCCCAAAATGTTTGGCAGGACCATAAGAGGTTGTGGATCTAAATAGTGTGAAGGACCACCTTTCTCCTGCAGACACAGCTTACTCTTGTTGAAGGAACAGGTCATATAAGGCTGGCACCTGCTTCTCAGGAACCTGACAGCCATGTTCAATGCTTCTGAAGCTTTCAGTAAAAGTCCAAGCAGAGATGGATAACCACAGGCTGCATAGAGCCTGTATGCATACCTACATACATACATTGAACTGGCTTTTGGATACCTCTTCTGAGTGCTTATTTCCAGTGCTTCCAAAATTGTTGCCATTGTTTTTTCTTCCTGATCATTACTGGCCACTTTTAATTCCTTTATCCTCTGTTTTCTGCCCATGTGAACTGACTCACTGGACAGGTGGGAGGGAGGAGGTGAAGTTACTTGTACCCAGCACCCAGCCTTACCACCTGGTAACTGCCACCATATCAACCTCTTAGCCATTCTGCTTAGCTGGCTTTCAGATCATTCTCTTTCCTCTGTTTCTTTTTCTGTCATAATTAGGAAGATGCTTGTTTCCATTGCCGTCGTTCATTGCACTGGAAAGCATTGCATATGAGTCTTGCTCATAAACTTTGTTTCTTTCCACTTTAGTAACTGCTGTGAGGCAGGGGCCATGTTCTTTTCATCCTGGCTTTCGCCTCAGCCTTCAAAAATATGTGTATTTGTGTTTCCAGACAGATCATGGATTGCTATGGGAAGTATGCAGCTGTCACATTGACCATTTTTTCGGTATTTCTACATCTTCTTCATACTTTCCCAGATGAAGAGTTTCTCATGCAGGGTAAGCTGCTTTCAGCATTTAGAAATAGAACTATTATAAAGACTATTAATTAAATTTCCATGTTTTATAAATGTGGTCATAAATTTTATCATTCAGTTGCATTTATTGACAAGGAGGGTGTAATAAATCAAGATAATTTCACTATGAGCATGCTTCCTATTTCTTCCCTAAACATAATTTCTCCAAGCCAAGGATGTCCCAGATGACCATGCCCTCAAGTTGTTGTGGGTAACCTTAATCCTTGAAACACTATCGAATAGAAACATTTGGTTTCTTCTACTACTGCAATATCAATGACCATGTAACATTAGGAACAGCAGAACCACACCTTCTCTTCATAACATGCGGAAGGTTTTTCCTCTGTAGAGCCCCGAATATGGGATGCTGGTGGTGTAGCATTCTATAAAAGAAGCATGTTAGATTTTAAGGGTATTTTGGAGGTTGCAGGGGTTTTTGTTTAGCCTCAAATAAAATATAGAAAAATGTGATCTAGAAAAATCTTGGTATCATCAAACATTTAAAAAACTCTCAATAACATCTTACCTGAAAATAGGCAATGTTTAAGAATCACTACAAATCCTGTTGGTGCTTTTAACTATGTACAGCTAGTAGGAAGTTTTCTAGGGATAGCTAATGCTGTAGACATAGAAACAAACCTTCAGAATTATCAACAAAACTGAAAAGAAAACCAGAAGAGATACAGTAGTGCTTGTGGTTTATATGGAAAGCCACAGCCTAGTTTTACAGCTGGTGCGTGTTGCAGTTGAAAAAACCTAAAGAGGAGAGCTTTGGTGGCTGTGCTTTTCTGTTCTGCAGACATCAAGCAGCAGAGTGTGACTTTTGCTTCCTCTTATGGCCTGTACTTTCCCTTTCTTTTTGAAAATGAAAATACAGCTGGAAACCAAGTAAAATTCTCTTCCTTATATTTTTATGGCAGGTTGTCCAGAGTGCAAACTAGGGGAGAACAGATTCTTTTCCAAGCCAGGAGCACCCATTTACCAGTGCACTGGGTGCTGTTTCTCCCGTGCCTATCCTACTCCAGTGAGGTCTAAGAAGACCATGCTTGTTCCAAAAGACA
This sequence comes from Coloeus monedula, assembly GCF_965178545.1. Lineage (NCBI taxonomy): Eukaryota > Metazoa > Chordata > Aves > Passeriformes > Corvidae > Coloeus > Coloeus monedula. The sequence goes on from NC_138782.1 coordinate 83,835,747, forward strand.
TTACATCAGAAGCAACATGCTGTGTAGCGAAGGCTTTTACCAAGGTGAGGGTGAGAATGAGATCTGCTTAAGCTTCATTTAGGATGCAATATTAAGCTGAAGCAGTGAATAATAAAGAATACGGTTTTGCTGGAGGACACTGGAGAACAATTTGAGGGAAGTATCCTTGGCATTTATTTCCTTTGTGCTTTGGTTCTTTCTTTTTTCTAAAGAGGAAATTAAAGCATCAATGAGTAGCAAGTCTGATATTCAGCTGGGATGAGGAAATTGGTGCAGTGCCACTGAATTCTATGATACTACTTTGTCTCATGATACTTGCAGCTCTGGTGGTTGACTTGGCCCAGTATTTTCAGTCTCCTGGATGTGCACCCTCCCCTTAAATGCTATGCAGTGTGTATTTGATTTTAATAAGTCAATTGCCTTGTTTCTTTCCTGCACAGACAGGAGTTCTCTGGGAAGGTGTCTGGTCAATACTATCAATTACATATATGGGAATGAGGGACCAAAACCATCTGTGCTTGTTAGATTAATTGGGATTGTGTTTTACTTTTAATAGTATAACCAAGAGGGAACTATAAAAGTGTGCAAGTACTGTGAGCACTTAACATTCATCTGGAAGTTTCTTTTAAAGAGAGATTCTTCTAAATCTGGTTGTTTTGGGAATGATTCTGCTCCAAGTAAAGAAACCTCAGGTGTTACGTTATAAATGTTGAACTGGTTGAAACAAGCTAAGGTGTCTATCCTAAGGTGACCTGAATCAGGCTTATTAAATGTGTCAACTAGAGGTTCAGCTGAGTTACCCACTCACAGATTTGGTGCATTTGAAATACCTCAGGGTACTGAAGTCATATGCCTGTGGCTGGCAGACACAGAACCCATGAAAGAGCTTCTAGAGTGACAGCTGGAGGCTTGGTGAGATCCCCAATGACCCCTCGAATGGCAATTGACAGCTCTGTGGGTGCAGCTGAAGAGAGCACTGGGGCTCCACTGGCTGTGATGAAAGCCAGATACCTGCCTTTAAACTATGCTGAACCCATCCTGACTCTTCACCTGAGGAGAACATAGATCTTATTCTACATTGACAGTGCTATACTTGCCCATAGGCAGCAGCTAGAATTTGGTTGAGGTTAAGTATGAAGGTGACTCATTGTGTTTGTGGCCTTTGTTTTTGTAATTCCCATGTGATGTATTTTAAGGACACTTTCTGATTTTCCATAGATTGGTTGCTTGACACTTTTGGAAAATTAGACACTTTAAGAAGTGTCCAAATTGAAGAACAGCAAATTATGTCACTATGCATGTCACTACTGAAAACCTTCACTTTACAGCTCCAATAAGAGCGATGATGCAGCTTCATAGGTTGGTGTTGAGGTCATTCTAGTACATGTACTCCAAAGAGCCTGTTTACTTTGTGGTTAAGAAAAAGTTTTCAGACATATTTTACTTGACAATGCTGTTTTTACTGCGCAGCTAATCCTAATTATTTGTTATATGTGTGTGCTTTCTTTTTTTAAGATTACCCTTAAGGACAATGTGAAGATAGAGAACCATACAGACTGTCACTGCAGTACCTGCTACTATCATAAATCCTAAAGCCTGTCCCTTTGTTAATGATCAAGGACAACGGTGAATGGAACATTTGTTTTTCTGCTTTTATAGCACCACAGTGTAAAACCTTATGTTTTCTGGTAAAGACACTGGGTAGACCTTTGGATAAGATAGATGGCTATTTTATTTCCTCTTTGCTTCTTCATGCATTTAAGTAAGTTTAATTATTTCCATTACGGATAAAATACAGCACTTGCATGACCAAACACTGGATCTATTTTTAAAATAAACTGTCAGTTAAATCATCAGTGTTTATTGAGGAAAAATGGTGATTTATTAGCTTAACAGACAAATAAAGATTCTGATGCAATTAAAATTTCTAGGTTTTTTTTATGGGAGAGAGAGGGAAGAAGGAAGGGAGGGATGGGAAGCTGAACAGAACAAGAATTATTTTCCCCTTATTCTCTTAGTGATTAGATTTTTTAAGATGCAACATATTGTTTCTCCTGCTTCTCTTCCATTTTTATTTTACCTTATTGGCAGAAAATATAGCAGTGTATCATCTACGCACAGTACTCTGTCTTTCTGTGCCATCTTTTATTTTTCTCTGAATTTAATCTCCTCCCATATAGATAGGCAAATGATGCAAAATCAAACATTATAAAGAATTTTTGTACATTTTCATGTAGCAATGGTGGAATAGAGAAGTCATACAACAGTATTAGCTGTTTAAGCTGCTTACCTTTTGTTTGTCTTCAGGAAGGCATAGGGCTTTAGTAATTCCCAAATGCCTTGTGCTGGACCAATGTATACAAATGGAAAGTCGGGAATGTGTTAGGTGAGAAGAGGACCACAGAACATGTACTTATAACACCTGACATTAGTATCAAAAACTTGTTCAGTTGTAGTGGGTTGCATTGAGGTCTCTGGGGGAAGTGCTTGCAGGTCTGAAGCCTGCCCATGGGAACTGAAGTGAATGCATTCCCTTGCTCTTCATCCTAATTTTTGGGGTGAGAACTTCATCCTTGCTACGGTCACTGGCTACAAGGGTTTAAATGTGCTGACTCAAAAAGCCTCAGATGTATTTGTGGGGGATTTTCCTGCAGTAGAAGCTGTGAGGATAGCAGCAAGGGATTCTAATGGGGATAGGGAAGACTTACAGGAGTGAAGCTGTGAGCGTGGCTGGTCTGTTCCGGGACATGGCCATGGCTGATACCTGTGCCGATGCCAAATGACTGAAGTAGTTGAGTCGGGTCCCCAGAGCTAAGTTGTGATGGGGCACTTGAGGAGCTGAAGATCGGCTTCTAATGGTCGTTTAACTCTTCTTTGGCTTCTAATTATCACCCACCCTTCTGTCTCTTGGAGTGCAAATTCAGTGTTGTTTTCTAAGAATACAATCACGGGGCTTTGTGGAGAAGAAAAGACTTTTCATATGTGGAGGAGATGAGGTTCTTAGAGAAGCCAGTATTCAGTGTATGTTCAGTAAACCTTACTAGCCTGATCTCCATGCCTTAACTCCCTCCTATGTCCTAACTTCTCCGTGCGGTTCCTGGGAGATGTTTTGCCTGACTTGGTCTTGAAAAAAACCGAATCTGCCAAGGAGATTGATTTCGTTGCTTCACTGTTCTTACTACGCTGGAAAATTTCAATTTTCTGGAAAGCTTTTCCCTTAGTGTTTTATCTAAGTCTCATTTGTTTCCACGTTACTTTTGGTCAGAGGAGAGAAAGTTCACTAGGGTGGTCTTTTAGGATTAGTTTAGTAACACCAGCAGCACAGGTTTTCAGGATGAGAAGTCTAATTTCTCATTCTGGATCATCACTCAAAACATTATGGGAATACATGTCAAGCAGCTGCTGTAGCTGACTCACAATTCCAAGCTGATGTACAGTTTTATTAAACGTGATTGATGTGGCTACTTTTGCAGGAAAGACAGGTCCTACCTGGGATTCCTGGGCAATGAGAGAGGAGTGATTTGAAGCTGCAGCATGATTACCTTCGATAATGGGAATGGTACTGAATTTTTTCTTAACTTTGACAGGACTGAAAGGGAGAGCGGGGAAACACATTTCCTGAAGTTTGCTTGCAGGAGTGAGGTGCCTTTTTGTGTTGCCAACCTTCTTGAATGACATCTTACTCAAGTGATCTCCTCCGGCAGTATGGAGTACTATGATTATGCTGCCCACAATAGCAGCAAAATAAATTTTTGTTTGTAACTTCTGAATCAACTTCCATATTTCGCATTGTAAAACCATAGAAGTGCCAATTAGAGTGAAATCCATGCTTTAAAGAAAAAAACCCAAAACCAAACATGCTCTAGCCCTGTGTCCTGCTAGGATGCCTGGCGTTTTTTCAGCAGCTTTTCCCCTCTTGCTTGTACCAAGCCTTTTAGTTGTGAACTCCTCAACTCATGGATCCCCCTTCCCCCTCAGGCGACCTCAGGCACCAAGAGTTTGCAAAGTGTGTATTGTGAGGCTGTGTGGAATGGGGCAGCATCTGCCTCTTTAAGTTACCTGGCTCTAACTTTTCAGTTTAGAAATAGCAACACATAACAAGGGATAGGGTAAGCACGCAGATAAACAAATTTATCAGCAGGTGGTAAAGGAAACAAGAAGACAGAGACCAGACTTCTTCAGCCACTGGTTGATGAGCCATTAGGGCTGGCCCTCGGGCACCGCGGCGGGGGGGCATCCTGGGCTTCCTAAGCGATGGGAAGGGGGAATGAGGCTGCTCTCGGTGCCGTGGGTGTTTGGGGAGTGGGCAAAACTTTGTATCCCATGTGTGAGTGCTGCAAGGCCTGAGTGCTAGCAACTGCAGATGGGACCCATAGATCTTGGTGACAGCAACTAGAGAGATTAATATGCCAGACACCAGCATGATAAGGTCAGGGCAAACCTTATCAATCTCTACAACTACCTAAATGGAGGTTGTTGCCAGGTGGGGGTCTGTCTCTTCTCCCAAGAAACAGGTGATAGGACATGAGGTAGTGGCCTTAAGTTGCAGCAGGGGAGGTTTAGATTGAATACTAGGAAACATTTCTTCACAGAAAGGGTTATTAAGTGGTTAAAGGGTTGGAACAGGCTGCCCAGAGAGTGGTGGAGTCACCAGCCCTGGAGGTATTTAAAAGATGCGTAAATGTGGAACTTAGGGACGTGATTAAGTAGTGGACTTGGCAGGGCTGGGTTAATGGTTAGATTTAAAGATCTTTTCTATCTGAAATGATTCTATCATTCTAAAAGGGAACAGTCATAATCTGGGATGAAATTATTTTCTACTAGACACAAGGGTTGTCCCAGTTGGAGGGACAGTGGATAGTTCAAGTTGTCAGCAACTGGAGGGACCAGGGTGTATATTTATGTGGGAGAGCTCTAAATATTAGCACCTGTAAATACCAAAATGTACTTATTTTTCCCACAGTTAATTTAATCCTGTATGCACAGGTATGTGTAATTGTATGACAAATTTTAAGCTGGACTAATTTATGAGCAGGAAGAAGTCTGAATCTGGAAGAACTCAAGGTCTGAGGTCATGCTGGATAAGGGGGCACAGGGTCTGGGCATGGGTGGACAGAGAAGCTGTGCTAATATTCAAGGAATCCTTGAATGTGGAGAGGTTTGTGACACAAATGTGTGGTCCACACATTTTCTTGCTAGAAAACTTCAAGCTGGACTGTCTGGAGAGTAGGAGGAGACCCACTTACTGGGTAAGGGAGCCTAGGCATGGGTATTAGAGGGCTTTACAAGCTGGGCTGATATTCAAGGATCTGTGAATGTAACTGCACTTGTGAATCTAGAAAGCGAGGACACGTTCTCGTAGAGGATTTAAATCCTTGTCATGTGGAGAGGAGGAGGGTGAGGGTTGTTGGTGTTTATGTGAGTGTGGCTGAAGGCAGTGGTCTGTTGGGTAATCTCCGTGTGCACAGTTGTTCTCTGTGCACTTCTCTCGGACGGATGCTTAGCTTTGCTGCTGGACAAACCTGCACACAAGGACAGGAGCTGTGTCCAACAGACTGGGGTGGAGAGTTCTTATGTGCCCACAGCTGGGCTGCACCAGTCAGCCTGGAGAGATCCCTGGGTCCTGGAGTCTACCAGATTCAGCAGCCAACCTTTACATCTTTAACATGTATTATCCAAATACATTTTTTTTTTGGTCATTGTAGCTATCACAATGAGGTCAGAATGTGTTTGTTTATATTTGAAAGTAAGTGCAAAAACCCAGGCCATAGTTGGAAGAATGGTAATGGTAGGTCAGTGGGCCCACTTACAGTCAGGACTAGGAAAAACAACGCTACATGTTTTTAGGAAGCTAATACAATTGACCATAATAGGGAATAAATGGGATATGAATAGGAATATATACTGGAAGTCTATCTAGATTTATATTTGTAGGGATTAAATACCATATTTACAGTAAAAAACAGGAAAAACGACGATACAGTTTCCTTGTATTATAAAATGGCTGAAGTAGAGGCTTGATTGGTCATATATATTCAAGAGGGCATGGGCAGACAATGTCATAAAATCAGAAGAAAAACTAATCCCTTGTTTACACAGATAGCCAATGTACATGTTCTATATTTTAGGAACAGTATATTTATGCATGGAGATAAAATGAAGCCTTTGTCAGTGTGGTTTAAAAGTAACAATGAATCAGTCAGACTGATACTGTGGATTAAAGATGCTGAAGACCAAGCAGGCTGAAGATAAAAATGATGTGTTTTTGCTGTCACAGTGACCTATATTGTATTGGTTTAACACAGACTGGTTTTTGGTGGGGGCAGGAGAAAAGCTGCTCAAAACTTCTCTGTCTGGCACAGAGCCAATCGCTGAACGCTCTGACGCTGGGCAGGTTACCAGCCCAATTAGAGAAGCTGGTAATGCCCCTGTGATGACATATTTAAGGAAGGAAAAACTGCGGGAAGCTCTCCTTCTTCTCCCGAGGGGTGGTGAGGCAGCTGTCGGGATCCATCCTGGTGGGGGCTGCCGGGGTCTGTGCAGCCAGAGCCCTGCTGAGGCCGGGACTATGCGGCTGGGGCCTTTCTGAGGCCGGGGCTGGCCGTGCGGTGCTGGCAAGGACCATGTGGCCAGCAGAGAGAGATATGGTGAGCAATTCCCAGATGTGGAGCCCAGATGAGATCAACCTCTCAACTGAAACTTACCGACACCAACTTTCTTCCAAGTCAGAGAAAAGGAAAAGTGAGGACACGTGAGGAGAACCAACATGGTGGCACCGAGGTCAGTGAAAGAAAAGGAGAGGGAAGAACTGCTCCAAGCGCCGGAGCTGAGATTCTCCTGCAAGCCGTGGTGAGGACTATAATACAACAAACTGTTTCCCTGTAATTCATGAGGAGCACAGGGGGGTGCAGAGATCCACGTGCAGCCCGTGAGGAAGAGTACTCACGCTGGAGCGCATGGATACTGAAAAGCTGTAATCTGTGAGGAACTCAAACAGAGAGAGATGACCCTTGCTTTTAGAGCTAGAGGAAGAGAGCCTTCGCTTCCAAACTAGAACAGCTCATCCTTAAAAGACTAAACCCCATGAACTAAAGTGAACCCTGCTAGGCAGTTGTGGGAGGACTGCTTGGCCCATAAGAGGGACTCACGCTGCAGCAGGTTCGGGCGGGACTGCTGCTTGTGGAAGTTAAAACCACACTAGGAAGGTTCACAGAGAACTATCTCCCGTGGGAAGGATCCCACGGCACAGCAGAAGAAACTCTTTTCCTTAAACAAACCGAAGAAAGACTTTTAAGAAGTGAAATACTGACCAAAACCCCATGTTTTGTTTCCTTGTGTGGTTGGTGGAAAGAGGGAGGGACTGGGAAAGAAAGGTGTTCTGAAGGTTTGCTTTGGTTCTCATTGGCCTTTTTAATTTTAATTCTGCTAATAATAAATCTTTATACTGTTTAAGTCTTGAACCTGTTTTGCCTTAAAGTGTTTTTTTTTTTTTCAATAATCCTTATCTCAATTCATGAAAATGAAGTTTTCAATTCCCCCTCCTCTGCTCAGGTATAGCAGAGGAAAATAAGTAGATGGTTTTCTCATGGGTGCCTGGCGCTTCGCCAGTGTCAAACCACGACATATATAAACTTATATCGCCATAGTCCTAATAACAACTTCATTCAAGTGAGGCTTGATTTCCTGACTATCTGTGCCACGTCTCATTTTGCTCAGCAAACCCCTCTCCCTCCTGCCTGGTGGTCCTGTCAGGTGCCCTCCCGAGCTGCTGCAGAGCCATTATCCAGAGCCAGGGCTTCTGTTTGTCCATCCAGCATGTTTTCTTAGGGGTGCTATCAACTTCTTTTTAGTCAGATCCCAATTTTTGTATTCTGCCATTAGTAAGTGTTCATTTTCACAGATCTGCTAAGACCTTCCAAGGGCTGAGGTCATTACCCGTCATCCAAAAATGCTCAAAACTGACCAGAGGGTTAAACAGTTGCTGAGGAGCAGCTGTCAGACACCTGTGTGGACAGACAGACAGTGTGAGGGCCTCCCTAATTCCAGGTGCCAGGCTGAAAAACCTTCCAATGATTCAAGGTACTGTGATTTCCAGTCCACAGCTGGTGAGAGCAGAAGGGTGTCTTCTTGGCAGAAAGATAAAGCTTTCAAGCTGTGAGGATTTTAATGAATTGACATTTCAGTCCAGATCTCTTACTCGAGCAAGCCTGAGAAGCTCCAAGTGAGCAGTCCTTTTCTCTCCCTGTCACCCTACCTAAAAGGTGTATTTTAATAATGGTGAGGGGGAAAGACATTATCCCAGGGCTTGTTTTGGAAAAGCAAGGCCTATGTGTCTCCCTTTTACAGCTGGGCAAAAGCTCCTTACTAACTTGAAATTCACTTAGATATATTCATATATAGTAGGAGTCTCTTGCAGTGGAGGGAAGGGCATCAATGAAGATTGCCATGAAAAAAGATTGATTTGAAGATGATGCCAGGAAACTTGTAAACTCACTTGGTGATGAAATAAAACTAACAGTTAATCAGGTGTCTGTTAGAGCAGGTGTCTGGAGGATTTTGCCATTCAAGGGGTTTCCCTGTTACTCTGCAGTTTCCCATGTCTCTGACATATGTTAACCCAGCACTTGGCCTGCTGTCAGGTTGGAGTAAGATGCCATCTCATTATCTGCACACTTGTAAGCAGCAAATCTAGCAGTTACCGCTCTGCCAAACCATTCTGGATGTGGAGGTATGAGAGAAACCACTATTCTTTTGGTTGAGCCAAACAAAAAGCCAGGAAACTTGCTTTGGGAGAGGACTTCAGCTCAGTGTAATGCCTTGAGAACTTGGGGTTTATTGATTTGATAATTTGCTTTTAAAACAATCTTTCTCCATAATTTTGATGGTCTAAAAGCATAAGAAACATCTTTCAGGTCAAGTCAATCCTCCTTCTAGCCCAAGCACTCAGTTTCTGACTCTGGCAGTATGAGATGCTGTTTATGGGAGCAAAGGAGTCTGGCCATTTCTTGCAGTTGGTTTCCCTTGTGCCACTCTCACAGTAACACAGAATCACTCCCTCGTGTGCCAGTATCCACACTGGTTTACTGGGGGTGCTAGGGGTTACACCTCTGCTTTGTTCTTTTTGTACCTATCCATGCACTTACTTCGTATGAATATGTCCACTCTGGTTTGAACCTGCTGATATTATGTGCCTTCATAACTTCCTGTCACAATAAGTTGAAGAAGTATGAAAAGTACTTACTCTATTTTAAGCTGATTTCCTAGATACTGCCTTAATTATTTTGTAATACTCAACTGTTCCTGTTCTCAGCATTGTCCTCTCTGTTACAAAGACTCCAGCATTTTTAGGGTTTTCCTTGGCAGGCAGCCGCTTGATCATTTTGGTTGTTTTTTTCCATGCCTGCTTTAACTCTACTTCACCCTTCCTGAGATGCAGAGAGTAGACCCCGACCTGTGCTCCAGTGTGGTTATACTGAAGTTACGTGCAGCAGCAAAATGATGCCCTCTGTCTTGTTCTGGTACCCTTTTTCAGGATACTGGTTTAGCTCTTATTGATGCAAATGTTACTAATGGTCATGCAATTACCCATCTCTTTTAAACATTAACTTAGAGACTTGTAAGACCCGAGATTTGTAAATAATGACTCTTAAGATCTTTTTTCTGACATGCTGCTTCCACTTCTGCATTCAGCATCATCTGTGGTTTGGCTTATTTTTCCCTAAAAGCATTAATTTATATTTATATACTCTGAAGTTTATCTGACACCTGTTAGACCATTTTGGTTTGTTTGGTCTTTCTGGGGTTCTTTACATCAGCATAAACGTTAGCTGCCTGAAAGAGTTTCGTACAATCTATGAATTTGGAAATGTCACAGAGGATTTCCTGCTCTAGTTTTCTGATTAATATGTTGAGTAAAACTGATTCTTGAAAATAAAAGGTCCAAGTTAGCCTTACCCTTTGTTTCCTATCCTTTAGCTAGCTTTTACTTTGTAAAAGAAACCTTTTTTCCAACCTTGTGGCAACTTAAGCTGCTTTAAAAAATCTCTTTAAGCACTATTTTGGCATGTCTCTGTTTTCTGCAGTATTATAATAGTAAAACACCCCAACTCTTAGTATCCAGTTCAAGCTGTCTCAAGCTGCTGCTTGACAGAGATTGAGCAGTCTCCTGGTGGTTGCTAGGACTGCCTTTACCCAGCTGCTGGGTTTGGAGTCAGGCCTCCTTACAGCAGTCAGTTTCCATTTCTTGAAAACTTTGTTCGGGTGTTTTCTTTTGGATCAAGCCTAGCTATAGTTTGGCTCAGAGACAGCAAGGTTTGGACTTCCTACACCTCTGCATGGAGACAGCCTGGAGAAGAGTCAGTCCAGAAATAAAACCACCACTCCAGTCACAGCTTCTATCCTTGTTTCTCCTACTTTCAGAAATGACGATAGTAAGTCACTGCTAGCCTGTATGAACATGGTAACTTCTACCACGTGGTCACAGCTACAGGAATCAGTGTTCAAAGAGGAAAAGCCAACACACTCTATTTCCCTTTGTGAGTTTTTTTCTTTCCATTTTATTCCCCTTCATCATTGTCTGTCCATCTTCTTCATAGTGATACTCTAGTGAGTGCAAAGGCCCATCAGATGTTATCCTCAGCAGACAGGGATGGAGAATGTTATTCCTTGTTCTCACTCCTTAACACAAGTGTATGCTTCTTAATTTAAGTAAGGTAAGGCCACATGAAGGCATGAGGGGAGAATGATTTTTCTTTCCCCTGCAGGTTTTTAAGTTAGCTTGATTTGGAATAACTATGTTTTTACACGTGTTTGTCATTTTACTTCTTTTATGTCTTTGTACTAAGCAGTTCGTAATGTTCCTTTCATGCAAATATACTCCCAGAGGAGGATACAACAGCAAAGCAATTCTGAAAAGTCACCAAATAAATAAAAAGGCACAACACTGAGCTGTGTGTTATTGGAAGACATAAAGGTGCACAGTTGCCTGAGAGCCCAGGGGAAACAGCTCCAGCTGATGGGGCCTCCAAGCACAAGAGCTGGAGGTAGAAGTCTGAAAGAGCCCTAAGCTAATGTTTAAAAGAGATGGGTAATTGCATGGCCATTAGTAACATTTGCAGCCATAAATGCAAAGATAATGGGAAGCATAAACAAATCCATTGCTCAAGAAGTAAGTTGGCCCTGTAGGCATTAGAAGGAATGGTTTTTTTATTGCTTTTTGGTCAGATCAAATACTTGTTTGTGATAGATTTTATTTTTTTTTTTTTTTCATTTCCTTGGGCATGAGGCATTAACCATTGCTGGGGCAATGATACTGGGTTTCATAGTGAAACAATATTCCTAATAAGGATCTCTTCTAGTTTCTTAACATTATTGAATATTTTCTGTCCCAAGCAGAAGAGAAAACATAATTTTGCTCTAGATGTGTTATCTAGCAGTGGGGAGACTGAAAACCAGCAGAGTTTTCAGAATAATAAACATGGAGACAGCATGACGCTATTTACTGTAACAACTTGCCTTTCTGTGTTCTTAAGTTTCCCCATCTTTGGGCAGCATCAGCCCAGTGGCTTTTTGCTGGTGCCATGGATGCAATAGATTCCTGTGAAGTGCCTGGGAAGAGAAAGCTGGTGACAATGAGTCTAGTGGTTATGCTCTGGATCCATCCAGCGGTTTTGTTGCGGATCATCTCAAGGAGGAATTGAGTTCCTGGCTGTTGATCTGGGTGTAAGGGCTCTACAGGCATAAGGTGATGACCACAGAACAACATATCTCAGTGTCTGATGTGATTCTGGGTGTCCATGTGGCTGTGAGCCATAGTGTGGGTGATTAGGAAGTTTTTTTCCTTTTTAGCTGCTTGATTAGAGAATGGCTATGGGGCAAAGATAATGCTGGGATTCTTACATGAGGAATGTGTTGGATAGAACACAATGCCTTTGTTGTATACATAATCTCTGTTGAGAAATGATTATGTATTTGAACTGTGCTTTGTAGTTTCTAAAACCCAATTCACAATCAGTGTTTTGATACTTAGAGTTAAAACTCTGCCCTTGATGTTTCCTATTTCTTCTGTTTTCTATTACACTGTACTACTAAGCGTCAAAAACATTGTTTCTGTTTTCTTCCACAGGAAGAAAAAAAGTTGTTCTGCTTTTCTTATTTTAAAACCTTGTTTCAATGGGCTGGGCAGAAAATCTTGTGCATGGTACATAGCAGTTTTAAGACTGATAACCACTCCACCCACTTGGACCTCTTCAGGTAACATAAAATAGACCTTACAGGAAGAGGGACAAGGTCTGTATCTGATAAGAGTCCTCTGAGCAGACTGCTATGAAAAAAGACCAGAAGATTGCTCCTTGAGAGCCTCTCCCTGCCCTCAAGCCTTGGTTTGAACAACAGTGCCCAGGCTGGGAGAACAAGGTTGTACAGGCGGCGCTGTTGTAACTCCACCATTTTCTTTTTAGGCCTCATAAGCTACATGTTATCATATATCATAGATCCAGAGAGCAACATGAGCCTCTCCAGAAAACCAGCAACCAAGCACCCCTAAAAGCTGTCTGTAGCTGGGTGCTAAGAGTCCACCAGGCTGTTCTGAGGAGTGTACCCCACATGCAGCTGGGGATCTTCTCTAAACAAAGGACACATCTCTAGGGACATGAATATATGTATATAAACCATATAATATACAAATATATAACATGTAATATATGTTTATGTTAGATATTTATTAAATACTATATATTTTTTTAATGCGATAGTTGAATACTACAGACATTCACTACAATAGGAAGATTAAGCCCCATCAATTTCTCTTTGCTGTGAAGTTGCCCTGTATAATAGCTGGAGAAGATCACATTTTAACTTAGGTATTCTCAGACCTCCCCCCTTTTTACCTGCAGGCACCTGTCCCCTGACCTAAATCCTTACCAGAAGGAAACGTATCCTGTTGCCATCATACTCCAAATGGAACTAAACTGCAGCAGAGCAAAGAGTCCTGAGCACATCACCACAAACACCATGACCAGCAGTCCAGGCAGCACAGCCTGAGAAACGCAAGCACCTTTGGGTGAGTGAGGCCAGAACACCACCACCACCAGCCACATTCTCAGCAAGAGGCAGCAACACTGGTTTCCCAAGGCAGATTTAAAAAATTAAAGAGGAAACTAAAATTCATAGCTAGACTTCACAGCAAAAACTACAGACTTGGCAGCAACACTGGTTGCCCAGAATATCACAGCTTTTCCCGATGAGCTTTTTTGTTGCTTGTACTCTGTCTTTACACAGCAGAGGCCATGGCTCTGCCATCTCTCCTCTTCCAATTTTTCCTTTGTACCACAGAGGTGCAAACTGTGTTTTCTTTTGAAGGTGTTAACTGGTGAAACTCAGCAAATACTGCCTGCCTGAAGCGTGCTGTGTTCTTTCAGACCTGCAGAGATACTCGTCTGCTCCAGAGCTCACCTCTCTTTCCCGGGCATGCCAGCTGGTGTGTAAAAGCAGCTGTCTCTCTGCAAACCCGACCCTACTCGCACTCCCAGACCCTTACGGCTACACCCCCACAAATACTGCTACCGCTGTGCCGGGCTCTTCTTATCTATAAGAGATGTCAATCTGTCTTTATTCTTAATGAGGCGGTGGAAGTGCAGGGCGGCTCAGGTGGGAAGGGGTCCCAGGGGGTCTCCAGCCCAGCCTCCTCTCAGCCGCGAGATGGGGTGGATTTAATGATGCTGCCTGGCGGTAGGACGGGGCTGAGCTTTAAGGAAGGAATACAAAGGCAGAAATGCTTTAAAGAGCTTTTTGTGTGTGCAGGTGTTGCACAACCAGGGCGTTGTGTCTGTGTAGACCCAAGGTCAAATTAATACATCTCACTTTTTCTCTCCCTGTTGGGTCCCTATTGGGTAGGAAAAACACAAGACGCATCAAATTGTTTCCTGCCAACCTGTATTAATGTCGATGTAGACTGAGATGCCGACATATGACTTGGATTCTCCTAATTGGAATGCTGCTTTCAGATCTCCTGTCCCACATCCTACATGCATATTCAGTTTCGTCTCAGAGGAAAGCTCCTTTCTCCTCAGAAACTGTTTTTTTATCTTTCCAGATTTGTTTCCTTGGAACTTTGAAAGCATGAATATATTACAGAAGCATTACCAACAATCCAAAGGCTTTGGACGCTTTGTGTTTTAATTTTCCTTTGCTGCAGTTCCCGGTGTGAGTATTTATGGCCCTTGAATGCCATCCAGTGGTGGAAAAGCAGGGCATCTCCGAGCCTGCTGAGAAACTGCCTCCAGACACGGCAAGTTCACACGGAAAATTATTTTTACATTAAGAGCTTATCATTCTCATGCCCTATTTGTAGTGAAATCAGAAACCATAAAAATATATTTTATATGGCAGGGCACAGCGACAGAAAAGCCATCTGGCGTTTCACAGTTCTTTAAAATGTGAGACAGAAATAGACTGCATTTATAATTTGAATTATAATTGGCTTTAAAGCTCAAGCTTCAAACAACTGCAAGGGCTGACTTTTTCATCTTCATCATGATTTTTTAAGGCAGAATTTTCTCTTGGGGTTTGCTTGCTCAAGAGAACTAAAATGTGAGCTGCCATGGAGGGAGACAGCTTTGTTAACTATTTCCATGCAGGGCTTTGGAACAGCTGGGTGTTTTGGAAATTTGACATGCAGAGATTGCAAAATATGCCTTGTTGAGAGTACATTGTTACTGAAGTAACAGCACTTTCTGCCTTTCCTATGGTGTGGATTCAGTAAGTATTTGATCCTACGCAATTACAAAAACACAGACTGACGATAACAATGAAGACAGTTCAGCCTGTTAAATAAACAGCAGGTTTGTTTGGAAGTCAGAAATATATTTTGAAGGTTTTTTTAATTAAAAAATCCAAACCAACAAACATATAGAATAAGAGCAACTCTTCAAATAGTTATCATGGCTCAGTTCTGAAATCGCAATTTAAAAAGTCACATTTTCACTGTTTTCTCTTCTCACACAGTTTCTGCTTTGTCCCACCACTGCCATTTAATGAGGGCAATATAGAATGAACAAAGAGGAAATGGCTGGAAAAACAGAAGAAAAAAATTTCAAAAAGCCACTCTAAAACAATAACAAAAACCCAACAATTCCTCATTTTCTTATTTATTCTAACATGTAAGAGCCTCCTCTTTTTTCCTATCTCCACAAAACTGAATTTTTGTTCCTTTAAAATTCATTACATTTGGGGAAGTTTTTTTTTATTTAAAATGGTTTCTGCCCAGTCAGTTCTGATTTTCAGTGAGATTATTGCCAAGCCATGACTTCTTGCCCTCCAGTGGGATTCCCCACTTGCACCCTGAGGTGTGACTGGTTATGGTGCCTGGTGCTAAACAACCACAATGAAGGTCAGCCCTTGTCCCGAAGCCTCAGGCTTCCACGTGTACCTTCCTCAACAATTGCCCTGCAAGGGTTTGGGATGCAGAGATGAACAGATATTCATGATTTTCCACCTAACAATTCCCTTCTCCCTGGCTACTATCAGACAGTACCAGAGGACATTCCAGCTACTTGGACATTCATACTGGTGACCTGTTGGCACACACAGGACACTGTGTCAGTTTATGCCACATAGCACAAATCCCAGATCTGGTTCAACAGAGAACACTTGGGACTTTTTCAGTATGGTTCCTGTCTTGGAAGAAAAGTTTAGAGAGGGATCAGAGAACTCCTGAGCTCACCTTAGGAGCTGGAAGCAAGGACTTGTGGTGTTAGTTGGCTGAGTGTCTGTACTTTTTGTGTACAGGTCCTGAGCTTCTAAAATAAAGTACTCAAATATCTCCTGAATCCCAAACACTGTTTATAATTATGTTTGGCATTGGCCTTTATGGCTGCTCAGTCCTTAGCTGTTAGCACAAAATGAATTTTCATTTAATCCTGACTGTTTAAACAATTTGCATGTTTGCGAGGGCTGCTATGGGTTGGGGACTATGGGATCAGAAATGCCGCTGAATTCCCTAGGTGAAATTTTCAGGGAAACTATTGCAACAAGAGTGGCATACCTTTTGGGATTCAAATTTCAAGTGTGCCTGTCACTGAACACTAATCCCAGGAAAGAGGTATCACTCAGCTCTGTTGGTGTTACTTTTCTTTACTCTTTGCTCTGACAGACATATTCCTAATACCTTTTCCATAAGGATCTCGCATACACTTCTCCTGATGAGGCAAGTTGCATCCCTCTTTTATCTGCCACATCTCTCAAGAACAAAGTTCTCTTAGAAACCAGGATTCATAGCAGCTCTCCAAGTGCTGAAAAATAAGCACAGATCAAGCCTCAAAAATTACGAACTTAGTGTAAAAGTAATTAAATTATTAACAGTGATAATTAACAATTGATTGTAAGTTTATTTGCTTGCTAGTTTACAGCCCTTAGCGATACCACAGTTTTAAGCTTCCCTGCCTTCCTTGTACCCTTGCACCCAAGTGGAGAGAGACAAGCAGTGACTGGCAGGGCTGCCTGTGGTCCTTCCACCATCTCCCTCAGCTCCTCACTTCAGGCTGTCTAGGGGGTTCTGTATCTCACTCCAGTTTTGGGGTTAGCCACTAATTCCAAGTAGAAGGGTAAAGGGAGGTGATTCAAGAAGCAGAGAGGGAATGCGAGCGCTACACTGAGTTAATCCTGACACAGGTACCATGTGTGTGGGTGTTTATGCCTGCCTGGACAATGCCCTGCAGCCACATGTCCTGCTGGTGCTCAGGATGGTGGCAATACCAGCAGGCAGCACAGGTCAACCACTGCTGGTGCCAAACAAGGGGTTTTCTGCCAGTCCTGCACAACTAGAGCCCATGGTTCTCATGTCTGAAGAAGCTGATGGATACATTGTGCAGCCATATCGAGACCCAGGCTATTCTAGCACCACACAGGTGTGTTTTCTGCCGTTCAACTGGGCTTCCGCCTGGAGCCTCTCCTCAGATTTCTGACTCTGGGTAGTGTTCTGCTGTTTGAAGTGCTCCTCTCTATTTGCATGTAGCGCAGTTAAAATCTTGTTGTCAGCAGCACAGAAATGAGTTTGGGTGCTGGGTGGAGATAATTTTCTCACAAGACATCACAATTTTCACCAGGACCTTCCTTTCAGTTCTGTCTTACTTTGGTTTCTGTCATGGGGGTGCAAATATTCCTGTTGATAGTCTGTGTCTGTCTGCTGGCTCCTCTTTACTTTGCGGTGGCATATCCTGTGTCTGCCAGCAGATGCCATCAAAGCTAGTCAAACATCAGAAGCTACACAGAATCATAGACTCATAGAATATCCTGATTTGGAAGGGACCCACAAGAATCATCAAAGGTCAGCTCCTGGCCTGGCACAGGACCACCCCTAAGAGTCACACCATGTGCTTGAAAACATTCTCCAAATGTTTCTAGAACTCTGTCAGGCTTGGTGCTGTGACCACTTCCCTGAGGGTCTTGTTTCAATGCCAAACCACCCTCTGAGAGAATAATCTTTCCCTAATATCCAGCCTAAACCTCCCCTGACACAACTTCAGGCCACTCCCTCAGGTCCTTGTTACTGGTCACCAGAGAGAGGAGATCAGTGCCTGCCCCTCCACTTCACCTCATGAGGAAGTACATACTTGTGGGGGAGGACAGTTCTGATTCTTTTGCACTTTCTCTGCTTTTCTCCACATCAAGGGCAGAAAGGGGAAGAAGCGATCAAGGATAGACTAAAAATAATTGAAAGAATGGGTTAAAGAACATATAAGTTTGTTGTCAGACTGAACACGTCTGATTGAACAAGTATGGAAAGAACTAGTCAAAGCCACCTCTGTGTAATTAACAACTATCACAGAAAATTAGTGTGGGGAGACTTAATGTGCCTGCATTTAGAAAAGTGAAATATGGCTTGAATCATGTCATTCCTAAGAAAGAAAAACCTTCTACAGGCCTAGCCAAACTAACTCTTATACCTGACAAGATGTAGGACACACTTTTAAGCAATCAATCTGTATACACCTCCTCAAGTAAAAGGAAACAGCATAGATTTGTTGAAAACGAATTGTGACAAAAACCCCCTAGTTTCATTCTTTGACAAAGTAACGGCCTATGAAGGGAAGCGAGAAGTGTAATTTACCTTGCATTGAAATCAGATTTCTGATACAGCTATTGGATATATTATTTTAACATTACATCTGGGTTTAGAAAAAAAATTTAATCCCTAGTGCACAACTAGCTGAAAAACTGTTCATAAACACTTTTCAAGGATTCACTATCAAAGACACATAAACATGGCCCTATGAGACAAGATCTAAGGGCAGCTCTAATCCTTATTTTTATTGATGACTTGGATGATAAACTAGTTGGGATATTTGCAAATTTTGTGGATGGCATTAAGTGGTTGGTGGGTTTATGTACCTTGGAAGAGAAGAATTCACATGGATTTGATAAATTGGGAAAATGTCCCAAAATCAAGGACATTAAATAAAACAAAGGCAAGTGAAAGCTCAACACTTAGGAAGTGTAATGCAAAGCAGATATTACAAAGTATATTATCTATATAACAGCATTGTGGCAGCCAAATAGAAGTCTCTTGTCACAAGCTTCATGGAGTAAAACTGGAATTGCTAACCTAAAAAACCCCAAAAACCAGAAGGCCAAATGGCACCTTGTAGTGAATTGGCTGGACAATAGTCTGTAAGAGAAAAATGTATTTACCTGGCTCTGTTCAGCTCTGGGGGGAGAAGGTGTTTGTGGGCAGACTGTGTCTCATCAGGGGTGCAGGACACATGAGATGTGAAGGAAAGCTGAGGATGTGGACTTGTTTAGCCCAGGAAAGAGATGACTGGAGGGAATGTAATTGTCTCCTAGAAGCCAGAAAATTCTTAGATATACATCAGTAGATAGGGTGGTGGGATAGGACAAGAAAAAAATTCAATGATGTACAACCTGGAAGATTTAGGTAAAAAAAATGAGGGAGAAGACTTTTTGGGTACAAAGGCAGCCAGAGCAGGCTGCTTCAGTCATTACTGAGGGGGACTGAGCGTACCCCTGACAGTGGCCAAGGTGCTTGGGGCAGCAGCTGTGTGGGCTAGAGGAAATCCTCTCTTACCTGGGAGCTGTGCAGCCCTATCCCACCTGTGCTCCTAGAAGCAATTACTGAATTCACTGAATTTCCTTCAGTTGCACTTCAGTTTTTTTAATGTCCCATTCACATGAACCCAACCTAAGCAAACAAAAGAGGTTTTGTTGCTCTTCTGTAGACTGACCTTTTCCATCCTTATGGCAATGCAACTCAGCTGTTCTCCTGAAGACTACCTGTGGTATATTAGCTGAGTACATGGCTGGGGTGGATGGAGAGCAGATAAAAAATGGGGATTGCAAAGTAAATCCAACCCAGGAGAGAGAAGACTGACTCCGGTCGGTGCTGAGTGGAAGTTTGGCCCTGGTGCTTTGGGAATGCTTTTGGGAAACAGGAGCTTTATATGTCAGTAGGTTAAAGAGGGTTGTCATCAAAGATCCCAATGAGCAGGAGGATCTGAAGTTAAACAGTTCCATAGGACAATAAGCCAAATCAAATTGCATTCTGGAAGGGTATTTCCTGCTGTAGAAGATGACCACACCATTTTTCACTTAATGTCTTTGCCAAAAGGAATTCAGGGCTGAAATAGCTTCAGAGTTCATTCCATCAAGGATGGATGGGAACACTTGCATGAGAAGTTACTGTTTTCTGGCTGCCTGTTAAATTTTTAACTAGGAAACTTTTCCTGGAAAGTTTTACTTTTTTCTAGGAATCTCCTGCACAGTCTCTCCAACAAATGCTGCCTGTCAATGTTCTACTGCAGTGCAAATCAAGGGAAAGTTTAGGCGACACTTCATGAAGACATTTACTTTCCTTTTCCTTCTACAGCCACAAAGGAAGCCTAGACTTCAATTTTCTGGGGACTCCGCCAGTTTTGTAAACACATTTTCACAGTGTTTCTACCACTTGTTAATGGAAACTCTTTTCAAGGAATTGTTAAGATCTGACAAATAAACATCAGCGATTTAACACTGAGGTTGATTGGGAGGACTGCTGTTTCCAGATGCCCAGAGCATGAGTGGCTGATGGCCATACTGCTGGTTTGTGTTGAAAATCTGCTGAAATAGATTCATTTGTCTAATTTTCCTCCAAGGGAGGGATTAAATATTTGGGCTTCAGGAAACATGTTCAAGTCTGTCATTGCTGTCCTTTTAAATTTTGACTGGTTGCAGCTGCCACTGCACTGTGCAGCCATGTAGGAGGAAGAGGAGAATGCACATAGTTGCATGGGTAAGCCTCAGAATATTTTGAAGCCTGTGCTAAATGTGTTGGTCACTGCAAGACAAAGCTTATGTCAGGCATGTGGAGGGATAAATTCTTGCTCCTTGCAAAGAGAGGGAACCTGAAGGTTGTAACTCTTTGCTGCCTTGTGTGCTGTGATTTCATTTAAACCTTTGCAGAAAAGCTCAGAAAAGTGACACAACTGGAACGTTCCTCTGGGTTGCTAGTAAATGGACCTGAATTTTTTCCTATGTCAGTTCTGTGACTCAGGGATGCAGAGAGACAAACCTAGATCTTTTCCACTGTCATGTATATACATAACAGCACTTACCTTTCCGAACCAGTACATGGGTTGAGAAGCACTGGGCTTCAAGCTGGCACCAGTGCACATGGTCAAATCATTTGGATTTTGGAAGAAACACCTTTTCTGAGGTGGGCAAAGAAACAGGGAAACTAGACTAAGGTGGCATGTGGTGTTAGTAAAAGAGATGGTATGACATGGTGCTTGGTGGACAATACCAAGGCAGAGACACTGATATCCCATCTTTTGCTATGTGTGTGGGTATGCTCCCTCTTACCTCAGACTGGCTCTGCTGCACAGTATATGTGGAGTGAGGAGGGAGACAGACACAAATGAGAAGGGCTGTCACTATTGTCCAAGTTAGTCCTCGACCTGCTGGATGCCTGGATTGCCACCACTGCTAGCTGAGCAGGGAGTCACTTGTGTTCTCCTTTCCTGGTCAGTGCCTGATAGGGATATTTGAGAATACCACCTGACGATAAGTGGTTATTTTATGTACAGACCTTATGTACTTAACTGAAAAACAACTTTTCCATGCATGTATATGAGGCATATGGAAACCAACTGGCTGTAAAGCCTGGAGCTCAGATGTATGCATAAGAGACTTCTCTTGCAGCTAAAGGTCTTTTATTTTTTTTTTAATCCTGGTAAATACATCCTTTCTTAAGTTGTATGATTCCTGTAATACTTACCTCCTAGAATAAGAGTTGCTGAAGAGTGCTCTGATAGTTACATGTGCACTGTGTGGGGCATTTCAAACTTGTAAGTACTTCTTGTAATAGGCACCCAGCTGAAGAGAAATAATAAGAAAGCCTGTCATTCTGAACTGTTTATTGAATGTAGGCTGGTTTCTTGTCTTCTATTCCTGTTGACCTGAGGTGAAGTTGATGATCTTTTTCACTTGCAATTCATGGGCCTCAGGCTCCCTGTGCACTGAGATCTGCAGAAAAACAGGCATCTGGAGAAAAAGTAATTGTCTGTGCAGTGAGCCTTTGATGCTGACCTTGACCTTTCCATTGTTAGGTGTGAGATAGTAGTATTTTCTTCAAACACTGCTTCTTGTTTGAATTTTGCTGGAAACTCTGTGAAGTCAAATGACTTTGGCACTGATGAATGAAAATATTTCTCTTCACCAGGAGTGGAATTTTGAAAATCACCTCTATAACCAGTACAGAGAGACAAGTCCCTGTACAGGGGGTCATTTGTGCCCTTGTGTTGTGAACAAGATTACATGAGTCACTCAGGTGCCTCACTTCTGGGTGGCCAAAACTAGGTGAAACAAATCCCACCTGAGTGTTTCCTACAGCAGGAATTGCTAACTGGTCAGATGAACCTGAAAGTGCTGCCACCATCACATATCATGATGGTAGAGCAGCATCTGCCCTGCTGAGCAGTGCTGAACTTGCTAGTTTGGCCTCTGCAGTGGCACTGCCTGGGGCCTGAGGCAGAGAGAAGGACATTGAAGAAGAGGAGGTTGTTGATGGTGCCTCAAGGAGAAGGCTGATGGGTTAGGAGATGGAGATCACTGAGAATCTTGGGAGGCAAACCCTGGATGAGGGTTCAGGTAGGAAGTGACAGTGAAGCCTGCTGCTAAATACCTTCTTTTGCAGTGCATGGTTTCCTCCAGTGAACAGCAAGTATCTATCTACAGCCAACCTTTCTGGCTCGCTTTCCATATATTTTTGAGCAGCCAAAGTTTACTCAGCAATTATTCACATTAAGCAGATTGGAAGTTTGCTGTCAGCAAATGCTCTCAGCAGAATCTGGAGTATAAGTGCCTCCTTCCAGGGCTGAGCTGAGAAGGAGGGGTCTCAGGAGGTCTGTGAAGCAAATGCAGCATAGCAGCAATCTGCACAATGGAAGCCTTTGAAACACATGACATTTGGAGGGAAACTTTTCATACTGTAATGTCCAAATAGCTGCAACGTGCTTATGGGCAAGACAAAACCAGAATATGAAGGAAGGTTTGTCAGGTGGTAAGGGTTCAGAGGCTGTTGCAAAGAATAGGGCATTTTTTTTTCTCTTTGTTGGTGGTAGATGGGATGAAAAGCAACATGAGTCAATTGCAGCAAATGAGGAGATTCAGGTTAGATAGTGAATAAAGCTTTCTGTTGCTGAAGGAAATGAAGCAGGGAAATTGGCTGTCTGAGGAAGATGAGGTATCTCCATCACTGGAGAACTCTGAGAACAGATTGAACAAATATTTGTCAGAAGTGACATAGCTGTAGGTGACCCTGCTTTGAGGCTAGGGAACGGATGAGGCCCTTCCAGCCTTATGATCTGCTGCTTTCTGAGGTGGGTTATCTACTTCAGACAAGTCTGTTGGAATAAACACCACAATAATGTGTTTGTCAGACTGTTAGACCACTGGGAGTATAAACAGTCAGCCTAACAGACATGAGTTTAATGCCTCACAATTAATTGAAGTTAATTTCCTAAAATGAAGCAAGGGATTTTGGAATCTATTTAGGAAGCCTATTCTAAAAAGTCTGAGTGTAACACTTGCTGCTTCTGATGTTGCAGACTGGCTCATATGGCACTCCGTGTGAATTACAGCATCTTCCTGGTACTACCTGGTGCACGATGCCTCTTCCTTGCGTGCTCTCTGTGCTTCCCTTGTTGTCTCTCCCTCTCTCACTATGAGCCTAAGGTGACATGATGTATGTCTTTTACAGAAGCCAGCTGGACCAAAGCTGTGTCCAGGGTGGTCAGCTGGCTGGGCAAGTACCATTCCCAGTATCCAATCAGCTTCCACCCACTCAGCATCTGCTCCCCACAGTTTCCCATGGTGTGTGAAATGCAGTTTGGTCACAGATGGCCAAGATGCCAGATGGCCTTTGGCCACCAAAATCTGTGCTTGACAGCATCTGCTGGGAAATGACAACAAGGCTGCTCTCCAGTGAACACGGTGATTACCGGGATGACAGAAGTGGTGGTAAAATCGGCAAGTGTCACCATCACTACACCCTAGGTGTCAGTATAGGTACACGTGTTGGAGGAAGAACAGGGTTCCAGGGTATGCCAGCACCGTATCTGCAAATGATTTTGTGTGTGAATTTGTCAGTGACTGGTGGGGACTCAGTCTAAGAAGAAATTGTGATTGCCATAACCACGGCTTTGCTTGGAGGGATGTCCAGTCCCAACAGCTCCAGAACAGTCGGATGTACTGCTTACATGGGAGGGGGTGGTGGGGCCTGGGCTGGGACAGGGGGAGCAAGCTGGAGAGGCAGCAGATGACAGCATGACTTGTGGCCTCCGTGGTAAGGATGAACTTGCTGATGGTTAGCACCTACTGTGGAGCAGGGGTGATAGGTTACTGATGTGAGCCTTCAGAAGAGAGCAGTTACCTGTATCTGTGTGGGGATTGAGGCTGGGCGTTGGTGAACTGCCACTACAAAGCTGCTGGCTACTCTGCTCTGAGCCCAGGACCACAAAGATCCACATCCTCAGGTGAGCAGCCTGGCATTCTCCTAAATCAGAAGTACAGGGTAGTCCCCACAGGGTACTTGTGTTGTCCTTAATGATCAAGACATAGTAGATTTACAACTGATGGCAACAGCTCTCATCAATGGGCTGTATTTCTGGTGTGTGAAAGACAGGCTGGTGCTGGTGCTGGGACTCCAGCTCCTAAAATAGCCCTGGGACATCTGCAGTACAGATGACCGAGAGAATTGTGGCATGACCCCTCTGTCTGGGGTAAGCAAGGATCTCCTGCTGCTTTTCTCTCCCATTTTGAGCAGGTGGGGAGGCTGACACAGTAAGATCAGAAGTCTGTGGGTAGGCACAAGCCTCTGACTGGAGATGAGACAAGGATTGGAACTAGCTGGAATGTTAAAACCATCTGTGGGGTTGCTTCTGTGACTGACATTACCCTGTCTGTGATAGTGCATGATCACACCCTGCATTCATGACCACATCAAGTGTTGATGTGGTCCTGAAGACCTGGCAGAGCCAGGTGAAGTCATGGACCTGGAGACAAATCCCCAATCCATGCTGCTCCCCAAAGCACTGGTGCATCTCTCTTGTGCAGCTGAGAAAACTGGGCTGCCCTGGAGAGCAGCAGGCTCTATCTCACCCATGGATTCATGGCTATTGTCAAGACAAGGAGCTTCACCCATGTTTGCATTTCCTGCATTACCTACAGACCAAAAGATATTTTGATACAGTTCATTAACAAATATTTCAAGAACACAGATACACTATCAGATTAAAAAATACCCTCAATAAAAATGGCGTTAACACAGCCCCACATGTATCACATGAGCTTGTGAGCAGAGAAGCTGTACTGTCTTACCTTTCAACAATTATTTTTAAGCCTCTCTTTTTTTGTGTGTGCATGTGCAGAAACTTAATCTTATCTCCAGGTTTTGGAATTAGGTGACCTGCAAGACTGGCTTTGTTTGCATTCCTTTTCTCCAGCATGCTCATGTATTAACTACAAAAAGGTGTCTATTTCTTTCATCTGAACATATTTTTTCACCTTTATTTCCTTGGATAGCCTTGCTGTTTCTAGCACCCTGTTGTTCTACACATGACAAACTTGAAAATGTGCAGTAGAATATACTTTTATGTGTTTCAAAGACAGACCACTAAGCAAGTGCTTAGTGGGAAAAAGAAGAGAACCATCTCTCCCTAAGAAATGGGCTTTTCACAGAGAGTGTGGGGTATTTTTAAAAGACTTTATTTTTAAAAGGTCAAAGTAGAAAATTTATTCTTGCATGACCATGTTTCAGTGTTCAAGTGTAGTTGATATGCAGTTGCCTGCAGGAGTCCAAGCTCCCTTTGGAGACATTGAAAATCGAGGGCCTAACCCCACTGCCCGTAGGTAGGCATCTACTGACACCTGAGATGCCCTAAAGTATCCTGCTGTTGCTTTGCAGGTCTGTGAGGCCTGTGTCATGCCTGGGTGCAGGTGTATCTTCCAGGATGAAGTGAATTACAGCCCCTGACTCCAAAGGCTCTGTTGGACAAATCTCTCTTGGATGTAAAGGGAGCAGACAAACCCAGCACACACAAAGGTACTTCTGTACATCTAAATTTTGTGTCTTCATAAGCAGCCATATCCTGTCCCATCTGTCTCCATTCCAGACAGTCTCTGATATTCCCCTTGTGCTCCCAATCTCAGCCTCATTAAGCTGGAGGTATGATGCAGCCTTGATGATTTGGTATTTCAATACATTTTGTATCTGCTGGCAATGAGCAACTGAGCTGTCTTCTTTTTTAGGCAGAAGGGTAAGTGAAATGATCATAACTTTCTTTTTTGCCTTTAGAGAACAAAGCATTCATGAACTGAACACCAAAAAGCTTTGAATCCCAAGAAAGCCAAGTACGAAATTTCTTGTGCTAGCAATAAAATTAGCTTCTTGTAAGGCAAAATGTAACAATTACATCAGCAGGAATTCAAAAGGTAAGTGGCAAAGCTACTTTAGAGCCAAAGAGAGGTCTTACATCTATGGCAGTATTTGATTTTTGCTTTTAATTAATGTGGCTTCTCAAGATGCTCGCTTGTCAATCACCTTACAAAGAATGGTAGATAGGTTAAAGAGACCATGAAATGGTGGGTTACCAGGAAAAATGGAAAGACTTATGTGAAGAACTATGTGACTAGCAGACCTGATGAGCTGTGGAAACAACTTGTGTTTTAAGTTGGTTAAAAGGCAGAAAACTACCACTGGAAAGTATTCAGTGTAAACTAACAGGGAACAATAGAGCATGGAGGCAGTTCATCAACCTAAGTGAAAGCCTATAGGAAAGATTCATCTCCAGAGCACCCCTGGCTCTTTCCTTTTACTTAGCTCAAATTTCCCTTTAAAAATAAAGATTTTCTGCCACTTTCAATGAACATTTTAAGCAGGATCTGTTTGATTTTTAGGCTTGTGCATGGTCATTTTTGGTAATATTTTGGCAGGTTATGTATCTAACAAATGATGTTTGAAGCCTCTTTGTGAGGCTCCTAATAAACAGAACTGACTAGTTAACTTAATAAACAGTAGCTTTCCTTTTCCAGACAAAACTCCCCTCGGGGTACTATAGCTCTGACGCAGACACTTGTCTGCACTACAAAGCAAGCTGGGTGTTTAGGAGTATTTCTGAAGATGACTGTCTCATGGCCATCCTGAGAAATGGAATTTCTCATGGTCATCCTGAGGAATGGAATTTCAGGTGTGAGTGCCAGGCATGAAGCTACTGCCTTCCTACTGCCTGTCCCAGCTCAGAGCGGTGACATTCATGACACCGATGTGCTCCGGGGGCTGGCAGCTGTGCTCTTGAACCCAGGGGTGTGCCTGGTGGGGTTGGTCACTGGCTGCCTCTTCAAATCAAACTCTTCCATGATGCTGTTAAAAATATGTGATATCAATTGCAATGGGGAAAACAAAGTCAAACTCAGTACAGGTAAAACTACTTTTTCTCTAGCTTATAGCACATGAGACACCAGGATGCATAGACCTCTATCAAACTTCCTTGGGATTCCCAGCCCCATGGCAAAGTCCATTGCAGCTGGATGAATGTGAAACAGTTTTTGGCAGGAGGTTCACTTCCAAACCTTTGTTTTCCCTGCAACGTATCATCTCCACCCTGTAATCACGCTCTTGAGCTGAGGAAGACAATAGTCAGCAACTGTGAATTAAATGCAGACCTGAGCTGTGTCAGTGTTCAAGCAGAGCATCCCCGGTGAGTGCTGTGGGGGTGGCAGTGCAGTGCCTGTCTGCTCCCTGACAGCCCAATATCAGGGCTGGGGCCAGGGCCGGGCAGCCCTCCCTGCCTCCTGCACTGAGGGTCTGTGTGGGGGGCGTGACATTCCCTCTGCCTCCAGCTGCTGGCCTGCCAAGGAGGCAAGACTTTTTATTAGGGAAGCACTCCTTTTAGCTCGTATGACAGCAGCCTGTGTGTTTCATGCTGCTGATGGCAGTTCTGTCCCTCATGGTGCACATATATATATATGTGAAAGCATAATACATTTCACTTGTCACTTCTTCTTCAGTTTGCTTGGCACTTTCCCCGTCGTTATGATGACAGAAGGGTTGATCTCACAGTGCCACCAAGTGCAGAATGCCTTGCAGAGATACTAAATTGCTGAGAAATACAGTGCAGAAATGTAAGGAGCAAATTAGAAGGCACACCAGCCCTCATCCCAGGTATGCTCTACCTCTGCAGTTGTTTACCATCCTGCTTCTCATGTTTGTTGTGGCTTTTGGTTAAAGTTTGAGGAATGTACATTCTAATCTCTGTGTTGCTGCAAAAGTCAAAATGATCCACTGGGTCTAAGATAATGGTTCACAGTAGAATATTAATCCAACATTATAGTGGAGGAATGTGTGAAAGAGGGAGAAAATAGAGAGGATCAAGAAAAAATCACTCATCTAAGGTAATCAGCATTCAGGCATTATTGGTTACTGTAACTCCAAAATGCAGATTATAAGGCAAGTTTTCAAACAGCCTTCAAAAATGGCTTCAAATTTTGCACACCAAGAGACTCATTCAAAGGTAGTTGAGGACAGTATGAGGCCTAACACTGGCTTTTTTGACTTTGGATCCAGTTTCCAAAATTTTATGGGTGTACAATATATAAAACATTAACATGATGAAGAGATCACCACACTCCAGAACTCCTCAGAACTTTGTCCTCTCAAAAGCACTCTCCTTTAGCAGATACCTTACAAGCTGTTTCTTTAATATGGAAATAAGTGTAATCTCCAAAGAGAGTGCAACTGGCCCAGTGTGCTGTTAGTCATTGCTGTTGACATGGGGTGTCCGTGTCAGACTGTTGTCCCAAATGTAGGCTCATTACCTGGTGCATGGCACCCATTGACACACCAAGGCGAGGTATTTCAGTTTTTCATTCTAGTTTGTGCAAAGTAGGGAGCTAGGTGGTAACCCACAAAAGGCTGGCTCACCACGCATCAAAACTTTACACTATTTATATGTTTTGATAAACAAAGGCATCAGCATTCATTGGTTGCAGATTACATAATGTTTTTTGAAATTAGTACTCAAATCCCTATTTGCTAGTTATATCTCTTGTTTCTCATGCTAATTAGCCTGCATGTGCAGTTTTTCCCACCATTTGAGTCTGGGGTCCGTTTTGAGTAAGTGGTCAATGAGTCAGTGGTTGCAATCTCCCACTGCCAGAATTGCCTTTCCCCCAGTTAATGGTTATTTCTGCTGACTTCACTCCTGGTGGCTACCAGACAGACACCCCATTCATCTTGGGATTGTCTTCCCTCTTCCTTAAAACAAAAGACTAGCCAAGCATACAATGCTCACAATACAGTTTCTTAATCACAACTGTTCAGCTATAGCTACTTAAAAGAAATTGCAAAGTTTGATCCAAACCTTTAGGGGTTTGATATTAAGACTGTCAGACTTATGCGTCAATGTCAGACTGTGCTGACTCTATCAGGATCCATCAGTAAGGACTGATTTTCAAAACAGGGAGAGGAAAAGGAACAAACATAGATGTGGAAGGAGGCAAGAGGATGTTAGTTAGCCAGGAGAGTCAGTGGGAGCTGCTCCGTGCTCTCCATGCCCCATGAGCTCTCTCATGTGCTTTTACATGCCTGACTTGCTGAGTGCCAAGGCTGCTCTTGGTGGTTGCCACATAGCATATTTAAGGCTATCAGTTTTGGGGACCAAAGCTCCCTTATTCCATACTTGTGCCTATCCTGAGGATAGAGAGCAGCAAATCCACAAGTTTGTGGTTGCTCTTGGGCTGCAGTGGCAGCAGCTTGTTGTTCCCCAGCCTGGGGCAAAAAAAGGGGCATTTGGTGTCTTGCATTGCGTTTCCTCAGCTGTTCAAGCTGGGCACTGAGCTGAGAAGTTGCTGTCACCTCAACAGGCTCTTAAAGACTGGTAAGACCTCAGCAGTGGTTGCTTTTGGGAACATTGGTGGCTGCTCTGTGAGTTGTTGGGAATCCCAGCCACAGAGCTTGGGGGTTATTGCTGTCACTGGATGGTGAGTTTTATCAGCCC
The DNA here is from genome assembly GCF_965178545.1 of Coloeus monedula. Taxonomy (NCBI): domain Eukaryota; kingdom Metazoa; phylum Chordata; class Aves; order Passeriformes; family Corvidae; genus Coloeus; species Coloeus monedula. The sequence continues at coordinate 83,865,290 of NC_138782.1, forward strand.
TTCCCTTGGTTTTGCCCACACAATCTTTCAGTTGTCTTGGTGACAAGTAGTGGCTGTCTTTGTGTGCCTTGGCTATCTTTGTGTGGGAGCTAGGTTTGGTCCCAGTAACAGGTATCCACTGTCAGCACCTGTCAGCCAGAGCAGCCACTGCAGTGTCTGTAGGAGAGACATGGCTTGTTTCCAGCCAGGACCATTGGATGTGGAGGACAGCAATCCTTCCTTTCACAGAGGGTTTGAGTCTCCTGCCTGGGAATGTTTTGATCTGTAGACTGTCAGAACTTGTTAGTCTGCTTTAGGGAATGGGGAGGTTTAGAAACTGTCCCTCGTGTGACTGTTTAAACGCTTTGAGATGGTCTGGTGTTGCCCTAAGGGTATGTGCCTGCCTGCCATACAAAGAAGGGTTTGGCAGTGGAAAGCAGCCCCACTGAGCAAGGTGAAGGCATCCCTGTAACGTGTGATGTGTCCTGTCTGCCTTAACTGGAGTGCTGTTGGTCAGGATGCTGCAGCCTGAGCTTTTGCAAGGCTGACACACAAGCACAACCCCACTGAGGGACGATGATCAGCCCTGTCTGCTGCAAGGCCTTGCTGTAATGTGTTAGAAGGGCTTGATGAACGTAGCAGGGATGTGGCAGCATGTGCCTGCTCCAGGCAGGTCTGCTCTCCTGGGAGTCCCTGCTGCAGGTCTGAATGGAGCTGCTGGTGTGGAGCACATTTGGTGTGCTGCATCATGTAGCAGGGAGAGGGACAGTGACTGCTTTGGGGACAGTGCCCTGCTGAGAGGTGCCCAGGGTGTGGTGATTGTGCAGGTGGCTTATTTGCAGTCTGTCACTGTCCAGAAGCCTGTCCTGCTCTGTCATTAGCCTGCTGGTTTGATGGTATCGGGGGACACAATTCCAGCCACGTGTTTAGTGCACAGCCCAGGAGGAAGTGTGGTTCTGTCCTTCACAGCTCTCACTTTTATTTGGTCAGAGGTGCCCTGAGTCCTCTGGGTGAAGGTGGAAGCCATGGTTTGTGTGGGGGAAGACTGGACTCTGAGGAAGGCAGGATACAGCGGTGACACCACGTTCCCAGTGCGCAGGGAAGACAAAGCACGGTCTCTGCCAGCCGTAAAGCCCCCGGTCTCAATCCCCTTCCTGCCTACGGGTTTTGCGTGCATGGTGGGAAAGGGTACAGCCTCCTACTGATCCTAATTAAAACCACAGATAACCCACTCATCAGCAAGTAGAGAAACTGCTGTAGTGAAAAATTAAAGGATTTTGATCTGTGACTTGCGTGTATATGCAAGCAGCAGACCAAGACAACCATGCTTAATTTTGCAGACCTAGATTAACTTCTCTGAACCTAATTGGATTAATTTTTTCTTTCTGCCTGCTTCAAAATGACTGTCCAGTCATAATACAGAAATGTTCTGAAACAGGAAAAACAAGAGAGAGAGTATTTTCTTGTTATTCTGAATTTAAAAAGTGATTATTTTCATTTCTCATATGCAAGCTTAGCAATAAACAAATGAGGAATTGCACTGAAATATGTATGAATAAAAGTAAAACTCAAGCTGATAGACTTTATTTTAGTGGTCAATTCAATTTAAAACCCTCAAGCTGGAGGTGTTATCCTCATTTTTTATATTTATTGAAGAAATAAGCTTGTTGAGGCTTATCCCAGCAGTCTAGCAGCTTGGCAGGCTGTTCCTCCTGTAAAGGACTGAGATAATATTTCTAGTGGCATTACAAAAGTGAAAGTCATTTCTGTGGAACTTTCTATTCCCTTGAAAAGGTCGTTGTAGAAAGCTTTGGAGAGAAACAATTTTTTATTGTAAAATCCACTGGAGGGTCACTCTGCTTGTTGCAAGTTGTTCAGGCATGCACATGTGATTTCATGTTTTGCTTCTTAGTGCTCTTTTAAAATGAATATTCTGAAGTTGAGTCATTTCAAATTGTGCACAAAACAATTTACAAAGGAATAGGAATTCTGTCCCCCCTCTTCCCAAAAGTTATGTTTTGTTTCTTAATTGACAAAACATGCATTTTTTATAAAGTGTAGTTGCAAGGTGACAGTGCTTTATGCCTCACCTCATAGAAATATGTGCCATTGGCAGTCATGTGGTGTACAGGATGAATATGTGAGACATAGTACATTAGAAGATTTGAGTACCCTAGTGACAAGGGATCTTGCACCAGATAGAAATGAGGCTCAGAACTTGTCATGCAGGAAATTAACCCACGAAAACTTCAGAAAGCTGCTTTATATGCTAATATGTTTTAAGTATGCAGTGGAAGCAACTAGAAGAGCGTGAAATATGAGGGGCAGTGGGAGGAGTGGCGTGGGCATTTCCAGCACCACTTATTGCATCTGAAAACCATGCTAGCTGTGGCTTTCGTTTTTACTGATAGAAGCCCCAAGGGTGAGGAGAAGAGAGGGAATTATTAAAAAGATCTCTTCAAAAATTGTGACACGTGGGAAGAAACTATGATTTAATGCACAGCATCTTTCACTTGGGAGAATCTTGATGCACATTAGAAATACAATTTGTAGTAAAACTGCAATAAAGCTGAAGCAGAGGCTGAGTGGAACAGTGACAAGGAACTGAGCCTGCAACCTGATTTCCTAAAACCAAGAGCAGATGCTTAGGTGATGTGCACCAACATAGCACAACACAGCCTTGCTTCTTGCTACAGGTTACTAGATGCCACTGTGGTGCTGAAAAAGGCTGCCAAGGAAAGGAAGGAGAGAAAGATAAGAAACAGGGGGAAAAAATTAATGAACAGGATTCACAGACTGGGAAATAGTGAAGTGAGGAAAGAAAAGTGATTAAGAAGGTAAAAAGTTGAAATGAGTCTCTCTCCCTTAGGTCTTTGAAAAGATGTTCATATAATTTTCTAATCATGTTTTTTTCCCACAGCTCATTCATGGTTACATCTTCTACTTACAGCAGCAACATCAAAAATTTATCTTTAAGCACTGATTCATAGAGGCATAGAAATTAGCTGAGTAGGAAGGAGTAATTTAATCATATAACATCATCTACAGATGATCACATGCATGGGATTAATGAAGAAGTAAAGATTCCCCTTAAGAGGAAGGGAGCAATGTTTGCAAAGGTACATTGAATAAAATAGAGAATGTTGAAGAATAATTTTACAGCTGATGAACCTGGCATTTATCCAAAGTCAGATAATTTTAAAAAAAATCATTCTTTTTGGCCTCAAGTGAAAAACAGATGGCAATTAGGAAGGGTGACTATATATTGCATGAGACTCTTATGAAATACTACATGACCGATAAAAAATACCACAATATTTACTGTGTCTTCTTAAGCAATAAAACAATTTAAGATAATTCTTCATAGAAATCATCTGGGTGTGTAAAGGATGAACATAAACCAGCTTGTCTCACTGATATTTGCAATGGTTAAACAACACCCAGGCACAAGGACCATCTCTGCACTTAAGCTGGAAGCTTGTATTTCCCCTCAACACTGTCATGCTCTTTACTTTTTGATAACTGGGATTCAAAACAGAGGGGTGGAAATAGAGTCCTTAGAAAAGATTCCTTTATTCTTGTAATATCTTGTCTTGAATAAACCAAATTTTTTAAAGTTGTTTTTTCTTGTTTGGTTGGGGTTTTTTGTTGTTGTGTTTGTTTGTTTTGTTTTGTTCCTTCCTAGCACATGCAAAGGACAAAGAAATGAGAAGTGGTAACTATAGACAGCTCAGGTGCATGGCAGTGAAGTCTGAATAGTGACAGTCTTTTACATAAAGTTGGTGAGGCAGGGGCTTTGTTTTAAACGTTTTGGGAAGTTCAATCCTATCATCTATCTCCATTCAGGAAGATCAACAAAATTAATCTCATGCTGTGAACAGCTCAGTACATCATTGTGGTGAGGAACCCAGAACTTTAAAGGCCTGTGCATGAACCAAATCCAAGTGGCTCAGGACATACGCAACTCTTAATGTGTTTTTGCTGTGTCTGTATAAGCTGTGCACTAGAGCGAGCTAGCTCACCTCAGATGAGGATGTGATCTATACAGGAAAGGTGGAGAAAAAAAGACAGACAATACCCAGAGAATAATTCTTCCATTGCCCTTGTTGACTGCTTTTCTTTCAGGAGTCTTACTGCATCACAAGTGGTTTTGAGAAGGAAAAACCCCATCAACTGCAAGGAACAGGAGAGATGTGGAAAGTTCATGGAAGTGGTGAAGACAAAGCTTGCAGAGAAGAGAGTTGTGGTTGGCACAGGCAGACGAGCGGGAGCTGAGTGAAACATGGGTAATCTGTGCAGGGACAAGTCCCTAAAAGTGAAGATACAGGTCCATAAAACAATAATATGAGGGTCACTTTTAATGTGGAAGAAAGGGAACAAAAGGATAGGATACAGAAGAAAGGCAACAAGTTAAAAAAGTAGGTAAATTAGCATTTGAAGAGCATGTCTTTTGGGGAGGGCAGCTTATTGATGGGTGCAATCTTTATGGGTGTATGAACTCACTCCAAAGCACTGGCTGCTTACACAGAGCAAAAATCCAGGATGTGGCCTGGATTCTAGCAAGACAGAGTAAAATCTGACAGACTTGAACAGCCACAATCATGGGAATTCTGATCACCGCTGAGACGGGGAGAGAACAGGGACTTGCTCTAGTAGGACCACAATAAATGTAGGGATTAGAGAGAGTCAGAAACCCAAAGGCAGGACAGGGAGTTGGGGTTGTAAAACAAGACAACTTTTCAAGGGCACCATTAAAGAAAATAAGGCTTTGAGGATGCAGAATGGTTTAGAAAGGTCAAGGAAGATGGATGTAGTCTGTAGGTCTTGAATACATCACTAAGAGCTTGTTATTGCAAGACCTTGTATTGCAGACCATGGTGTGAGTGGGCCCGATCAGGGTAGGTGTGAATGGGGAGTTGCCATGGACAGGTCAAGAAATGTCTCCAAACCCACGGTAAAAGCAGCAAAAACTTAACATAGAAAAAAAAAAAAAGAAGTTGTCAAACAGTGGCGTCAGACTAGCAAAAGTTTTTATTTTCATGAGAAGACCAGTAATTTCTGATCAAGCTGAATTGTTTTAAGTAGCCAATCCTTTATATTGTTTCTGACTTTGATTCTGAACATGGGGAAAACATACATCTTCATCAGTCTAGTGGCATTTGTTGGAAAACATTCTCTGTGTTTAGCTAATGACTTAATTAGAAAATCAGTAGTCAGCTGGCAGTGAATGGTGAGCCTTTATTTAACAGGGAAGCACGGAAATTAGGCATCCATCTGTTTTTTCCTGTTAATTACCTCTAGATATTAAAATTGAATACAGCCTCCAACCTGATTGGTAGTTTGAGTGGTAATAGTGGAGTTCACACACTGAAAGGAAGCCATTAGTAGAAATAAAGATGATGTGGCTCCTGTATTTCACAGTTTTCGTACATGTTTCTGAAGAACTGCTACCTGCCTATGACAGCTGCTGTGGAGGTCACATTCAGCATTTCCAGCCCTTCAGCCACACTTACAGCTTTAAATGAGCATTAGTCTTGACAACAGAGTTAACTGAGCTGCTGTTTTTCCACAAGAAACATGACTGCACACGGCTTTTCAGAGCAGTGTTGAGCTTTGAGGTTTGTTGTTTGTAGGGGGCTTGGACTAGTTGGCCTCCAGAGATCCCTTCCGAACTAAATTACTCTCTGTGCCATGTGCCCTTAGGAGCAGTAGTCAGAGATGGAAGCCTCTCTCATTTTGTTGGTTTTCCCCTCTGAAACACCTTTCACCAGCACTGTCATTCCCACCCCCTCTCTTCATAGCAAAGACCCCTGTGCAGCTCACCCCACAGCTGAGCCACAGCCCCAGAGACAGCCCCAAAGAACTTGGCTGGGGTGCAGCTTCTGCCTCAGCTCAGTTCCTTGGGGTGGCTCAGACTGTCTGCTAGGGTAGTCTTGCACATTTACTCTTCCCTTTCTGATCATCACTGCAGCTGGGCACTCTGTGCACCCAAAGGATGCTAAAACCTACTCTCTTCTAGCCATAACTGCTTGGGTGTCCTGTCTTCCCTCACAGAGTCAATGTGTTTCAGGAAATTATGCCCACTCTTTATTCTTTAATAATAATTTCTATTCAGCTTGCTGAAAGAAAAAAAAATACTACTCTGCAGCACTTCTTATGAATACCATATTTTTATTTTAATTTCCAGGTTTGTTTATGTTTTTCTTAATAGTGTATGTACTATGGGGAACTGCTTTGGAAGCTTTATAGATAGACAGCATCAGGACACACTTCCCTGGTTTCAAACAACAGTTCCCACCTCCAACAAGCTGCAAAGAGGAAAAACCATAATGGATGTCTGTGCTTCCCCACTAAAAGAAATTTTCAGTGGCTGAGATTAATTTTCCCCTCCATTTAGGTATTAATGTTAGCTAGTAGGGAACCTAAAGGCATCTGGAGGAGGCAGCTGCAACAGTAGCTTCAGAAGGACAGCTGGAGATAAACATCCCAAACTCAGGCAGGGAGCCCTGAAAGAAGAATCCCACTGTATGTGGGTAAGCAGCTGATGCCTTAAGAGAACCTAAGGCATCACAGCAGGTCATGCTTTTGTCGCCTTCAGACTTGGCTTACACTCAGCTTGTGGCACTGCATCTTTCCAACCAAATGCTTTCTCTCACCAGTAAGGATGTCATTTCTCAGTTCCATTTGCAGTTTATTGCTCACAGATTACTTACACTTCCTTGACTCTTGATAAGAAAGATCATTGTCATCTTGTAAATTTTCAAAACATTTTTAAGAGATGGCTTCTAGTGCTGTTATAGCACTTTTGCTGCCTCTAATGTTTGTTTTGATGGATTTGGAGCTGCCATACTGTAGTTTTCACTGTTACTGCATGTCAGGTTGACGTATGTGATATTTCCTCTATTGTGTATTGGTGTAATTCAAAAAGAATTTGTCCAGAAAAATGGACAGGGAAGAAAATTAGGGTGCAAGGCGAATAATAAATATTTAAATGGTGCTTAGGAATTGCTAATGGACAGTATCAAATTCTCAGCTTTGATTTTGCCCTTTCCCAGACTGACTTCCACAATATTTGAATCAGGACATTTTAACTTCCATAAGCACAAAAGACAGGATACAAAGGACTCTTTGTCTCTCAGGACAGAGGAATTAAGTCTGTGAAAGACTCCCAGAGCAAGAAATCCTCCCAGACCACCTGACCATAGGTTAAGTGGGCAAGATTGCCATTGCAAATTGTGAGATGACGACAAGGCATATGTGCAGAGTGCTATTTAAAATATTTTCCTGATTTTTTTTCTGATGTTCAGAAATAATTTGGTTTTAGCTGATGTTTTTGAATTTCTATATATTGCTGGCCTGCTGAGAAGATATGCAGTTGTCTAAGTTGGTGGGGGTAAGATCCATGGACCTTTGGGGTTATGCACCACAAGATCCAGGTGAAGCATGGCACAGGTGAATAACACCACCCTGGAACTGACTAAGGCACAAGGCCTGAAGAAATAGGGTTAGTGGAATTGAAAGTGTGACCACTCAGATGTGCAGTTAGTTTCACAAGTATGACTCTTGCTAGCTGCATCCTCTCAACTGCCAAACAAACTGCACGGGTGTCTGCCCAACACCTTGAATGCTAATCTGGAATATTACACAAAAAGAGCCACTTAAATAATTCCTTTGGGGTATGAAATGGGATCATTTCTAAATGCAATGAACTGAACTTTGCTTTCTGTTCTGGGAGTGTATTCCTGAAAAAAGAAATAGTTTATTCTGCCTCAGCCCCAGGTGGAAATGGTGGTAATTTTCCTCCTAAATGGCTGTTACAGCTTTTTCAGAATGCCACAGTAAAGAGGTGCTGTTTAACTGTCATGACCATGAAGTGTTTATTAATTTTTGAAGGTGTATTTATGGGGTTCAGTTTATACAGTGCATGATAATTTAGATGTATGATTCTTAAATGGAAGAAGTATAAAAGTGAATATCGTTATTTGCTTTTGAATCATTGATTACACAAAATGTCTTAGACATGAGTACCTAATACTATTTTTGTTGTTGTTTCAGTTCTAAAAAATCTTTTCCTTTATAGAATAAATTTATTTCAAACCCTTTACCATGAATAACACTAGAGATTAAAAAAACGGCATAATGAATTACAGGCTGAAGAACAGTCAAGCAAATAGGCAAACACAAAAATCCCCTTCATCAAGGGAAATGGTGGCAGAGTCAAATAATTTTGCTCATTTTTAAGGCCAGGAGTCATGTCAGTGCCATCATCTCTCAGTACTTTTAAGTATGTTCTCGACACCTGATGAGCTTTCTAAAGGCCAGCTTGAAATCCTCGTTAAAGCTCGTGTACAGCAAAGGGTTGATGAGTGAGTTGACATACCCAAGCCAGGTCAAGAAGTCTGCTACTTCTGGAGAGACAGTGCAAATGTGGAGGCCCACAAGCAGTTCCTTGATGAAAAAGGGCAACCAAGACAAAATGAAAGCACCCAGAATCAGCCCCAAAATGCGAGCAGCCTTTCGTTCTCGTGTCGTGGAGATCTGCTGCCGGTCGCCAGCCAGGTCCAAGTCATTCTCGAAAGGAGGGATCCTCACAGATGCATTAATTTTATCAAACTCTGTGGTTGGGTCAGATGTGGAGAAGTCCGAGACGCAGAATGTCTGCGTGAGCTTGCAGCTGGCAAAAGAGTTCTGGCTGTCAGTGCTCCTGTTGCTGAGGTGGCGGCTCGAACCCCGCTTTTGGTAAAGGCTCTTTGCAGCATGGTAAATTCTGTAGTACAGGATCAGGATCAAAGTCAAGGGGATGTAAAATGCTCCGAATGTGGAATAAATCGTGTAGATGACATGGTCATGCTGAATGCGACACTCACTGGGAATATTAATGCTATGGTGATTTCTCCAAAACAAGGGGGGCATTGATATGAAAATGGAGATAGTCCACACGGTCACTATCATCAGCCCAGCCCTTTTTGCCGTTCTTTTCCTGGCGTATTCGATAGCGTCTGTGATGGCCCAGTACCTGTCCAATGCAATGACACACAGATGAAGGATTGAACACGTGCAACAGGTCATGTCAACACTAAGCCAGATCTCGCAGATGAAGTACCCCAAAGTCCATTTATCTATCATTATGTAAGTGATGCTCAAGGGCATGACGAGAACAGCAACAAGGAGATCTGTCACAGCCAGTGAACAGATGAGATAATTTGCCGGCTGGTGGAGCTTCTTGGTTGTGGAGATTGCTGCAATTACAGCAGAATTCAGTAGCATAGTCAAGGTTGTGATTGTGGCCAAGGTCAGGGTAATGAGCATCTTTTCAGTTACTGTTTTTGGCTTTGCAGCCACACTGGCTTCAGTGGTGCAATTTGTGAGATTCATTTTCCCCTCCAGGATGCAAGAAGTTGGTAATGAAGAGTTCCAGGTTCAGAAGTTATCCATTTGAAAGAGATGCTCTCGGTGCAGTATTTTTTTTTTTTTTAATAATTCCATATACAACAGAGCAGCAAAAAGCTTCCAGGTTTCATCCTGTTCATTGTTTTCCTAGAAGATAAAAACACATCAGTTAGTCAATCTAGGATAATCCCACCTTTTGGTAAAAAGTTTTCCATTTCTAATATTATTATCTCAGATAAAATGTTGGTCTGTTTTCCCTTCTCTTCTGCCTTTTCTCTCCCCCTTTCTCTGCATTCATTGTTCATTTTTTTCTTCTCTAAAGGACAATTTGGGCCAGATTCCTGCTGATGTGAAATGGTTATTCCTTCTTTGGTTTTGGAGCTTTTGCTTAAAGTCGGAGGCTGGGCTAAGGGACCTCCAGAAGTCCCTTTGCACAAACATGCCTGTGATCGTTGTGATGCTGATACCTTTTCCTGATAGTCCTTTTCCTGCTTGTTAAAATACACTCCAGCAGATGAAGAGCTGAAGGAATTTGCCTTTTCATTTTAATTGCTACATGAGTGGCATCAATTACTTCTATATATCACCTTTGGAAAAAAAGCAGCAGAGCAGCCTATCTCGGCAAAGGCATGCCAGCATTTCATAGCCTTCTATTCTGCTTTTTCATATCCATGTCTGTATTAATATATTGGAAACTGTACTCAAAAATTACTTAGGTTACCTTTATCATGCAGGTTTCCAACAATGTTTAAAAACTTTATGGCAAATGCTTGGTTTTACACAGCACATCAGTGTTGGTAGGAGCTTATATAGTTTTATCTAATTATTCCTGACATTTCACATATCCCACTGTGAGTGTCTTTAGAGGAGACAGACAAAAAGCTTCTGCCACTGCTTTGAGATTTCTATCTAATTGTGCTCCCTGTCAGGGAGTCCAGTGTGATGCAAGGTACAAACAATAGCTGAAAAAAAAGTTTAATTTTTTTTCAGAAGTTCGTCTGTCTTTTCCATATATCCCAAACACTAACTGAAGCCAGAGTTAGTCCATGAGATGCAGCTTGGGATAACTTCTGGCACCTTGCTTACTCATTTGTAATTTATCTCGGTGTAAAGGATGTGGAAAACTGAAAGTCTGAATCCTTTTCCATTAAAATAAACAGGAAGATTGCTTCCCCTGACTTCATTTATCAAAGAGTAAAAAGTCTCTAGGTTAGTTGTACAGGTTCCCTCAGCAAGCAGGGGAATAAGATAGTGGCTGCTGGAAATACACTTCTTCCTTTTTGAGACAAGCCTTTAAGGAAGATGGTATGAATCATATCCTGGAAATGCTGATCTTTCTCTCTTTTGACTACAAGTGGCTCCTCCACAGTTGCATTTAGAATACACGCCTGATTTTTATATGGCTAAATTTGAGAGGTAAAACACATTCTCACTGACACCAGTGGGACTTGGATTAGGCTCTGAGTTTGCACATGCAAGCTAATGAGGAATTAAGAAATTGAATGAGGAATTATGAATTTAAATCTAGTTGGCTGCCTAGCTCTGTGTATATATGCTCTTCTTCAAAAATTGGAGTGCCATCTTCAGAATGAGCTGAATGAGGGAAAATTAAAAATAGAAACTTTAGAAAAAACTTCTATTTGTGGATAGGATCTAGGAAAGCAGATCCGTACTGCCATAGTCTCTAGGTTAGCAAAATGTTTTAAATTCTGCCCAAGGAACTGCAGAACTGCCTTCCCCCTAAAGCATACTCTACTCTTAAGAAACTACTTTAAACAGCTTTAAACTGTGAATAGCCTAGGAGGAAATATTAGGCCTGATTATTGAAAATTGACTGGAGAAGTCAGATGGAAATCCATCCATCAGTCTTCATGTCGTTACTACCTCCGGGGGCTCGGCCAGGGCTCACGTCCACCCTCCTGCAGTGCCTGCTCCTCACCCACTCTCTCACTGTCCACGCTTGTCCAACTGTCCTCACTCTACTTTTGTATTAGAAGACACAGATAGAGAGTACTTTGGGCCAGGAAAGAAATAATGTTTTAAACTGGGAAGTGATTTACAAGGAGATGCCAGTGATTGACCTTGCTTATTAATACAGGGCAGGATTTAAATGCTACTTATCACTAATCTTTAAAAATGCAGGTGTGTTTGTGGCTGTAACATGAGTGTTAACAAGGAGAGTTTTACTATCTCTAGGCAATAATAGCTGGTTTCCAGCATCTCTATCACTTGCATACAATTGCTATATATAGTATTGCTATCACTATAGTAATTGATTGTGGTTTTCTAAGTGACATCTTGGAAGGGACATTAGTAACAGTTATTTAAAGTGCTCTCACTAAAAGCACTGCTGTGTTTATGTTTTGCAGCTGTATTGCTTTAGGCTGTCAGTCATTTCCTACAGAGAAAATTTTACACACACAGACTAATTTCCCACATTTGGTGCAAGAAACTCATCTGGCTTCCTCCAAATGGGAATCAATCATGTTTCATATTAGCTGATTATTGGTAATGGCTTTGAGTGCTGTTTAGGAGGAAGAAAGGGGAAAGAGTTTGATTAATTGTTCCTTAAAAGGAACTGGACCATTTTAAGCTGTAAGGTGGCAATGTCCATGTCTGCTCTTGCCAAAAAAACATCTCCCCCTTCTCAGCAGAGTACAACAGTGTAGCAGAATACTCTGAATTTCTGCTGGACAGACTGACTCCCAATCCTTGGCCACTGAACTTTGCACCACTTCATAACAAATGGAACAACATCACTTGGAGCAAACAAGTGGAACCGGCATTGCACACGTGTATGTTTAAGGCAGGTTAGTTCCTTTACATCCATGGTTTTACATTTCCTCTAAGCAATTATGGCACTGTACAGCTGCTACATCTTTGTGCCCTTGACAGCAATAAATCAGTTTGACTCTGTTAAACTCTGAATTGGTCTGAGTGCTTTTCACTTTCAATATTTCCATGATTTGAGCTGTGAAGGGCAAGAATCTATACCATGATTTGTGAGACAGTTTATGGAAAATATGACTTAGCACATTTATGATAATGGTAATATTTCAAACCATGAAAAGATGCTAAACTTTCAGTGCTCTTCCTCTTCCTTCAAAGAGGTTTTCTCTTCCAAGTTTATGTACAAAGCACTGAAATTCAGGCCTTTCACTCGCAACTTTCTAGATCATCCTGCTTTTGTAAAGTCAACAAATCTTGGACTTCATGACTCCTTGGTAATCAAATAACAGAGCTGATTTTAACCAAGGATTATAGGTTTCCAAACACTAAGTATTGTGCTCTGTCATGCTGGTATTGCTTTGGGTTTCTGAGGATGTCAGTGCTGCAGAGGTCACGTTATGGATTTATATAGGCACTGATGCTGCTTGTAACATGTTGTATTTGGAAAAGCAGCATCCAAAAGCTGAGAAAGTGGAGACGGTCATAATCACACCAACCTGTGGCAAGATTGTCAGCAAAACAAAATCTTCTTGTCACCAGGCAGCTCCTATTCACACCCACAGCATGAGATTTAGATGCAGTTGTATTGTAGGCAAAATGAAGGTAAACTATCAGAAGGTGCATCGGGGTTGCCTTACAGAAGCATAAACTGGGATAGGACAATAAAGGAAATCACTATTTTTGTGTGAAACCCAAAATTTTACAAAAACCTGTCTGAGGAATTCCTAGCTGCATTATGGGACCATAGATTTAGGGATGTGACCTTTTCCTACACAGACTGAATGAGGCCAGGAATGAAATTACTAGGAAATTTGCACAAATTGACCTATAAAATTGACCTTCAAGGTACAATCTACCCTGGGCACACCACTGAACCAAGCAGCATGATGGAAAGACAGGTTGGAAGGACTCAGCAGTAGGCAAGGTGTGTGGAGGCCTAGCTGTGTGTTTGCATCTGTGGGCATCTGACGAATGTTCATACATGTAGTGACCCTGTCATAAATAACCAAAGCACAGTACGTTGTAATCAAGGATATAATGGCCTGCAGTCTGTCTTTGTGTAATGTAGGTTTCTAGGGATACAGGGATTTCTCTGCTCCAGCTTGGTCCTGGCCAGAGGATGGGCTGAGTGAACAGCACTGGGGACACTGCTGGATACAACAGGAGAACGTGCTGGACACGACAGGTACCAGTGCAGGTGCCTGGCACAAGTCACAGGTGAAGCCCCAAGGGATGGCTGGGTTTTGCAGGTGGAGTTACATGAGATGCGGTTGAAATTCACAGGAGAGTGGAGAGGAGCACTGGGGACTTTTCGGGAGCACAGCCTTGTAAAACCCACAGTACCTCAGTCTCTCCAACAGTAACTGCATATAAAGCTGAGCTTGCCTACATCGATTCTATCAGAAACTAGATTTCACTAGTTGTTGCAAAACTGGGACCAGTGGGGAGGAGGTAATTTGGCTAGAGTTTTCCTTTTGGGAGGAGGCTGAGATGGAGAAAGGGAGTGTCAAGTCTGGTGAAAAGAAGGATAAGTGGAAGAAGAGATAACAAGGGAAAAAGCGAGTATGCGTTGCTCATCCACAGCCAAATCAGGGCAATAACCCAACCTGTTCAGACCAGAGCACATGAGTCAAACCTGACACCATTGTTGGGAGGCTGGGAGGACTGGGTTATTCCCAACCAGCACGGGACCCAGGGGACAGAGGGATGCAGCACTCTGGTGCTGCTGTGTCAATGCCTACACCAGGCCTGATGGCTTTGGAAGCCATCACCTCCTCAGGGCAATGAGGTGAGTCCAGGTCCTCTTGTCCTGTTCCAAGAGCAAAACCAAGTGTTGGTGCAGGCCAGTTGTGGGTGTGTGCAGGAAACCTCACAGCTCTGCTTATTTTCCAATGAAAACTAAGTTCTGTCTAAGAGGTTGCTAAAATGGCAAGCTGAGAAGCGATGCTATGTCACTGCTATCACAGTTGTCACTGTATATTGTGATGTTAATCTCTGTCTCTTTCACTGAATGCCAGGGTGACCACCTTTTAACTCCCTCAGCATTAGAAAGGGGATCTCCGCTTGCATATCAGGAAGACTTCACCTTCCTTCCCAGTGAACCTTGCCAGCCTGGAGGATTTCCTTCCCAAGTTAGAAGCCTGGGAGAAAACTGATGGGAGAGGGGAGGTGCTGCCTCTCAAAAAGCCCTGGTGCCATCTGATCTGGAGTCAATGAGAGACCACAAGCCAGCAGTTTTGCAGGTTTTTTTTAAATAAATCCCTCCAGCATTACACTATAGAGGTAAGCTTTTCTGGTGCAGATCTCGGCACATGCAAATGAGAAACAGTAATTAGTGATGATCTTCAAACCATGCTCCCTCCCACAAGCAGTGGTATAATTATCATTCACAGATGATTACTCATTTTTATCTACTTTCAGTATAAAAGTTAGTAAATCTTAGGCAGTGAAAGCTTGCAAGATGCTGCTGAGCTGCAATCTGATACAAACTAGGACTTAATGCACATTTAATCCTGGTTTTTGCAGACATAAATAAAATTCTCTGGGGGAGTTAAAACACAGATTTCTCATAAAAAACTAGAGTCGCACCCTACTCTAGTTGCAATATTTTGTAATAAATAATACTCTAAATTTATAGTAATTTGCTCTAAAGAACCTATCAAATGAAAAATAACTTTAAAACTCATCTTCACATCCCTTTAGACCCTTAGCACCGTACATGTAAAGAGTCTCTTTTGTTTTACACTACACAAAATACCTACGTAAACTTCAGCTCATTCCTGGTAGCTCCTTTCACTTTACCCTTTTCGTGCTCTACCTTATATCCTGAGATGTTTAATGGATGGACACCAGAGGCTCTAATTTCCCATACCATGGAGCCAAGTGACATGGGTAGCTGGATCTTGCAAAATATTTTGGGGTAGAGTTCATAGTAATCAGCTGTGCAACCCGACACTGTCAAAACATGTAAGTGCTGCCTTTCCCACCAAGTTGTGGCAGAAAGACGTTCTCCCTGTACCTGTTCTTCCTCCAGAGATGATTTATGGAGATAGAAACCTCCTTTCACGATGAATCTATGCCTGACAGAACAGAAAATAAAAACATGTTTTGAATTGTCTCCAGTTGTTTGCAGACTACATTTGTGTAAGTGCTGAAATGAGCTAGCTTGGGTACAGAAATATCATGTTATATTAGCATGGAGTGCTGAACGGGTTAATTCACCCAGCCAAGAAACTAAATTCTCAGTCATGGAGTTCCTGACTCCCACAGCTAGACAGCCTTGTTACTGAGTTAATCTGATCAAAGTTAGCTGAAGTGCTCTCCCCTCGTATGTGCATGACATCTATATTAACAAAGGCAGCAAGCTTGTTTGATTGCCCCAGAGCAGCATTTAACTGCTCCAGAGCTGTGCTTGTCAGCTGATCTTGTCTCAGTGCAAAGGTGCTTTTGATATCCCTGGTGATATCTAAATTTAGTAGATAGCCAGACCCGGAACACATGTAACCTACACACTTAACCTCTCATCTGAGAAGAAAAATAAAATCTGTATCTGTTACTGAGCCTTGCAACCTTCATGCTTAGCAGTCAACTCTCACACAGACATTATTCTCTGATTAATTTTTTTAGAAAACTTGTGGTTAATAATGTCTTTCTTGAACTTCATGTTTTTCACTAAAGAAGACTTTTCCTCTGTGTTTTAGGTCCTACCTCGCTTTGTACATGCATCTTTACAAGATGTTCTGTTACCAAAATTCCCTCTCCTCCTTTTAAAGTAAATTTTTAAAGCTTTTAATATTTTTTTTTGGCCTATTTTGTTTTATAAAGTTGACCATGGCACTGATCCCTGTTATGGATGTTTTCATGCTTCAGCAAAACATAAAACTTCAAAGACCTGGTGACAGACCCAAATCACTTGCTTTGGAACAGGCAGTTATCCCAAGGGAAGACATTTACCCCGGGTTTTGTGCTGCTGCCAGTACCCACTGCTGCTTTTGGCTTGGCTGTTTTGCTCTCTGCTTCCCTTTTGTTCTATTGAATGGTTCAGCAAGGCACACACACAAGCAGAAAAGAAAAGAGCGTCAACACTGAGTATTGGTGAGTACTGTGGCCCTTCATAATCCCTCCTCCTACTGCTCAACCTCCCATTCAGACTATTTATTCATTGACTGTATGACTAAGACCTGCAATCAGATGAAGTACAGGTGGGAGGGCAGCTTGGATAATGAGATACCCTATCAGACATGGGCAGCTAAACCGTGCGAGATTGGAGATCGCGCCCTGTAATTCGTAGCAGGAGAGGACAGAGGAGTGTGCCATTACCAGCACTTACAGCCCTCCTTAGAAGAACAACGTTTGGGATGGTGCTTCACTGATGAGTGGCCCAGGGACAGATGAAGCTGGTTAGTAAGGTTTAAATGTAAAGTGAAGGCACACAATGAATGGTCCTGAGCGGGTGAGTCCATCCCCCAAACCTGCAATTCTTCCTGCAGCCACGACTCAGTCTGTCAGGCAGCAACCAAGATGAAGATCCACCCATAACAAATCCCAGGAACATTTTGCCAAAGCAAGGTAAACCACAGTCACATTCACCTTAAAAAACCCCAAACAAAATGACAGTAATTCCAACTGTAGAGACCATGCTGTCACGGCACTGAAGACTGGTGCTGAAGTGATCCCCCATTTCTAAGCTGGGAATAGCAGAGACAGCATCTTGGTGTTTGAGGGAAATACAGAATCACATAAAAAGGTGTGGGAGGACTTAGAAAGAGAGGAGTTCACTCTATTTCTCCTGAAAAAAATCTTGCTTGAAAAATTGAAACCAGGGACAAAATATTTCAGTGTCCCCTTAGTCACTAACAGTGTAATCCCTTTAAGTAAGAAATCTTTGTTTCCCCTTTTGAATAGGCTTATGAAAAGAAAATCCAATATTCAGAACGCATTTTGATAAATGTTTACAATTAAAAAAAAAAAAAAAAAAATCTTGACTTCCCCAGGTTGCAATTATGTGGAGAATGGAAGAACTATCCATAGACTTCCAGGAATGGTAGCTTTTAAAATAGTAGGAGCTATTAGGAGAATTTTAAGTTTAGTATCCTTTGAACTAATAATGTTCTGCTTGTTTTGTAACTAGAACAAAACTGCTTTGTTTTGAGTCTCCCCTCATGGTCTTTTGGAACAGAAACCATGCAGAGCTTGTGAAGTTGTTGTAAACCAAGACTATTTTGCTGGAGCGATATTCCATGTGGGAAAACTATTTTTAAAAAAGGATCCTTCATTAGAAAGAAATACGTTTCATTTGCAAACTATTAAAGAACTTCACTGGAACATCTTAAAAATTCCTCTGAAGAACAAGAGGACTACGTCCAATATAACTAGAAAGAGTTGCTGTGGTAACAGTTGGGTTTTCTTACCTGCTGACAATCTTTATTTTTACTTCTTTGAGTTGAAGATCCCAACACAGTCTGCAAGTCTAATACTTCACATACTGTACGCAGCCTGGTGGGAGGCACAGTCCAATTCCTCGTTTACTAACACCTCCAGAGAGGGAAATGCAGTTTGTGAATGGGAGACCATGTAAAGACAATGGTATTGACTTGTTCTGCAGCTCCTGCTGCCCAAATGCTGAGCTGGTTCTAGAAGTTTAGCAACACTGTAAGGCGCCCATGAACGGGGTTTATTATCTCTAGGCACATGCCTGAAATCCTATTTAATCTTCATTGTTTTATGGCTTAAAGCCTACCTTTAAAAAGGTAGAGGCCTTGTCAAGCCCCTAAAGGGGGGGAATGATGCCTTAGGTTTTAACTTTTGTATTTTTGAAATCCTGTACTGCCTGGTGTGTAACTCTGAAGTTTCTTGTAGCCTGTTAACTTCTGCTCTCTCATGCTAGGTAGACATAACAAATCCTCTCCAGGCTTTGTCTTCAAGGACACCCAGACTGTCCTAGGCCCAAAAAGTATAAACCAAAAGCCTTTGAGAGGGGGGCAAGCAGAGGGGAATAACATCATTAAACTGAAGCTTTAATTGGAGAATTAGCCCTGATATGCAAATGAACCAAACCTACAAAAGTGTGAAGAACTCGTGACCTGTTGTCCATCTTGGGGTCCATCTTGGCAATAGCCTCTGGCTCCCCAGGGGGTTCCTTTGAAGGCCTTTCAAATAAATACCTACCTTTATTCCCTTACTCCTGTCTAGTCTCTGTTTTTAGGTGGACTCTCAAGGCATCACCTAAATATGATTCTAAGAGTACAACTTTGTAAGGAAGACTTGCTCCCTATGGTGAACAGCTACTACCCAGACACCTTTCCTGTGTCACCTGTGGCTTTAAAGACTTGTACTGTAATGAGTTGGGCCCTCAATCTTCTTTTTCCTAACTGAAGAGCCTGAGCACTCATTCCTCATATTGATGAACTGTACTGTTGTTCCTCATACAGAGGAAAAAGCCTCTGTACTTTATACAGGGGTTACATTATTAAAGATGCTTAGGTCACTTAAGTCCCTGAAACCCTGGTCTATAAAATCCCTAATTCTCATATAAAGATAGTGAAACATTAGCTCCCTGGTGCATAAATCCTTTCTGAACATGGGTATTAGGCTCCTAAATTAATTAGCTGCTTTAGGGTTTCTTTCTGAGGAGTGTTCTCAGGCTTGGAGCCCTGCCACGTAGCACAGTATGAGTGGCAGAGTCAGGAAGCTACTGGCAGGAACTGAGTATGCTATGGTCCACTGTAGTTCTGATGCTTTGCACTTAAGTCACTACAGAAAGGGAAGCATCTGCTTTTTAAGGTCTCCCAAATGCATTGAGAGAAAAACTTTAAGAAAAATCTGTACTGAATTCTCACCTGCAAATGCATTTTCCATTTCAATTTCCCATCTTGCTGCTTAGAGACATGTCAAAGACACACAAATATTTACTGATGAATATAGTTTATTCAGCTCTGGGGAAATGGTGCTATTTGCATTTATATGGAGACTATCACTTTATACAAGCTAAATGTCACTGTACAAGCATTGTTTTTCTAGTCAATATTTGTTTCTTGCTGCTATTCTGTGTCAGGAGACTGATGTCAAAGGAGTTTATTTAATCTCCACGACTTGGTTCTGTACACAACTGCTCTACAATTCATAAAGGCCTCAAAAGAACAAATCCAACAGACTAAAACTTAGTAATTCTTGAAGCTTGATCTGAGATCCTTTGAAATCAATGGAAATGTTTCCACTGTGAGGAAAAAGATTTCAGATGAAGCCTTAGTGAATATATACCCTATTTCTTGCTGATAAAATAAAGCAGATGATTCACACAGTGGCTCTAGACTTGCTTTGAAAGGAAGATTTTGTGTGACTGAACAAATAGTTTTATTGTAGCAGAAGGTGCTGTGGCTCCCTAATCATGTAGAAAAATGTCTCATGTTGGTGAGAAGCACTGGGCTGATGGCATGAGCCTGCTGCCTGGGACCGCGAGCGTGGGATTTCCATCTGGGCAGTGTGCTTGCTGCAAGCACAGGAGAAATGAATTACTGACGTGTTGTACAGCAACCTAAAGGTCAAGGACAGAGTCCTTTTTAGTATGAGAAAACACTTCTTGTACAAGCTGTAGGTGCAAATCCTGCTGAGGCAGAGGCATTCAGATACTGGACTGGCTGAGCTCTGACTCCATGGTGGCCTGATGCACTCTCAGTTTGCCAGTTGGAAGAGGGTCCAAACTTGCTGCAGTACATTTATGGCAGTAGGAGTTTGTATTTGAACTGAACTCACGTTACCATTGCATTCTTAAGGCAAATGCTCCAGGGGTTGGGTCCTGAGTCGCGATTTTAACAAAAATCCCCAGCTAAATGTGGTCAATAGCACCTAAAAAATGCCATGAAAAAGAGTTCGTGCTTTTATTTCCAGAAATTTGCTGTTGGTATATAGAAGCCATGAGCTGAGCTGACAGCAAATAGAAACAATTTTTTTTGGTTACCCAAATAAAATAGCCACTGTCGTGATACTGCAGTTACATTATTCAGAGCCTTAGCAATACCTACGTCTAGCTCTAGCTTTCATATGAAGACATAATTTTTCCCTGAAACCCTTACAATACACACAACCAAGCTAAAATGTTCATTTTTTCTACTGCCTGGAATAACTAACCCACGTGTCTGCTTTTGGAGACTTTTAGTTTGACTAAACTCACATAACTGGCAGTGTAATTACTTGTCTGGAGCATCATGTAAATACAGAGTAAGCAAAAAAACATTATGAAAACAATTCAATGTCAGCTATGTCAGACGTGATTATATGAATTAGTGATAATTTGCTGTCAAAAACCATTAAGCACAATAAAATTAACCCACAGATACAACACACATATAGAGTAATTACAAAATTTCAGTCACTACTAAGACTGAGTTGTCCTTTAGCAGGTGCAATAAAATATGATGAATCAAGCTCTGTTGAAAGTAGTATACATTAAAATAGTAGGCATTGGTGTGTGTGATGCAGAAAGAAAAAGGGGTTTTTTGTAGCCCCTGTTTTTCAGCCACAAACTGCATATACCAAATTTATACTTTCCCCTTATGTAGTAAATTGATTATACTGAATACAGAAGACATTCTTTGATGACTAGCATGTCACAGCCTTTTTAACCAGAAAAAAGCTTATGTGACCATTTTTCCTGCCCTTGGTTGGATTTTGCTGCAGCAGTTAATACTCGTAACAATTAAGAGATATTAATATCATGCTAACAAGGAAAGGGTCATGGGAAAAAAGAATTAACCAGAATTCCCCCACAGGGCTCCCCCAGGTGCTTCTCTCAGTGGTAGAAGACTGATTTTAAGGGCGTAATACATTTCACACCTACTGTGTGCATTTCAAATATATTTTTCTCACTAAGAACAATATTAATTTGTGGATTAAACCAAAGTACTTTAATCAGCAGCACAAGCAAAGCCTTGATTCACTGTGCCTCGGAAATGAAGCTGAAGATGAGGGGATAGAAGATGTTTGTCTCTTGCTTTACCAGAGATCTGCTTCAGGAAGCTTGGGTAGTTACAGGCTTGGGTAGAATTTATTGTGGGATCAAAGGTGAATATAGCAAAGTGTTTTAAAATTCAAACCAGCATACACTCTCTAAGCCATACAGGAACTAAAAATGTGTGCATTGTGTATGTTTTGTACATACACAATTACTGTGAAATTGTACAACCAGTATGTTATTCCTTAAATACTAAATGAAAATCTATGAACCTGAAGACCCTCATGAGTTTGAGAATTTGAATTCTAATCATGAATGCCACAGCTGTGCTGACTCATCTGCCCCCTGGTAACAAAAGGAAAGGAGCTGACATTGCAAGACCTCTGTTCACCCCAGAAAGGGCTGGAACAACACTTACATGGCACTTGAGGCTTCCTCATCCCACGTGGGAGGAGTCACTGTGTCACTTCCTAGATTCTGTCAGCTTTGCAGCTGATACCCAGCCCAGCACTACATGCAGTGAGAGAAGCTGGGCAGCATCCACACAGACAACACTAATCCTTTTTGAACAGGCTGCCAGGCCCACCACCCCTCCTGCTTTATTAAACGTGGCCACTGCTCACGAGGCAACACTGTTCTCTGTCTCTAAAGCAAACATATACTAACCTGTGTGACATTAACTGGACAGACTTAGATTCTGAACAGGATGTTCCTGAAGACCCTACCAGACTGAAAAATATTTCCTCTCTCAAAACTTGTGCAAGGTACATATTCTTCCTTCACATAGTGGAGTCTCTAGGACATTGTACCAATGAAACAGAGCAGACTTTGGGTTAAGAGAAAGAGCTGTTGTAATTCTGTGTCATCGCTATCTGGGTTTATTTCTGGGTTTATATGGCATCCTGTGGGCTGGGGGACACCAGTGAGTCACTGCTCTCTGGCTAACTATTATTACAGGGCATAGGCAGCAGGATAGGCTGCTGGGGTAGTGCATCCTACTCCTCACAAACCACAAAAGAGACAGAACTCTGGCTAAACTCCTGGCGAGATGCACCAACCTTCTGTGCAACCTGAGCAACCCCAAAGCTCATGCCCCGGAATAGGTTAATCGAGGGGTAGGCAAAGGCTGGGTCTTCCCTCCTGAGAGCCCACTCTTTGTGGGGATGACCAGGCCACAGGTCCCTTGTGGGTCTCCCAACAGTGGTGAGGGCTCTGATTCACTTGGGACCATAATGGAAAATGAGAAGCAGCCAAATGCTCTGGAAGCATTGCACTGCCCGTTGATGCAGAGGTGCTGGTGACACAGAGGCTCTTCAGCTGGCACAGCATTTCTCAGAGCACCCGATGGTTGCAAAAGGGAGGCTGAAACCTGGACATCTGCAGGCTGTTACAGCAAATTAAATATGATGAAACATAGTAGACAGTTTCATATGCTCTATTAACTGTATTAGACCTCCATATTGGAATAATTTATTGCTGGATTCTACA
This sequence comes from Coloeus monedula, assembly GCF_965178545.1. Classification (NCBI taxonomy): domain Eukaryota; kingdom Metazoa; phylum Chordata; class Aves; order Passeriformes; family Corvidae; genus Coloeus; species Coloeus monedula. The sequence goes on from NC_138782.1 coordinate 83,888,046, forward strand.
CAGCACAGATGAAGTTCCAAACATCCTCTGATTTTGGTACTTTGCAGAGGCCTTGGTGTCAAAGATATATCCAGTAAGGGCCAGTAGGAGCTGGAAGTTTATTCTGGAGGCTGTCCCAACAATGTCAAAGGAACAGCTGTAGCCCTTACTACTAGGTGTCTTTTGTCATGCTGACACAGTTGGCACACTTGGTAGGAAATGCCATTCCAAAAGAGTGTTGAAGTTCTGTGGAGACTGTCCAGCAAGTTGTGTTCCTCTCAATGACCATGTGTGAAGTACTCCATTGTTTCAAACCTGTTTGACTTGCATCTCACCCAGCGATCTGCTGGAGCAGCACTGATTGTAGAGAAGATGACCTCCTGCATACTCATGCTGTTGGAGTCGCTGTCTGCTTCATCTGTTGCTGAAGGGTGGCAAACACACTGCAGGGCTGAGTGCCTGCAGGAGGAAAGCGAGGCAATTCAAAAGTTATTTGTTGGTGTCCCTCTGTAGTGGTCGCAAACAGGAATGCTTGTGCTGCTCCTCAGGCTCCTCTGCACAGAGAAGGTGCAGGCACTCACCTTTAATGGGTGATTACTCTTGGATGAGTTTGCTAATGGCTCCAGTTATGTCACTCATGAAACCCATCTTCATGATTTCTAAAAGACCCCATTAACACTGCATTAGAATCCTGATGGCTTTCATTCACTGAATTATTTAATTACTTAAATTTTTTAAACATATCAGAATACCTTCTAAGTCAAATGTGACCTCCTGGTCTTCTTTGAGAGGGGCTGACCTTGAGCATGCTTCAGGAGGCTGTTGCAGCCTTGCTTCTGTCTTCACACATGCTCTCACCACAGCACTCAGCCTTGTACCTTCACAAAAAGGTGTTTTTGAGGGAAGAAGCATGTTAAGTGGTTTTCTTTTTTGTGATTTACCCAAGTGCCTGTTTGCTCCCACATGCTGTGAATGGATAATAGCAGTTCTCAATCAAAGTTAAAATTACTAATGTTCTTGTCTGTGGAAAATTTAGTGCGGGAAAGAAAAAAAGGTTAATGATACTGCTATACTACCAGTCTTACTATGGTTTGTCTTATCTTCATCCCTGCATCTTTGTGAGCATTAGTATATTAACAGGGTATTCCAGTTGATTTCTCTGCTGAAACCAATGTAAGGAAACTGTATCTGATATTTTGCTAAGATGGTGAAACTAGTATAAAAAAAAGCCACGTAAACAGAAACAGAAAAACAATGTTTTTTTCAGACACTATGTACATCATCCAGTGAACACTCACAACTCAACAGTGTGCTGACAGAACAGTGATTAGCACAGAGAATTACTCCATCCTCCTCTTGAATATATGCTTACAGCAGTAAATTTTGCCTATGTATTTCCTCATAGCTGGAAGCTGTTGAAATTATTTGGCACAGGATGTTGGAGTAGCTTGGAAAAAAATAGCAACAACAGCAGCCACTCTCACTTCAAGTTATTGACACTTCACTGTCCATCTGCAGTTCCATCATACAGAGGCAATGTACCATTATTTCTCTTTTTCTAATTGTGTTCACCCGAGGTTCCTCTGTGGCACAAGTTATGACTACCTTTTAATTGTAGTCTTCTACAACCTTTTGCCAGTGTAAAAGGGCAGAGAGTTGATCTTTTCGCTTATATATTCTCAGTCTTCTACTGAACACATTTAATTTATAGGAACTGGAAAATGGGACAGCATTAGGGTTTCATATATCCATGTACAAAAGTCACTTTTAGTTGAGATAGATGAACTCTGATGGATTACACAGTGTCAAATTATATGCTTCAAATTACATGGTGTCATGATGGAGTGGTTTGACCGAGTCATACTAGGCTCCTTATCTGAAAAGGTATCTGAAACCACTCTTGGGTACTTAATCAAAACCAGTCTGGTTTGTAGGGGTCATCTGCATGCATGGACCACTGCCTAAATCACTGTCTGTATGGTGAGAGTATCTCGAATGACTGTTTGCTAGGTAGTCTGGGATCAAGCCACCCTCTTGCGTGCCTGGTCTCTGACACACTGAAGGCTCCGGCAGATGGACGAAGTTATCTTTCGGATGCCTCATGCCCAGCCAGAGCCACACTGAATACTGCATGTTCCCTGTGGTGCTTTAGAGAATAATTAGAAAATTTCAAAATTTACCCTTAAGATATAGTTGTGTTCAAAGACTGTCCTCCCCTGCATCTTGGATGTCTTCAGTGTGCCCTTGTGTACTCTCCCCTCTGCTACATGGAAGCTTTCCTGTCATGTTGGCTCCAGTTCTGAGACGCAGACGTGCTCCTGATACCACTCCATGCCCTTCTTTCACAAGTCTAACACAAAACTCTTGGCAGATAGTGGAAAGACTTCAATTTTCACACTAATTTTGGAATAATCACTCCCAAATCTCCCAGTCTCACTTTTCCCAAGACTCTGTGTTTGCTGGAGTCTTTCTGCAATACAAACCTAAATTCAGAACGCCTTCAGCACAAACCTAACATGAAATGTGACAGTACTTCCAGAGGCAGTTGCTGGATCTGTTGCCATGCTGAAGATGAGACGTATTTAGTTCCTAGCGAATCACCCTCCGCGATTTCCTGCATTGAACCAGCACAGATGAAGGCTCAGGGGCAAGTAGGCAAGGTCCTACCCTAAGCCCTGGGTCTTTCCCAGAGACCTTGCAGTTCTGGGTGTGTTTGCCTTAGGAGGCAAAAAGGGAGCTGACTTAATGCATGTGATCAGGCACCCCTCCTAAGACACTTTTTGCCTTAATTATATTTACATAGGAGTAACAACAAATAGAAGGAAAACTGTTCTTATCAGCACAGCTTGACATTCCCAGTGCATTAGCACATGAAATGATCTGATGACAGAGTAAACAAGACATAAATTACTTTTAAAAAGTTTTTGCAACAAATTCTAAGATGTTTCCATCTCAAAGGTGACCTGTAATTGTTAATGGTTTGCAAAAACAACCCCATCAATGAAAATGAGGGTTTCAGTAGAATCGTTATAAATGTTTCAAATAATCAAGTTAAAGTATTCAGCACAACTGGATTCAAATATGCCTTTTCATTTTCATCTAAGTCCCTATGACAACTGGACTGCCTCCATACTACAGCAGCCAGGTGCAAACATCTCTGCAGGAGCCCTCTGCTTTTCCAGAGGCAGAACCACTTCCCTGCTGAACCCAAAGGCTTCTGAGAGCCCTTAAAGAACACCCAACTTTGTAACCCTTCTGGAGGCCCCGTGGGCTGAAGCTGGATGTTGTCCAGCTGTGGCAGTCATAGAATCACAGAATGGTTTAGCTGGAAAAGCCCTTTAAGCTCATCCATTTCAACTATCAACCCAGAACTGCCAAGTCCAACACTCAGCCATGTCCCTAAGTGCCACATCTACATGGCTTTCAAGCACTTCAAGGGACAGCAATTCCACAATTTCCCTGGGCAGCCTATTCCAATGCTTGACAACCCTTTCAGGGAAGAAATTGTACCCAGTATCCAATCTAAACCTCCCTTGATGAAATGTGAGGCATTTACCTCTTGTTCTCTAGCTTATTACTTGGGAGAAAACACCAACATTCCCCTCCTTTCAGGCAGTTGTAGAGAGTGATAAGGTCCCCCCCGAGCCTCCTTTTCTCCAGGCTAAACACCTCCAGCTCCCTCAAGTGCTCTTCATAAGACCCTTTTGCTCCAGACCCTTCACTGGTTTCATCATGCCCTCACTACTCTTTGTGTCACAACAGTGATTTAATTTTGTCCCACCACCTCCCAAGATGTCACTTGGGCAAGGAGCTGGCAATCTGCCCTGCAAATCTGAACAGCAAATCCAGGTAGGCAGAAAGGAGCCATATCAGGGTACAGCACTCCGTGAGACAGCTACTGTGGCCAGGCGTGCTGACAGCAGCTCACACCAGTCCCACTGTGTTCTGGATTAAGACTTCAACACCTTGATGGGATATTATGTATTTTTTATTGCCAGCTTCATCTTCTATACCACCAAAGCCGGTATTTAATTTAGAACAGCTTTATTCAGAGGTGTTTAACCACAGAGTATCTCAATCTGGAGGTGTGGGAAAAGAGATCATTTAAAATTTCTTTAATTTTTTTTCTGGTTATTTTCAGCAGTCCTCTATTCAAAATAACTTGGAGCTATGCATAAAGGCTGATTATAAAACCTATCTAGGGGATTGAGTCACACAGCTGTGCATTTAAATCTCCTTAAGCATGTTTCAACAGTCTCAAACACATGATGCTAAATTGGAGATGGGATTTTTGGATTATAGATGGTGAAATGGTAGAGGCAACACCAGGGTTAGAAACTAAGTGTGACTTTTGCATAGGGCTGTGAGGTTTCATCAGGAATGCTGGCTTGGAGGAAGGATGTCCTTGGCCTGAGAAAACCAAACGGTACAAACTGCACCAGGCTCTTCCAAACTCCCCAAGATGCATGCACTAGGGCAGCAACACCACTCTTAAAAAAGTGTATTTTGCACCTGAGGAATTCAGAGTTTGATAATTTAATACCTTTGGAAGAAGCTGCGGATGGCATGCTCTGCTTGGAAGAACTGCTGTGACCTGCAGGAACAGAGTTGAGACCCAGAGCTGACGGAGTTTCCTGATGAAGCTGAAACCAACACAGTAGTGCTACCTTTTCACCCTGAGACCCAGACTCATAGCTTTGCCAGATTATTTTGACATATTTCCTCCACACTGAGGAATTTAACATTACTTTCGACAATATCTTTTAGCTTGGAAACATTGTTGATTTTCTCTGCAGACTCTTCCCAGAAAAAAAAACAGGGAGGAAAAAAAAAGAGTTCATTTCCAGACACTTGAGAGTATTGGAATTGTTAAGGTGCTGAAGTCAATGCAAGGCATCAGCTGATAAGTGGGTGGCTTAAATGTTAAAAATCTCGAGGTAGCAAGACAATGATTTGAAAAGGCCTTCTTTCTTCCGATTACTACTGAGAAAGGATGATATTACAGTGAACCTTGTTAAAATGGAATATTCCCAACAGAGAATAATTGATGTTAGTGCTACTGTCAAACTGAAGATCTGAAAGGCACTAATTACGTTTTCTACTAGGAATAACTTTCTATTTTGTCACTGCTTCGGTACCTGAGCAGTCCCATTAATCTCAAACATCTGAATCCCAGATCCTCTGCCTAATTTCTGCTGGGAATTGAGGGAAATAGCAAAACCAGCACTACCTAAGCTACAGTGGCTGAATTTGATGCCCTTAAATCAGAAAAACATGTAAAATTTTTCTGGTCAGTCTTTAATAATTCATTTTAAGGAACATGCAGCTAGAAGAAAGCAAGCATCCGTGAAGCAAGCTGTCTAATGGTGGTTGCTGGTTTAGCTATTCACTGCTGGGACAGGGAACAAGGGATCCTATCCCCACACTCCTGTGTGAGGCTGTGGGAACATGCACTGGGCTAAAAATGGGAGCTCAGAGGCTCTGCCTGTTAGTGGGAAACTTCTCTCCCCTCCTATCTCACTGTCATTAGCTCATGACAGGGGCAACATGCTTTCCCTCCAGCTTCCATATGCCTTCTGTACAGGTTTCTGTTTGGTCCTGGCTCCTAGACTAAAGGAAAGCAGTTGACTGCCTCACTTGAGTTCCTTAGCCTGTTAAGTCCAAGAGAGGTGGTATGCTCAGGCTGTTGGAGAGATCACATAAAGAGAAACATCTCCTTGTGCTTCAAGAGAAAGCATTGGCAAGAAATGAAGGGCATTAGCACATCATCTACACAACTACAGCAGCTCTGAAGTGTTCCAGCAGTATTCCCTTACTCAATGTTTACTCTGTTCCTGAGTGCTTCTTTGTGGTATCCTGCATATTCCCTGACTAGGTTGCAAAGAGCAAGAGAGAAACTGGATGAGCAGTTTTCAGTCAACATGCTAGTTGTGTCTCCTCTTACCATGGCTGGGCTGTCAGGACTGGTTCCCTCCCCCTGGGGGGATGAGTGGTGCTGCTGCTTGCCTGCAAACAGTGACCAGGCATCATAGAACTAGGGGAAATTGAAAAACAACCAAAACGTTTAAGGAATACTGGGGTGCTTGAAAGTCTCACCAAACTCAGAATTCTCGGAAGGCTGAAGAAAATCAGAACGGAGTTCCCTGCTGGCTATCTGAACGTCCTGGAAAAACGATGCACTGCGAAACCTCAAGAACAGAAGAACCAGAGGGTCCAGCTGAAGTACACCAGCAGGATTTATCCTTCAACCAAAGCCAGGCCCTTTCCTTTGTGTAGTCCCAGAAGCAGTATACACAACAGCAATACTTTCTAGTAATTGGAGTAACAGCCATTAAAAAAAAAAAAAAAGCTGATGTTAAATATATCTCACTTCTGGGGACATTAACAGAGTTTGCAGGTACCATTAAGAGAACAGACCTCACATCTGATCCCCCATCAAACCATATGTCATGGTTTTCTCCTTAGCTAGGTTATGTTGGGAACACAAAATGTCAGATAAATGCAAGGTTTCTTTGAGTCATATGAAGCATTTTTCTTTGCCTGGATGACATTGATTTAGAAAAAGGGTCTACAGGTGAAGGTGTAGAGATCTCTATACAATCAGAGGCATTCTGGTTCTTTCCAAAGGTGCTGGCTACATCCACATGTGAATTCAGTGCAAAGGATAATGCAACCAGGGATAAACGCTGGCACAAAAACTGGAGGGTAACTGGAAGTAGGCAATGCATCAACACATCTGCCCAAACTGATGATGAAGGATCAAAAGTGTCCTGGAAAACGGCTTCAAGAGAAATTTATGCCTAAATAAGCTGACAAAAATCAGCAATTTGAGGCACTATTTTTTAGCACATCTGACAGGTTTGTAATAGAAATTGAATACAAATTTTGAGGTACTGATGGTATTAGGTAAAGAGACACCATTTTTGAGACCTACTAATAGTCAGTTATCCAAGGACATTTCTGAAGGCAATGGTGATTGCACAAGAGGCACGCACTACCTAGATCTCTCCAATGACTACCTAGATCTCTGTGCATTGACACTTCAGTGCAGGAATGCAAGGAACCATCAAGGAATTTTTTGTAATTCAACTCCATTATTTTAGGCATGGCTAGATGGCCAGGATGTGGCAATTATCAGTAGACGTAACCTGTTGATGATTTTCTTGCCATCATCTGGCTGGTAATTGCTGCCCAAGGTCTACTTTTACATGCATTGTACACTTCAAGCTCCTTTCAGCCCTGTAACATCCTTTTATTCCTCCCCTCCCCCCCCCCCCACCTTCTAGCTGCCAAAAACCAGTCTAGCATAAGTGAAAATTCAGACTGGTTGATTTTCAGAATGATTTCCATGATCACGCAGAATCACTCACCCTTGTACTGCACACAGTTTGAACTACACATGCAGGATTTCATGCCTCATGGAACAGCTTAAAAGTACACTATCTAAAATGGCCCAAAATTAGATCAGGTTGGTACTGCTGTACTGGATAGTGAAATTGTTTAAAGGTTGTTACATTAAAAGTGCCATTAAGATATTTGTTGTTGAATTAATTTTTTAATGCCTAAAATACTGAAACAAACAAACAAAAAAACCCCCCATGCTTTCCTGCTGAATACAAGATTTAAAAAACATTATTTTATAAGACAGTTCCAGAGAAAAAACATTTTTCTGAAAATAAACCATGGTATCATCAGTATCATGAATTAAACACATAGAGAAGAGAGCTATTACATGCATCCAAAATATAATTTCTGAAAGAAAGATATCTTTTCCCCTCCACCTCTTGAATAATGCCCATTGCGTGCCTGGTTAAAAAGCAATAGCTTGGTTATGAAATAATGGAAACTTTATCCATGAAAATGCCGCTCACCCATTAAAATCATCACACAGCTCACACAGTGCTGTCTGCAAGCTCCTGGGCTATAAATCTATCAGTTAATAAGGACTATTTTACTGTGGCTCTTAACGTTAGGTGAATTTCTTATTAAATGGCTGACTAGAATGTGCTATATGTGAAAAAGAGAAGATCAAATTAAGCTGTGCTGTAAAAGTTAAACCACAAGAGGAGATAAATGCTGGCCTCTGCATTTTAAATTTTCCATTCTAAGTTCAAGCTCCAAAGCCTGTGTGGTAACAGCTCTACTGCTTGCTTCTGGCAGTGGTGCCTCTGGAGGTCCCAGGGCACAGGTGCACAGCAGGGAGAGCCATAAGCATTTTAAGGAACATGCCTGTTATGTGTTAGGGAATGTTCCTGTATCGGGCTGATCAGTGACACAGGAGCTGGTCACACCTGGAGCACTGGTGAAGCATGGGAGATGGATGCAACTCAATGACATTCACTTGTGGGAAACTGCTTTAGTTAAGGCTGCAGACTCTCTGGGTTCTCCCCATCATTTGAATCTGGCTGCTCTGGAACCACCCTTTCAATCCCTTTTTTTTCCCAGTCCTCCTCAGATGCCCAGGCAGAATCGCTGGCAAGGGACAGCCAGAGTGAATACAGAAAGGAGCAATGAGATACTTGTCCCCTGGTCACAAGCCTTACTGAATGGTGTTGAGTGTGGCCAGCAGATGGTGATGACTGCCAGCTCACTCTGTCCATGAGGAAAAGCTGCAGGATCATTTAAAGTGTGACAGCCTGGATCTCATATACAGGGAATACAAAAGCTCTTTTGCACATGAATAGCTTGGGGAAGAGCCTGCACTTGGATCTAGTCACACCTTCTGAATTCCCCAAATTATAAAGGAGCCAGGATAATAGGATTTAACCTTAGAAAACTTCCTCAGCAGCCAAAGAGTAAAGAAAATGGGCTTAAGAAAAGTTAAATGTTTTAATACAGAGTGGAAGACATTTAAGTAATGTTTTCTTTCCTATCTGATTATATATTAAAAATTCACTTACATTCTCAGCAGTTCCCAGACCTCTACTGGCTCCAATGGGCATCACAGTGCCTAAGGGATATGAACAAAACCCCAGAACATGTACAGTGGATTAGCAGGGACTCAAGAAAATTGGCAGGATTTTTTCTTCCAATATACTGTTGTGACTGGGCCAAGTCCTTACTTCTCTGCTGGCCCTGGTGTCTGGACCTGCCCATACTCTAGATTTAAGCTTTCCTGGTAATGCTAAGTTGTGCCTTAGCATGAGCCTCAAGCTCATCTGCCTCCCTGAACTTGGATGTCCCTAGGGCTTGGCCAGGATGTTCTCACTTGTTCTTCTGGCTACTCTTCATCAGCATTGGCAGAGTCCTCTGGTAGCAGTTATTAACAGGAACAGTTAACAGGAACTGCAGGATTGTAAGTTTCCAAACATCCATGCTGTGCTTTTTGACAGCAAGTGAAAACAGTTACAAGTACCTCCACCAGTAAATCCCAGTATATTTATCACCCACCCACACATCAAACTTGCCTCAAAGCAAGCTGTGCTGAAGTCTCTAGTGTATCTACTTTTCTTTATGTGTTTTTTCCGTCTCTATGAAATATGATAAATTTTCTCCTTTCTTCTTTTTGTGCGTGTTTTTTTTTGTGAAGTGTTTACAAACAGTTCTTCTATTATCAAATACTTGAGAAACAAAAAAGCTTTACTTTTGTATGATATGTATTTATTTTTAGAAGCTTAGTATATATGTTTAATCATAACTCAGAGGCTAAAACCGACAGTGACTGAAAACTGGTATTTTGACACTAAATACTGTAGCCTTTTCAAAGAGACAACTGGACTACGCTAAGTCATTTAGAAGTGCCAATTTCCATTTAATATGAGAAGGTTCCAGAGCATATTTGACACAGTTGCAGTTAATGCAAGATTTCTCCATTTTGTGTGTCTTTCACAGACACTTCTGCAGCTACTAGGGAGAAGAGAAACTGTGTTTGCTTCAAACTCTTCAGGACAGAGACCAACTTAACTAAGAGGTTAAATGCAGAGCTTGTTTTATATTACTTATTAATTATTATTTAATAATAATAAAAAATCTGTGTAGAAATTTCCCTGCTTTCTTGTTCCAAATGTCTCCACAAGAAGGAGCAGCTAGGACTGGCTGCCCTTATGCCCAAACAGCATTTTGGACCCCTCAGATCCCACTGAGGCTCAGCCAGCTAGCACAGTCCCATCAAGGAAAGTCTTCCTCAAGCACAAGTTGTAAGGATCTTAGATAACTACTATTTCTCATACTATAATAAGAGTTTATTACTATTTTTTACTCACTTTGTTTGTTTGTTTTGTTCTCCTCTGTAAGAGGAGAATTTTTCTTCTGTGTCCGTATGTTACCTGACAACTGGAAAATATTCAAAAAAGGAGACCAGAGACTCCTTAATAACAAAAGGCTCAAATAGCTAGTGAGACCTCCCCCAGCCCTTCCTTGTCCAAGTGAGTTTTTCGAGGACCCATGGGAGGAATTCCAATGTGGACAAGATGATTGCTGTTTTTCAGAGGAACACTGTGTATTTTAATATCCCTGAAAGCTCTCCTAAGGCTCAGCAAACAGCTGCTGGGTGAAATGCAGCCCAGAGAAAGGCTCATATACACATACAGCAGGAAAGTGCAATTGTAACTCAGGTGAGTGTTCTATTCATACCAGCCCCAAATGTATAATTTGTCCAATTATTCAGGAATTTCAGATCTTTTTTTCAGTCCAGTGAACAAAACTAGTGATAACCTGGGCTCTTAATTCAAGAAGATAATGCACAGCATACTTGGGTTTTTAGCTGTCTCCACACTGTGAAGTTCACACTCACACCATGCAAAGCAGTTTTATCAAATATTTACAGCTTTGTGAGACCACTTGCCTGCTTTATGCTGGCCTATGAAATAGAAGAGCTAAAAAGGCATTTGTCTCACCAGGAAGAGAAAGGTGGATATTTGACTGTCACAACTCAGGGGAACATGAATTGTATGGAAAACCACCTGAGCAGTGACAGCTAACACAGCAAGCTGCATCAGAGAGCTGGGTGCACACGTGTACCCAGCTGGGCCACTTCACTCTGGTCAGTCTGTTCTGACCCTAACAAGTTTGGCAGAATCAGCTGGAAAACATCCAATAAAGAAAACATATGTGTGCCTGCTTGTAACCTGTTCCAGACCTCACTCAATTTCCAAACTGGATGCTAACTACTAACCTATTTCAGCAGTTCAAAAAGCACTTTGCTTTAACATCCCTTAATGAAGTGCCATTGTAAATGGATCAAAATTATCTGCTGTGTAAACACGTGAATCATGCGTGTGTATTATGATCACCAACACTCATGACAAGGTTTTGCTTGGCAGCCAACTTAGGTTTTGCATCTTTGGATATTTTGGGATATGAAGCTAAGACACCACATGGATACAGCTTTGCTAAGTTCCAAGTATTTCCCTTCATGCAGAGCTTCACATATACAGGAAATGCTACTACTCCAAAGCATTACTGCAAGAACAGAGTGGTGTTGATGGGAAGCTGTCCAGTTTAAAATTAAGATATTAATTTGACTAGCAATCATTGTGTGTTTGCAAGTCAGGACAACATGCTTATAGCTCAACAGTCTACAAAACTCTCTCTAGGAGAAAATTGAAAGATTTTCATCAACAAAACACTTGAAGCAAGGCACAGAACATTCAATTCTGTGAAACATGGAATAGTGGAATTATCTTGGCAATTTACATGTGAGCTCTGAGTCAGTGCTTTCAGGCAGGGAATAATTCCACATATGCATCCCTAATGAAACAGGATCATAAATCTTTCTGAATGGTACTTTTCAGTTTATATGCTTGGCTTCAAATTAATCTCCTACAGGAAAGATACTGGAAGACAGGAGCAGCACAGGGTCCAGCCCATGGGACACAGTTCAGGAGCATTTTCCTATGCAGGACCCCATTTGTATGCTCTTATCCTAGTTTGAAATGGGTATTTATATGAGTATTTGCAATGTAATGGTATTAAAAAATAAGAAAAAAAAGGAGAAAAGAGCAGAACAGCAAGGCAGGTAGCAAGTGCTCCCTGGGGTAGCAGGTAGCCTGGCCTGCTTGATTATAAAAAGAAACAAAAAAGGTAAACCAGAACCACTAATACCTTAATAGGAATATCTATCTAATTTAGCTTGTGGGGAGGAATAAGTTAATCTCAAAGTAAATAAATGTGTAGGTCTATAAATATCTCTCCTTTTTTTTGCTGCTTATGCTATAAGTATAAACCAAAATCTTTCCAAATAGATTTAAAAAGGAGGTGGACCTGGAGCTAGATAGTGTGTTTGGGCCTTGGACTGAAAGTCAAAAATGATGAGATGCTGCCACAGCACAGGTAGCTGCAAAAACACCCAGAGGCAAAAAGAGGGTGTCTCGAGGAACGGGAAACAGTCAAGGGCTCAGGGAGCCCACAAAGGGGCTGTCCATCCTGGAGAACTGGATATGTGTTACTCCCTTCCTCTGAAAGGCTCTGCCAAAGAGATGCCACTTCATCTGAGATGTGGGCTCAGGAAAGGGATCTTTCCTGGCCTTCCATGACTTCTAGCTCTTAAAAGAGGATAAATTGGTAAATCAACCAGCAGCATAATTAGAAGCTGTCAGCATGATATTCATCCAGGATATCCAAACTTGGAAAGTCTTGCAGGAAAAAAGGGATAATTCTGCAAGTGTGATACTAAAGGTCTCAGTGCATCTGTTCCCTGCCAGGCTGAAGCCATGGCATTTGGCCAGAAGTGTAAAGGAGCAGGGTTTCCATCGGTAGTAACCAAGTGACAATGCTGGGGACGAGCAATACGCTGCCCTTATACATTTTAAATTGTGTTTGATGAGCTGCTGATTTGGTACCACTGCGTATTTTTGATAGTACCGCAGAGACTGAGTGATGCTTTTGGTGCTACCAAAAACTCCTTCATTTTTAGGATCCCAGACAGACCCCTGGGAAAACATGGGTGACCCTTAAAGGCAACTTTGTTATGAGCTTCTGCAACAGACAAATACTTGATTTGCCTGCTCCCAAAAGAGATGTCCCCTTGCATCTTTCTGCAAGAATGGGGCTGAGGTGGCAGAGGCTGCACCCCACATCCCACAGGCCTTTTGGGAAGGGAAGTGCCCAGCAATGGGTGCTTATAAGTGATGGAGAAGGAACCTCTGGCAATGTGGATCATGTCCAGAGCAGAGGCAGGAATGGACATGTCCCCTGGCCCCAGCAGTCAGGTGGTGAGGCATTTCCCTGTGGGTCCAGGGAAAGCAGGCAGACTATTGTATTGCCAAGAAGCTGCCAGCAGGGCAAAAGGATCCAGCCAGCAAAGACAACAGAGGGAAAACTGGCATTTAGAAAGCCCTGGCCAGCAGCCACAGCCTTGGCAGCTGCCATGTGTAAGATTAAGCCTTGTCTTCAATAGGGTGGCCTTACTTTCAGCATTTTGACTCCTTGTTCCCATTCTGGATTTGAGGAAACAGTAAGGAAAAGGGTAGTTCCACGTGAGCAAAGGAGTTAGATGTTGGGGCTGATGAATTTGCTTATTGGGTTTCTAAATAATTTAGAGGCCCAAACTATTTTGCCCGAGATGACTTTTCTTTCCATGGGACTAAAGAAAAATATCCCTTTGTCAGAGTAGCTCCCTGTTACAAAAGTGCCCTTGCCAAGTCCTACCCAAGCCCAGGATACCTAAGGATATACCCTGTGACTCAGGGTATTTCCTTGTCTGGATAGGAGTACAACTGCTGCTTCCCTATGGGAAGTTTCCCAGCAGTCCAACACCACGGTTACAGGGTGGCTTGAGCCCATACTGGCTGCACAGGGAGCAGCTAGCTCCCTTCCTTTTGGAGCAGACTTGTAAATGTGGAGGCTACAAGCATGTCCTGCTTCAGTTTACTCTTGAGGTTAAAGAGCCTGATTAATCTCCTTCATGACCACGTTTTTAAACCCCTCCCTGCACCCTCACCAGGAAGTTCACCCTGAACAGCTGTATCCCAAGTGGCAGACTCCTTCAGCCAAGACCCCACCAACGCTGAGCTATGGGACCAAATCCCACCATGTTTTGTAGGGCGCAATCCTCTTTGTGCAGCCCTGTGAGATGTCTGGTTTTCTCTCAGCACTGCTTTGTTTCCTGTAAAAATGCTACCAGGCAAGCTGCTTCCCATAATACATTTGTGCAGCAGATTATTCCCAGCTCAGCATGATGCTCTCTACCTGGCCTTCCTGAACTCACTTCTACAGATCACATCTCTACTTCAGCTCAGTCACATTCAAATTCTGACCTCATCTGCACCTGCTGAACTTCCCACCACAGTAACCCCCACAGACCCCACATTTGTTACTGCCACAACTCTCAGGAGCACAAAATTATCCATGTAAAAAGTTTCAGAAGGGCTAATCCACCAGGTGTTTGCAGAAGTAAAGTAAGTAAAGTAAAGTCTTGGGCAGGTGTTTAATTTTACACAGGCCAAATGCTATGGAATTTATGAGGGCTGCTCATAAACAGACATATTTACATACTTGAGCATGTGGAGAAATAGGTGCTTGCCTTTTGAATACACTAGTCACTTTATAAAGGAGAACCAGAAATATATTTTCAGTCAAGCTGTGCCAGGGATTAGTTTGACAGATTTAATGTAATTAGATGGAGATGAGTTTGGCCTGGTGACCTTTTTCTTTCTCCTGGTGTACTCCCAGTATTTGACCAATGACTCTCCAAACAGCTTTCAACTGATTTAAGGCTTTTCTTGCTGTTTGCATTGATATTTTTTTTCTCCCTTTTTAATATACAAGACTCCTCCCTATGTGTCCTGGAAGAGATCCTTATGTCTTAAACATATCATTCTTACAGGGAGGTTATGCTAAATCCAAACCCCTCACTCAGAAAAGGGGTTGCTGCCAGTTTCATCTTTACTTACTAATGCCATTGCCAGCAAGGGGCACCAGGATTTCAGCAGAAATACCACAATCAGGGAAACACAAATTTTAAAGCTGACATTCACTGTCTTAGGTGGCCACTTGGTGAAGCTGGTGAGTTTTACAGAAAAAGAAAACAAAATAAAACAATTCCAAAAACTGCCCCCACCAACAACAAAGGCACATTATCAACAGCAACAGGCTAAAGCTCAGAACTGTGAAACCAACACTGCTTCTGTCTGTACACTCCTGGAGATGTTAAATAACAATACAAGCAAAAGTGCATCTTAACTTTATTAAAGCTCTTAAGACAGGCATGCTTATCTGCATCCTGAAAAGAATGGGAAGATACTCAAGGATACAGATGATTTCAGCATGCACAGGACTTTGACAACAGAGGAAAAACAGGGAATGGTTAAGTACAATTTTCTCTAATTTCATAGGAATCAAAGAATACCTTGCAGAAGAACCAAGCTATTTAGAAATAAATGCTACTCTTTGGACATCCTAATTATATAATGTCCTTTTTCATGCTGGCAAATGCTCCAGTTCCTGAAAATTACCTATGTATCTGGTGCCTGACAATTTATAGTTTTGGTGCTTATAAATGATTTGGAGATTATAGTTTTAACAAATAAGAGATTTTCTGTGTGCTTGTATTTTTTAAATTGGGCAGATCACGTGAAAACTGCCCTCCCAAATCCCAAAGTTTGAGAGATTACTGAAATGCAAAGTTAGGCTGAAGCCAACCCATGATCATGGAGGGCTAGTGGCCCTTATGAGGTTGTAATTCACATTTCAAGACAGAGTCAAGAACAGCTCACTCTATACTTAGAGACCTCCTAAAAAACCCCAGGAAAAATCCACAGGGCTGGTGATTACCTAGTTTTTGTGCAGGCAGCCTGACGATGCTGTTCAGTCCATGCTTTCCCTGATTTGGTCTGCCTTGAACTTTTGAATGACTGTGATTCATGTGACTGAATGCTTCAGTGAACAGTACTTAAGCCCTGGTTTGGGGAAGCACAGAAGCACGTTTGCCTTCAGCCTTGCCTTTAGCTTCTGCGTAATTCCACTGAAGCTCATGGTACCTAAGCCCTCACTTGAATTTAACAAGCACTTTGCTGGATTGTTGCTATTCTTACATGTTTCTCAGTGAGAAAGTAGTGCATCCTTAGAGGTGCAGATTTGGTGGGGTTTTCTTTTTTTATTTTTTTAACTTAGAGCCCCATTTGAATGCATGATCACATGCCAATTCCAATCCTTTGAAACTGAACATTTCAGATTTTTTTCTGTAAGATTCCCAGCCACCAGGAAATAACTAAACATAGATTAAATGCCTTATGCTGTTAATAGCACGTTATTTAGTCACAGTGAACCCAAACTTGAAGTGTAAGGTTGGTTACAAACAATAAAATGAACTAGCCCTGTTCTCTGCTCTCTAGGTACATATACTGAAGGACCCCAAAGCCTGTGGCCAAACGAAGGTCTTGATTCCACCTGATGCTCGTTTTGAGGCACAAGGACTATCAGGTAGATGGGCAGTCCAACACCTGCATTCCTGAAGCAAGGAATACAGTCGTATTCATAATACCTCGTACAGTACTGAGAATAATTATTTTCACATCCTGTGCATCATTTCACCTTTCAGCCCCGACTCAGGTGTGAGAAAACAAGGGCAGAGCACTGCCCTTTCTACCTATTGAGAGGTACTTTACCGACGATCTCACAGCACCACTAATAGATACTGGAGATGCCCAGACAACCCCAGAGAGCACGCTGCTTGCCGGGACCACGGGAGCGCTGGGCGGGATACGCCCTCCGCTCACTCCCTCTCCGAGCTTCCCGCCGGCACCACAGCCCCCGGCAGAGCCCCGCAGCCCTCAAGGAGCCCTTCGGGACCCCGCCTCAAGCTCGCGAAGGAAAACTTCACGGTTCACGGAGACACCATAAGGCAGCATCCTGCTGCCCGCCCGCCGCTGCGCTAGCGGGGTTCCCCCTCGCAGCCGGTCCCTTCGAGGCAGCATCGGGGGATGCCAGACGAGGCGTCCCGCACACCGCGGCTCCCTGCGAGCCCCGCACGGTCCCGTCCCTCCCGCCGCCCCCAGCCTCGGGCGCTCACCTGAGCTCCGGCTCCTGTTGGGGGTCGCAGCCGCGGGGAGGGGCCCGAGCTCCGCCGCCTCCCCGCAGCGCAGCAGCCGCCGAGTGCCGCGCTGCCCGCGGCACTGGGATTTATCGGCGGCAGCGGGCGGGTGAGGGAACGCCATGCGGAGCCCCTTCGGGCCGCGCCTCGACCGCGGGCAGCGCCCGCTGCCTTCCCGCCCCTCTGGGCGGGGGCAGCCGGCGGGGTCGCGCCGCGGGGAGGGGGAGGAGGAGGATGAAGATGAAGATGCGGCGGCTCCGCTCCGCTCCGCTCCGCTCCGCGGCGGCAACACGGCACCACCCCCGCCTCGCCGGCCGGGGGCACCTCCGCCTGCCGCCGGACACGGCTGGGCACGGCGGCTCCGGGCACCGGCGGCGTGCGGAGCGGGGAGACCCTGCCCCGGCCCCGGCTGCCGCCGCTCTGGCCAAGCCGCCGGCACTCCTCCTCCCCGGCGCGGCTGCTGCCGCTGCTCCGGCACCGCCGTGGCCGCTGCCCGCGGGGGCTGGGCCCGTGCCGGAGGCGCTGTCGCTGCCCTGTCGGGGCGTGGGGTGGCTCAGCCGCCCCCCTGCCTGGAGCCCAGCTGCGGGGCTGGATCAGCCCGCTCCCCGCTGGAGCTCAGCCCGCCCTGGTGCGGGCAGGCGCACGGAGAGAGGGGTGTCGGCGGACAGCGCGCTTCCGAGGGCTGGTACCTGATGCGGGGACTGTCTGGGAACCGGGAGAGCCTGCTTGGGGCTTGCCTACTCTTCGCAGTCCGTCCCTGATCACCCGGTGCTGACCGATGCCGGAGATGCGCTCCTGGAGCAGGCGGGGCTGGAGTGAGAACCATGTGGTTTTGCGAGCGTGTTTTGGGATTGTAACGTTGCGTCCACGCTGTCTGAACACACAGGAGTGGAGTCGCTCTGTTTTGCGATGCATACACTGTACAGAGTGATAGATACCCTATGGTAGTACCATAGAGAGAGTTTAGAGGCCATCAATGTCTAAAAATCAAGTAGTGGTTCCCTCTGATAATGACATCATTTCTACTAGTAATGTTAATTTTGTCAAATGCGACTTTGATGCTATATTTTCTACCAAAATAGGTAGGATGGAAGCTTCCCCACATACCAAATAATTTGGATAAAAATGCCACAGAAGAGTCTTAGAAGGTTTCTGCTTTTCTAAGGAAGGATGTATGCATGGGATACAAGGAAAACAAGAAGTGAAGAATGGAAGTAAAAGAACCTCTGCTTTGTCTAATGAGGTTGTCACTAATCAGAAATGGTATTATTATGCATAGCTTTAGAAACTTGTGTTTTAATGTGGAGTGTTGGTTTAAAATCCATTCACTAAGTTCTATCTCTCCCACTTTACCAAAGGAACAGAAAAACTAAAGAGATTTGTCCTGGTGCTTTCTGATGAAGTGTGTTCAAGACTGCTGGAGAGCTCCATGATCTAAAATGAGAGTGGAAGATGGCATAGAGAAAGAGCAAAAGTCTCTGGATCTCATTAATGATGTGCTAATATGCTCCTCAAATTTTGAACAACAAAGGAATGAGATTCCCAGGCATTTTTTATGGTCATCAGTGTTGAAAAAATTTCTGTCTCAGACTTTCCATAGAGTTTCTGCCATCTCTTACTTCTGTTTGGGCATTAGAGGAGGATGATAAGGCTGATATGTGTTCACACATCAGCCATAACAGGGCCATAATCTTCAGCAGGGCCATCATCATGATTGGTATTTATCTAGATATGTGCATGGTTGAATAAAACAACTTGCTCTCTGACTCCATTCTGATGTGTGTCCCAGGCAGTGACTCTGCATCTCACCCATCTTCCCCTAACATCCTGCAGCCCCAGGTAAAACCAACTTCCAGAAGCAGGCGGTGGTTGTATCAGTCCCACACGGAGAGCCCTTCATCCAGGGTACCAGACAATGAAAACAGATTTGAAAAATAAAAGCAATATTATGCAAAAATTAAGTATGGAAGGAAGGATTTTAACTGAGACAAAGTGTTCTCGATGAAAGGCACAAACATCAGTCACTCACAGCTGAATGATTTCAAGTTGATCGGAAGCTGGATGGAGTGACAGCCCAGAAAGTTTCACATTAAGTCAATTAAATTCCATTATTCTTTAGATTTTAAAAACTAATTAAATTAATTTCATGTGACTGTGAAATGAGCTGAAATGACTGCCAAAAACTGTTCTTGTGACAGGCTACAGAGGCAGCATTAGTCAGTAATTATGGCACCAGGCTGGTACTCAGGAGAGTTTTGTGTCTTATCTGCCCAGCTCTGCATGGTGATAAGAGGACTCTTCAATTTCCACAAAGTGGTACTGGGGACAAGTACTCAGTTTACATGGTGGGGAGGAATCCCCATAACTGGATTATCTCTTACTGCATCCCAGCAATACTCCTCAAACCTGATTGTGGTTTCATTTGTAGGTAGATGATGTAGAGCCTGCTGAGTTGCTTCCTTTCAGATATCATGAATGTCTTGCCATGGAAAGGAATATGCCTTTCAGACAAGATTTCATATGCATTCAGGTATGTCTGCTTGCATGTGTTCAGTCTACCAAATTTCCATCATGGTAGAACCGTGGATGCAAGGAACAGCAGTGTGAGATCATCTTGTGGGCTAACCACAGTCTTACTTCAGTTCTGGATCATTCAGATAGAACTGGTCGTGCTGAGCTGTGCTGTTTTGGGCAGGAAACACCCAGCAGGGAATTGCGGGCTGGTTGCTATCTGCACACATTTCTTTTTATCTTTCTTTAATGTATTGCCCTTCTCCTTTCCTGACCTATTCTTAGCATTTAGGTTGCTATTTCTTTCCTAGGTAGTCACTGGATGTGTCACCAGGTACATCTCTGCAGTGCTAGAACAAGCCACCACAGTGGCTGTCGACTGTGCTCTGTAACCCCCTCCCTTCTGTCTGCAGGGCTGGCTGCTCAAATGCTGATGTGCTGTGCAAGGGATTCATCTGCCTTTAGCTTCTGACATTGTGAGTTAATCATCAGAGTGCAAGCACATCACCTCAGGCTCTCTGTACAGCTAATGGAGAGAAATAGACACCTCCAGAAGGCAACTCATCTCATTCATCTTAGGCATCCTCTACGGGAAGATGAAATGAGCTGCCTTTTGGAGGTGCTCATTTCTCTCCACCAAGTCAGAAGGGTGCCCAGGGTGACTCGCTTAGATAAAGATGATTAACGTTTAGATATGTACAGTGAAGTTAAATGAATCTCACTTCTTTTGAGTAATTCTGGTAGCAATGACCTAGTGGAGATTGAGAACCTCTTGAGACTTTTCTGCATATCCTATAAAATCCTAGCTGGGGGCAAATCTGAGCTGTTTTGCAGTTTTCTAGCAAATAAAAGCAGTGCTGATCAGTCAGGTTAATCCCAGGGCAGCAGGATGATGCTAATTTAGGAGGAAATAGAGAAATGTTGTTCAAGCAGGTTCCAGAAGTGCCATTTTGTACTGGTAGGTGGCTGCTCCCACCCACTTGTCCATCTCTACATGGTGGCAGGTTGCTCAGAAACAGGTGTCTACAGAACCACTCTTGCCTGTGCTAAAACAGGTTCTTGTTCAGCACTAAAGTGATTCAAAACTCATTTTAAGGGCTCTTGCAGCTCTCTCTCTGAAGCACCTTGTACTGGCTATGATGAGATGCTGTAAGAGAGACTCACCAGACACACCACAGTCCTTTTTAGTTCTTTTCTCAAAGCTGCCTCTTTCTGAGCTCTGCGTGACACCCTGTTACTTTCCTACAGAGATAATTCCCTATGAAAAAGTGGTCTGTTGTCCTGTCAGTACCCAGTAATGCACTGCATTGCAATTACTCCTCATAAGCAAATTAACAAAACAGCACCCTCATTTTATTTGGATTAGCTTCTGTAGTGAACAGTTGACAGATGATACCAAAAATACTAGTGTAAATAATGTGTATTTTTATGTTTGAGCTTCTCAGAAGTATTCTCAGGCTTATGTTTCTCATGGGTGGTCCCTGGCCATTAGTAGTTCTAGGACCCTGATGTATAAACAAAGGCTACTTCTGCAGGGAAAAGCAGAGCTGCCCTTTAAAAAAATGCTGTCCTGATAAATCTACTGAAATTCAGAACTTGGCAGGATCATACTCATCAGCAAGGAGTTGATTGGTCATTAGTTTGCTGTTGTTCTCTCGTCCTTCTTTGTCTACATGTCAGTACTGCAACCTCAGACACCCTGGAGCTGTGATGTGCTGCTTGATGCTGTCAGCACTGCCTTGCTTCAAACAGCAGCTGCAGTGTCAGCTCAGCAGCAAAGGCCTGTCTGGGAGCACGTCCCAAAGGACAGAGACCCAACCCACTCACATCCAGCAGACAAAGTGTTAAGGTCTGTGGCATGCTACGGGCACAGTGCCTTCTGGCTCTGGCAAAGTCTGTTTGTGACTTGTTTATTTGTGCAGTGCTCAAAACAATCATGTATTATCTTATGTGTGTGCCTTACTTGGGGTGTGTTCTTTCCATCTCTCTCAGTGGCACTGCTAAGTGTTTGGCAAATGTCCCCCTTACTCCGTCATTCTCCCTTGGTTATTTTGCAGGCATATTTAGGAGGATGCTGTCTTGTAGCACCTCCCCAACCTCATTCTTGCACAGGCAGTTCATTTACTGCTCACAGCTTGTATGGGATCTGCTTTGTTTAATGCTTTAGAGACGTCTCAGTATGATATATCCCAACCCATGCTCCATCAAGGCTGATGTTTGTCACAGGCATATGACTCCATAAGAGCCAATCTGTTGTCCTCTACGGCATACAAGCTTCAACTCCTCTGAATCTCACCTTCTGAGATGTGGGTCTGCCACACCCCTCCTCAGCCCAGCTTCCCTGGGGCAATGGTGCTGCAGTGCCTTTTCGCCAGGCACTGTGCGGTGCCTGAGGACCCCTCTTCTTTCACAGGGCAGAGGGCTCAGATGACCCAAAGATGCTGTGAGAAGATGGTGCATGTTGACTGAAGTTGTGTTCACTTCTGTTGGCTGTTTTAGAGGGTTTCCTAGAAGAGATGGGATGTTAGTGAACCATAATATAAGTTTTCCTGGTATATATATTTGGAAGAAGATGTTAAAAAGAAAAGTAAATGTTCTTGAGGGGCTTCAAAACTCCATAAAATGTACCTCTAGTTTTGATTTTCAATGGTATACTCACTATTGGTAAAGGAGGTGTTGTGGGGCTCCTGTCTGGACTTGATAAAAGACCCCAGTGTTGATTAAACTGTGATCAAACAGAAACCAGAGTACTCTTGACAGAGGACTAAGTACTTCTTGTTTAGATAGCACCTAAAATTAATTCTTGGTTAGTTTTTTTTACTCACAATAAAGTGAACAGAACAGGATGTCTCCTACAAACCCTTTGCCTTATGATGAGTATTCAGTCAATATTTAAACTCCAAGTTTGTTAAGAATTCATTCAAATTTCTTATCATAGTTATTTAATTATTTTGTATGAATGGGAAGAGTCCAGTACAGCAGTCAGTATATCTGAGCACACTCAGGGTTTCTCTGCTGAAACAGGAGTGTACTGAAGTATGCAATTTAGTCCCTTCTTGTACAGTGATTGGATGATTTCCCCTGCTTTTATTTTTCTGTAATTTAGTGTTATTCTGACAAACCACAAAGAAATGCACATAAATAATTTTCATTTCTAGATAAGAAATAACCAAAGCAGTATCTTAAAACTTGGAAGTCTGTATCTTCTCAGCTTAATTAAAAACATTTGTGGAAACATCAGGCAAATAATAGTGTTCTGTTATGATTCAAAATATGAGCACATAGAAGTTACACAGAAAAGAAAAAATGTGGTTGAAGTGGTAAAAAGCAAAATCAGTTTCATGCTGAGCACTCAAAGCAGTTCATGTTTAAAGTTGTTGGAAGGCAATAGCTATTGTTGATAAAATCCTTATGAATAAAGGCATTGTGTTACTCTTTTCCCAGAGAACTTCCCCAAACTTTGACTTATCCTACAGCAGTTCTTTAATGATATCTATCCCACTTCCTGGGGGGTGTGCCTGTGATGCCTGTAAATTTTATGACAGTGTGTTTTTGCGTTGCTGCTGTAACTTTAAGTGTTAGCTGGGGATGTTGTGTGGTTCTTAGCCTGACTGTAATGGGGATGGACCACTGACTTGGGATGCAGCTTGAAAACACCGCCATTGCTCATATCAAAGGATTAACTGGTGATGTTGATGGGTGATACATAGAGGAAGGGACAATATGTTCCTTTAATAGGGATGTACCTCACTATGTGTTTAGAAGATGAAATGAAGGTGACACTCAATGGCTACAATTTTGTTTGAGTCTGACATTTGATATAGTTGCCTGTATTGGGTTAATTTAAAGTCTTTTCAAGCCCTTTCATGGCAAGAGTTTTAGTTGCACCCAAAGCCTGCTGAAATTGATAAGAAAACTTGCATAGTTTGTGGGGTCATGGATCACATGCTTGGAACAAGTTATGCAGAGATCACTTCTGCTCAGACATCCTATGTTCCATTCCTGCCCCTTCTGTGGCAAATGCTTAAGTAACATTTCACATTACCTAAAACACAGCAAAGGTGGCAATGCCTAGTAAGAGGGTCACTAAATTGCAGGATTTTATCACCAACAATTGAGGATATATTTGGATCTAACAGTGCAGGAAAATTTATGGGTCAAGGAGGCATACAGAGTTTTTGAAAACATGTTCTAATGTTTTAGAACAGTGGCTGCAAGTAATCAAGCAATTAAATCCTTCCCATACGTCCAGCTGTGGCTGGTCAAATAAGCATTCCCACCACCATCAGATAATGCAAGAAGTTCCTTACACACTGTGATTCTGCTGTTCCTCTTGATAGCACTGCCCCTCACCCCAAGCTGAGCTGACACTCTTCTCTATAAACTTTCTGGCATGACAGACCCCAGCGTAGGTACGTCACTGTTAGGAATGGGGCTTTTCATGGATCGTGTGTTTCTCAAGCACGCGTGGAACGTTTGCTTTGCACTGTGTTTGTTGCTGATGGTTGCCTGATTATCTGCATGGGCTACCAGGTGCATCCCAGCTGCTGAGGGTTGTTGCTCAGTCAAAATCCCTGACAAGTTGACAGCTTTGCTTTCTTCTCATGGCTGTCATGTGATCAGTCTGTTTTACTCACAGCTATGGCTGGGGAATACAGGGAGTGTGTATGCAGGGCCATGCTAACTCTGGTGCTTTGCTTGTACACACAGAAACAGTGAATGGGCAATGGGTCAGCCCTGTTCAGTAAGGGGGCCATGGTCTTGGAGCTACAAAAGCATCTGAAGATGGTTCCCTCTGGAATCCCAGATTTCTCAGAAACAACTTTATGTGCCACTGTCTATGCCATTTATATCTTTTATATGCCCTTTCTAGGTCCTATTGTCCACCTGTGTGTGTGTGCACTTGTGAGTATTCAAAACAGCACACAGGTAAGTGACACAGTCCAGGCATCCTTGTCACAAGGGACACCGTGGCATCACAGAGGGAGAAGCAGAAGTTTGTTTTCTCTGTAACACCAGCACAGGCTCAAATCAAATGGGATGGGTAGAACATTTCTGCATGTAATCCTGGAGATATTTCACACTCCATCACTACCAAGTAGTGTTCTCTTTTCCTAGTCTGCATTCCTTTAGGCTCATCTCATTTAGCATGTGATTATTTAGAGGAAGCAGGTGAAGAATTCCCAGTGAGAGGAATAATATAGATGGAAATGAACTTGTCTGTACAATCAGGCTAGCCTGTTTTAAGAGAGTTCAAGCACATATGTTGCATGGAAATTCCAGATACCTGACTCTTCATGCTCCTTGCATCTTTTACATAATTTAGTTGCTCCCTCCCCAACACTCCATCTATCTACAGTGGAAATCAGTAATGACAGAATATTATTAATCTGTCTGGCAGTATAGTGAACTGACTGTACAGTGTCCATTACATTTTAATTTCCTACATTATTAGATCTGTTTATCCCAATTGCCTGGAATCTTACTCTAGCCTGCTCCTTCTAGAGCCTAAAACCTCCACACTTCTGGTGGAAAAAAATAGCAGGGATTCTGTCTACTGACAGGAGGACTGTAAGAAAAGCAAGATTTGTTTGGCACCTCTTTCACTAAAGTGTTGCCCTGTGCATCCTTTGGGAGAAGCACTGCTCAGGCAAAGGTGAGCCATGGACAGGAACCCAGGTGCTATTTAAAACCATAGATGTCTTTCTCTGAATCTTTTCCCTCTGAAAGCCAAATGGAGGACTGACTTAGACTGCTATCGTCCTGCAGCACATTTCCATAATGGATCTAGATGCACAGTAGCACAACCTGACATTTCATTATTTTTAATAGTGCTGTTGCTGGAAGGAGCTGCTGATGTGAGTACACTCCAGCAGCAGACGGAGGTATTAATGGGGAATCACAGCAGCAAGTGCTGAAAGATGTGTGGCTGGGAGAAAAGGCAGTGCTCCTGACAGGATACAGTACACAGAGTAAGATTCAATTACACAATATTTATATGCCCATACTTTCTGTTTCAGTGGTGTGTAGCTACAAAGAAGGGAGAAAAAGCCTCCTGTATGAACAGTGCTTGACCAAGAAGAGAAAGGACCAGCCCTGTGTGTTTGGTTGTGTGCCGCAGCCTGAAGTTGCTCCTGCTGTGCAAACTGCTGTTGTCAGCTTTTGCAAGTGAAGGGAACATGTCATTCATTTTACAGAGCAACTGTTTTTCTGGATTTTTATGATCTCTGTTCTCCTTCCCACTCTAAGCTTTGCTGCCCTGCCCCAGCTGGAACAGCTCTGCCCCTCTCCCTGCATTGGCTGCAGGCACCCGTGGGGTTCCAGCTCAGTATTGGCCAGAGGATGGGCTGAGTGAACAGCACTGGGAACACTGCTGGGTAGAACAGGAGAACGTGCTGGACATGACAGGTACCAGTGCAGGTGCCTGGCACAAGTCACAGATGAAGCCCCAAGGGATGGCTGGGTTTTGCAGGTGATTGAGATGGAGTTACCTGGGAAGTGATTGAAATTCACAGGTGAATGAGAGGGGAATTCTGGGGACTTTTCGGGAGCACAGCCTTGTAAGCCCTACAGCACCTCAGTCACACCATCAGTAAGTGCATCTAAAGCTGAGCTTGCCTACATCAACTCTATCAGAAATACTAGATTTGGGTATGAATGTTGCAATATGGGGACTCATGGGGAGGAGGAAATTCAGGCAGGGTTGTCCATCTAGGAGGAGATGGAAGTCTTCCCCAGTCCTGGAAAACAGAACTGATGCAGACGTCTCCCAGAGAGGGTGAGATGTACCTGGCAGAGAGCTGGGAAGCCCCTAGCAGTAGGAGCTTGTGACGACCTTATGATCAGCATATCCATGTCCCACTATGAGGCATCACAGGTCAGGGAGGAATACTGAGACTTAGGAAGGGTTTTATTCTCTCCAAACACAAAGGAGGAGATTTTCAGATCCCAGAAGCAGCACTGTAAAGCTACTCCTTACTGTAGTCTCCATCACTTCTTTTCTCTGAGGGTCCAAAAATATATTCCCCAGCTGTACGTTGTTCAGTCACAGTGGTGTGAAGGAAAGGCATCTGGATGACCACCAACATGGCTCAGCTGAGTTCTCTGGGACCCATGGGAGAGTGTGGAGCACCAGAAAAAACATGGAAAATAGAATATGTCCTCCCTTCTGAAAAACATGTGTTCCTACATCAAAGCTTTGTCATTATTATTTATTTATTTATTTATTATTATTATAATAAATAATAATTTATTATAAAAATAAAAAATATAAATATATATAAAAATATAATTTTTATAATATAAAATTATGAAAATATTTATTATAAATAATTTATTTATTTATTTATTTATTTATTATTATTATAACAACAAAATGTTGTTACCAACAAAGTGCCTTAAGCAGATCAAATTTTGCTATAGTTACCACATTTTCAGTGGTGACCAATTATAACAGGGAAAAATTATCCAGAAAAATCCTGACACTTCATCTCTGAAATATATTTTAAATACTTCCAATACATTTTAAATACTTCTAAATGCCTTGCATTTTCCTTTTACTGTCCTCTTTGAATGCAGTCAGGTAATCCCTCAGCAAACTCATAACTTGACCCTCTGCTAACACCACTTACTGATTCCAATATTGAGTTTTTATAGAAACATAAAAAGCAGTTGATTAAATTTGGATAAATATTTAGGAGGGTTTTTTTAAAACCCAACTCTTGCTAATGCCTTTCTCATATTTAGGTGCCACCTGAGATAGACAAGTAGAAATGTCAAAACCTCTGGAATGGATTACATTACAGAAAGTTCAGTGCACTGCAAGGAAATTAGGAATATTTAATGAGACTAAATTCCTCTGAGAAAGAACAAGATGGGTTGTATGAACAACCCAATCTGTTTGTCACAGGTAAGCAAGTCATGAATAACAAATGGACTCTAATTTAGGAATGTAAATAGAGAGATGCCTGATTTGAGGCACCTGGGTCTAAATATTTTAGGCATCATTATATGAAAAAAACAGGCAATTTTGTACGGTTGTCTGGGCTCATAATGGGCCCTGGCTAGATCTAGTTTCCAATAGCAAGGCTTCAGGGGAGGCTTAATGATGCTGCAAATAGCAGTGCACAAAGCACAGTAACCAGTTACTTCCTTTTAAGTTACAGCAATACACACTTCTGCCCTTTGTTCAGACTTCTGTTGTAGAAACACCAGTTCAGGTTATCTGACTGATCAGCTCACACTTCCCGTGTCCTGGGTGTTTGTGTGGAGCCAAATGACCCTCACCATGTCCTCTGGATGCCATGTCCTGCATGGAGAGCAACAAGACTGCCTTGCTGGGGTGCTGCCTCGTGGTGCCAAAGCCCAGGGGAATGGATGGCAGCGTCTGGGGTACAAACCTGAAAACTGTTTGAAAAATAAAACATGTCTCTCCTCATCTTCTCTGTTGCTGACAAAGGTACTGCAAACCCAAGTTTATCTTCTCTCCCTGCTCAGCCAGATAGGAACAATAGGGAGAACAGCTTTAGTCTTCTTTCTAGAAAAATGGTGAACAAATTACTCCTTACATCGTGGGTAAAGGTGTTTGCCACTGTGGTGTGGTGCATCTTAAAGGCAAAGCTTGAAGTGGAGTAAGTCCTTGGGTGAGAGCAAAGCAGAACATTTCGGGGGCTGTTGCACAGCAGAGGAAGAAGTGAGTGTGACTTTGCCATTGTCTTTGGCCACTCTGACACTAATGCAGATGTGCTCAATCTTCAGATCCACCCACAGATGTTTCACATTGCATGCCTAAAATGAGCTGTTGTCAGAGAAAAGCAACTCTGAAGAACAAATAACAGAGGGAAAACGGTGCTGTTGGCTGGTGTTTTCAGGCCAAGAAGCAGTCTAAAGGAGGTCTGTACATACACACCTATCACAGTCATCAAAAGGTAGAAATAATCCTCTCACACAATGACTTCTTCTTAGCTACTTGGAGTTCAGGCTTCATTTTCTTACCTGAATGTATTTTTTATTATTCCCAGTATTTGTTCATTTCATACATTGCATAAACAAGCACAGCTGATGAATAAATAAGTTGGAGAGTTAGCATGGATAATTTTCTCTAGCATTACTGATGAAGTTCTGAATCTCTTTCACTTGCATGTGGGAACATGGTTGTAAATTATTTTCACCACATACATTTCAGCTCTGCTGTTGTGGCACAAAACATTCCTCAAGAAAACAGGAAACAAGTGAAAAACCCACTCAGCCAAATCAGCTTTTCCTTCTCCTTGCTTTAACATGATGATTTGGTTGGAAAGATTGGCAGAAGGTGAATCACAAGTAACTAAATTGCAGAGCAGTTTGGTGATCACAAGATACATGCAGAACAGTAATTAATTTAAAATTATATTTAGATGGATCAAAATGTAGAGATCATAGTAGAGCTCCTATGCTGCAAGGGAAAAAAAGGAGTTTAGAAACAGGTCATCCATATCCATGGCAACATAGGAGGGAACTTTTCAACAAAGAAAGTAGCTGCTTGTCTAGCTGTTACTGCCTCATGAACAACAGGTACAGCTCTTCTGGGGGCCTGGTGAGTAGTGGGTGAAGATGCTGTTTTGGGAGGACCTTGATCCCCCTGATGTGCTGAGTCAGTCCTTAGGAAGCAAAAAGGAAGGGGAACATCACAAATGATGAGCAGCACCCAAGCCCACCTTGCCTGGCTCCCTCTTGCACGCTAGGGCAAGTGGGGTTCTCCCATCCCACTTTCACAGAGGAAGAGGAGCTGACAAAGCTGGTGGGCAGGGAGTGTCCTCACTCAGGAGGAGCCCAAGCCATGGATCCTCACACTACACAGAACTTGGCACTGCCCACAGAGAAACAGCTCTGGGACTGTGTTTTCATGCTGGCAGGGCCACGTATATATAAAATACCTGTTTGAGTTCAGCATGAACAAAATTGGAATCCACTTCTTTTTTATCTTCTGAGTAATTTCCTTTATTTTAGAATTGACTTTCAAAATTACCCACAAGCAACTCTTTTACCTAGCACAGTTAAGGACACAAATCTCTCTGTATTAACTGATGCACCTACCTAACTATTAATAAGTAGTTGGAGATATAAACAGCCTTAGTAGCATCACTGTTAGGTGCCTAGCAGGAGAGTTTGCTTTAAAAGGAGTATTAGTGTTTTACCAATGTGTACATGATAGTCAGAAGAAAAACGTTTATTAGAATGTGTGTAGTGATTAATACTTACTACTGTCTCTATTTATTTATTTGTTTGTCTGTACTTAGGCAGGATCCTCACTTGCCTTTGCCTTAATGTGATTCTACGAAGGTACTGTTGATAATTTAACAGTCAGTGTTGTAATGAAACAGACATCTTTCCTATTAGTATATTTCTAGATCTCACCCCTGAAATAAAGTAGTCAAGGCACAAGTCTGGAGGGATAGGAAGGAATTGTTGCTCATGTGAACCGTTTTTGGCTTTCTTCTTCATGCCACTCTGTTTTCTGGCTCTGTCACGTTTACAGGACCTCAACAAGGTCCTCTCATTTTCTGTGTCTTCATGATCATTTTGTTCAGAAGACAGGTCCACCTAATAATGGAATTTCTTGCCTTCCATCCTTTTTTTTTACAAATCACTGTCAGTTGCCAGTGCAGCCATTTCAGCTCCATGCTGTGCATCAAGCTTTCCTCTGTTAAACTCTAGATGAGCTCCTAGAGATCAGGAACTTGGCCAGAACATGACCTTCATCATTGAGAAATGACATGAATATGACAAACTCCAGGACTTCACCTATTCAAGCAGCAATACCTAAATTCCAGCACTATTCTGCTCCCATTCACTCAGCTGTTTGCCCACAAGATGATGGGCGTCTTATTGAGCACTACATCCAGCTACAGGAAGGGAGTTGGAGGCTCAGCAAAGCCGCTACTTGAGGATCTGGTTATGCAGCCTTCTTTCCTGAGGCTGTGCTGTCGGGATGCACTTGGGTGTGTGCATGTGTGGTTGACATTCTCAGCAAGTGGTAGCTCCCCACAATTCTGCTGACTCAGCTGCCACCACAAGATCACACCGGTGTCCAGGGCTGACAAGTCTGGGAATGTGGTCAAGCAAAAATAGCTTAAGTACTTGAAGTCAGTGATAGAAGTTGTCCCACAACAATCTATCGGACACTTCCTAGGATAACCTGTGCAGTATTGCTTAGGGAATCCAAAATTTATCACAATCATTTCCCAGTACCTAGTGCTGGAATACGTAAGCATAGTGTGGATGTGGATAATAAGTAAGGCTTGTTGTCTGTGTGACAGCATGGATAAGAGAAAGCTGCTTTGCATTGGCAGTGTTACAGCTGTATCTCTGGAGTGAGATAAATAACTCACAGCTTGTAGCAAGCTGGTAGAAGAAAGCCCAAACTTCAATTTATGTGTTTATCACTTAATAAATCTAGGTGTTTGCTATTTCTGTTTCTCAAAGACACTGATATTGATTGCTGGGAGAGATGAAATGCTATGTGAGCTTCCACCTCCTTCTGCTGGAATGCTGTCCAGGAACTACTCAAGTTTCCTCTTGCAGTGGAAAGGCTTAATCTTTGCAGCCATGTGGAAAAAATAGAAATGAAAAAAATCATAATGGGTTTATCTGAGTGGAGAAGTGTGTAATATAATAGTAATTTTGAGAGCTCAGAAGTACAGAATCAGCCTTCAATTATATTTCTTCTGCCTGAAAAAGATGCACACAGCTCAGTAGTCAAATTTTGTTTGCCTTTGGGTTTCTGTGCACACAGAACCTGTATTTAATCGCCTTTTGTCTCACATACAAGAAAAAGGGGAGGACCTGGATAAAACCAAAGTGGAATCTCAGGAACTGGTTCAGATCTTCAGTTGAGCATCCCTTTTGGGTCTGTGGGAGTTATTTCACTGCTACCTGCAAAGAAAATAAACTGGCAGAGCCAAGCAAAATGTTTTCATTCGCTCTATGGTGTCTGATGAAAGGAGAGCTTTTGCCATAATTCCCAAGTTTTTCTTTTTCTAATAAATATATAGAAAAAAATCTCAAACAAGGTGTTCTTTAAATGAAAACTCGGAGGACACTGTTTGACAAGGTGTGTGAAAGGAAAAAGAGGTATTTTTCCCTGACTGGCCTGTCCTTCTTCAACCTTTCTCTGCTGCTTCTCCTTGAATTTCACCTTCCTCAGTTCAGAAATGTTTCTACACTGGGACAGTTGCAAGCCCTCTTCCTATCTTTCTGCACAAAGCTCAGCAAAGACATGGCACACACAGTTTTGCCCCATGGAGACCAGCTTCTACTCTCCA
This sequence comes from Coloeus monedula, assembly GCF_965178545.1. NCBI lineage: Eukaryota > Metazoa > Chordata > Aves > Passeriformes > Corvidae > Coloeus > Coloeus monedula. The sequence continues at coordinate 83,919,807 of NC_138782.1, forward strand.
AATGCAGCTGACAACACCTGTGCAGCCAGTACCTTTGTGCAGCAGAAATGGAGTTGCCCATCATCAGGCTTACACAAAAAATCAGTGTTTAGTTCACAGGTGAAGCTGTGTAGCCTCTACTCACAAGCACACTGAAGGCTGGGACACTCCCAAGCAATCTGGCACAACAGTGCTCAGAAATAGTTACAGCCTCTTGTTAGTGCTTGTGAGAAGTAAAGGATGCCTAGATAGCATGTGTGAGTGGACAAAAAGGAGCAGAAGTGAGAGTGCCATAGGAAATTTTTATCCCTATGGAAGGTCACTTGAGGAGAGGTGCTTCCCCAAAAAGTGTACATGAACGAACACCTCCAGGAGGGTGCAGAGGACTGTTATGAGGAAGAGAGCTCCCTGGTGAAGAGACTGGACTACAGCTGGTGTAGCTGGACTATAGCTGGTGGCAAATGCCCATGGACCAGGAAATGTCTCAGTTCACAGGCAAAAATTTGTGTGCAGAGAAGAGACTTCTTCTAGAGAAGAGACCCTAGAAGGGTTGTTATGGAAGTCATCAGGGGTAACACAGAGATGCACCAGTGCAAGAAGGTCTGAGGACTGAGCCCCAAATACCACAGCGAGCCATGGACCACGAATGCGGAGAATCAGAGATATGTGTTTTGCCACCATCAAAAGATAGATATCAGATGTTGGCATTCCCAGCAAGTTTAAGGCAATGCTAATTTTTTGGCTGGTATTTGTCATTGTCAGTAACTTTGGCAGGATCTTGACTTCATCCTAATATAGAAAGTAGGAAAAAGCCTGAAAACTCAGAAAATATTTTTCAGGGCAGGAAACTCATTTGGTTAATGCTGAAAAGACCATCTAATACAACACAGCTCTAGAGGAGGGACATTTAATTCCTCACAAAGCTGGGTTTAAATTTGTGCTTACACTGAAAATTTATCAAATTAGCATTTTAAAAAACCCAACATTTTAAAAACGAGCTAATACACCCTGTCAAGTTTTATCTCAGTGCAAATGCCTATTGAGATGTTACGATAAATGGCAGTCTACTTATACCAGAAATACCAGGAGACCTTTAACTATAGCAACGCAAATGATGCTACTCTAATTAAAATTGGTAAATGGTTATAGTCAGTTTTTAATGAAAATATTCTTCCATGCATTTTTAATCTTTAGCACCATTTCATTTTGTCTATGGTGGTCAAGGAAATAATTACTGGAGTCTAAATCTCCATGAATATACTGGTAATCAAAGATGACTTCTATTAGCACTTAGATGAGCTGTTCTGCTAAAAATGAACTGCACTAACTGTAAACTTGCTTTCACTTTGGGAATTAGGTGGAATGAATGCTAGGGAGTTATGAGCATTGGCCAGCTGGCCAGGACTGTTTGTGCTGCACAGGGAATTAGCTACAACAGTGAGACTTGTCCAATGTATGCAATTCAGCAAAGTGACAAGGTCCATTTGGAGGTGTGATTAAGCAGTGTACATTTTCTTGCCTTTGCAGCCTGGAAATGACAGGTCACCTCAGGTCTTACTGAAGAGCAAATAAGAGGCTAGCTGAAGGAAAATGGGGGAAAAATATCAAATGAAAGAACTACAGTCAACCTGAGGCAAAGGCTTTCTCATCACTTCCCTGTCTGCTGCCACTGCTGGGTTTGTTCTTGCCACCCTGATCCCCTTTTCTGTCAGTAGTGGGAAGGTATGGACTTCTTATGGACTTGCCATGGGATACAAGTTACTATTGTCACTTGGTGGTTTCTGTGATATTTCTGGATAAGCCCAACAGAACAGAAAAAGTCATGTCAGTCTTCATAGTCCTTTCTATTACTATGTTTAACATACTAGTGATTTTTTTAGAATTTCCATTCCAGAAAAGTGCCATCCTTTCTCTACAGCTAACAGTGATAAAGTGCAAAGGTTGAGCATCACTTGCCACCTGGGCTGTGCAGCAGCTGGTGTTTCTAGGTGCTCCAGGAGGAAACCAGTCCCTCTGCATTACTGCTTGTTAAAGGGGGTGAAGGATTACAGAATTTTAAATTAATTAACAAATAAGTCCTTAAGATTTTAGCAGTGGACTACAGAAGATGGCATATGCTTCTTGTGCAAGCACATCACAGCAGTACCTCAATGCCAACAGCTGAGAGCTTTTGGTGCAGCTGCGCTGTCTGCATTAGTCTGGATCGAAGGGATGATTGATTTCCACAGGCTCACAGGCATTGCAATCCTCCATCATCCCAGTCCTGCATACTGCCAGGGTGGTACCTGCCATCATCTTGGGGGGAGATTACCCTGCATGGTGCTGGGTGGCTGAACAACAGCAAGGCTTAAGCAGCCCCAGCTCCTGGAGATCACTCCTGGACATCCTTCTCCAATGGCACATGGCCCAGTTGGCCTCCTGAAGCCCCATTTCCAGTGGTGATCCCCTTGTATCTGCCTGGAGCCAAGACCAAGGGAAGACACAGTTTTGCAGGTTGTGCTTCAGCCTGTCAGGAGCTGCAGTACCTCCAGGGTAAAACAAAGCCCATCCATGAAAAGTGAAGTCAGACTTTCAAAGGCTTAATACAAAGTGGCCAAGGTTTGGCATCCCCTGTGGCCAAGAGGTTCTTACCCTCTGCAACAAAAAGTTTTGCTTGCCTACCTTGAAAAGTCTTGAGGAAAGATGTTTTGTCATTCCTTCTATCAAACAAGGCCTCCCAACAAACCAGCGCCCAGAAAATTGGAAGTTTTCCCTTCACAATCTCATAAGAAAATATCCAAATTCCAGACTTGGGCTCTGGTTTCAGCATACCTTCCACTGCTCCCTTTTTGGCAGCACTCAGGCATCCTGATGGTATCCATGGAGTAGGCACTCACTTTCTTCATGGTCTGGCTCAAGAGTTTCTCCCAGTCTCTATCTTTTTCTCCACAAATGATGCTTGCACAGGAATCCAACCTTGCTGTGCCAAGTCCCTTTCTCATAACACTCAGGACAAGAGGAAACTGGAGTAAAATAAACTGGAGGTCCAAAGAACCTCAAGTAATTGAGTTCTTATTTTTTTCTTTCTCACTGTATAATTTATCCCCTAAGAATCATAATTTTCCACTTGTTCTACCCCTGCATTTAGTAAAGTTAAAACAAAGCTACCCATTTTGGTCATGTTCTGCTGACTTCCTGGGTATGCTTTGTTGCCATAGGAAAACTGTTGCTCTCTCTGAATATTTTCCTGAGTCTGAGGTGGTTTTTTTCTGTGACTTATTGTCTGTCCTTTTAAACAGCATATTAAATCACTTTATTTAAGCCACAGTACTAATACCCTTTTTCTTTCCAGAAGTGAACAAATGTTTGCTACTGACTCCAAAGTCTTAAAATATTAGAGATATTTCATCCAGTTTTTCCTTTGATTTTCAGAAAGTTTGTTCTTACGAGTTTTTCAAAGTCTCCATCTGTTTACAGCTGCATCTTTAGCTGAAAAGTTTTAACAAGTAACACAGCTAGAAGAGCTATATTCTTTTTCTCTGACATGATGTTTTTGTAGCTAGAGTTCTGGTCTTGTCAGAAAGTACAGGGATAAATGCCACCTCCTGCTTTCAGCCCTAATAGGGACATGCTGATGTATTTTCACAACATGCCCATTGCAGTTAGTAGTAGATGAAGGCTCAGAGTCACTCACAGGTACACAGAAATACAAGAGCTGCAGAAAAAAGAAGTGTTTGGCACAAAGTTAAAAAAACCCAAGATTTGTGTTCATTACAGGATCTTCGTAATGTGTGTATTTTGTAACAGACCAGAGAAAGATGTCAAGTTTGCAACAAACTCCTCTCATGGCAAGAAGGAGCTTCTTGCAAAAGAATTACTTTAGGAGATTTTATTAATGCCTTTTTTTTTTGGAAGAACGCAATCAACAATATCAATTGTTGATTCAATTCAGTAGAAATTCAGCAATTCAGAAATTCAATTCAATTCAGTAAAAATATGAAGGTGAAAGAAAGCCTGATGACCTGCTGAGAAATGCAATTTCCTGGAGTCCAGTGACTTCACTGAAGGTAAATTGTCAGAGCCGTGATCCAGGAGCAAACATGATACAATCTGAAGTTTTAAATACTTGCTTGAAGGAAATCTTCTTAAGAAATTAGTCAGAATTAAGTTATGTAAAAAGGCCCATTCAGAGGCAGCACTGAGCATTTACAGAAAAATGTTGACTGACTAAAGACTAAGATCTATTGGAAATCAAGCTGTAGAGGGCCATGCATTCAAAATGCAGAGATGACACCTGAGTGGGATGAAAAGATGCAGAATGACTGGAGAGGCAAAGGAACAGTGTGGGGTTTACTGCTGCAACCACCAGAACTGACCTGAGGAAGGACAAGGGAGAAGAAAGGAGGTGATCCTACATGAGGGAAGAAATGTCCCAGGAGCAGGTGCAGGTTAAAAAAAAAATATTCACAGCTTGAAAAAATGGATAATAGGGAGGGCTGGACATTTTAGGAGAGTAATAGAGGGGGCAAGGGAAAACCAAGATGTTTAGAGATCTGAGTAGAGAGAGGACACCTTGGAACAAGGAAAGAAGGGGCAATGGGATTTGAGGTTGGTATCTGTGCATCAGAAAATGAAAAAATCCATGGAGGGCAGGAAGAGGGACAGAAATACAGCTCTAGCTGCAGCACTATGGTCAGGCCATGGCAGGCAGAGGTAACAGGTAGGTGCAAGAGCCTGGGTGAGAGGGACTTGCAGAAACTGCAGTAGGATTTGCCATTGCCAGTCAGATCCCTGCAGTTTAAAGTCACCAATATATTTTTTATGAGGATGGTGTGGTATCTGCTTGAAACAGCCCAGCCAGAGTGCAGGAAGAAACATCAGCTTGTGAAGATTTATGGATTTGCAAGAATTGTCTGTCCAAGGAGGGTATAAAACAAGGGGCAAATCTCAATATGTCAGACTGGCCTTCCTACCTGCAAAAGGGAACATCTCTACCTTGCTCCTTCCTCCCATATTGTTCAGTTCCCATCCCCTTCCTGGAAGAAAGAGAGAAAAAAGGTATTCCCCTCAGGGCCAACCACAAAACATTAATTCAAGGGAGAATCAAGTAAGGATAAATAAGAAAATGAAGCTATAGAATTTGCTGAGTGACTGGAAATGTGAAAGAAGAGTTAAAGATTGAATAGTGCCTGAGAGATAAAAAATCCAATAATTTATCTGTGAAAATAAATTAAAGGAAGCCAGCAAGGTGTGTTCTGCTGCAGAGTATAACAAGGATGCCATTTCACCTTTCACTGATGGAGAAATTGAATGTATACTAAAAACACTGCAGCCTTGTAGAGCAAAAAAATCTAAAAATTGTGTTTGAGAAACTCCCAAAAGATCAGAGATGTGTAAATTTGCAGTTAACCTGTCTGTTGCAGGGCTGCCATGTGAAAATTGTCCTGTCCACACTGAGAGGCAGGCAGCATGCTGCTTTTTGGCACAAGGGGGTTGACATGGGTAAGCTTTTCCTGCCAATGGAGCCCTGTCAGGATGAGCATGGAGCAGCTTTATTGGCACAGGGACAGCCTGGCTGGTGGGACTGGCCCACAGCAGGATGCTAATAAATCCTCCAACACACTGAAATTGATGTCTGTGCATAGTCCATTCTCTCAGACAAGCCCACAGGGCTGGGTATTGCTGTTTCTGTGAGACATTGCACGGCGCATTAGGTGACTCCCTGGAGCTGTTACAGACCTTGACACCTACTGAAACTTGCCAGAGGTGCCATGCTTCAGGAAAGGGATCACTGCTTGTGGTGCAGGGGCCTCCTGGCAGTGATGCACAGCCCTGTTGTCAATCGTCTTCAGGTCAAAGCCTGACAGTATTTGTCAAAATTAGGTTAAAAAGAGCCCAGGTGTGTATTTAGCTATAGGGCAAAATCTCTTAGGTCTTCCTCACTGAAAATGCATCCTGATGCTGCTGTTTTGGAAGCATGTGTGTGGGTGGATACAGCATGACTGACTGGTACCATGGGCAAGCAAAACAGAGCTACCTGAAGGTGGAGTGTGGATGATTGCACTGAGGGTGTGTCATATGTGGTGTGTGTGTATTTATGATTAAATGTCCAGTTATTTGTAGGTGACAAAGAAACAGTCTTTTTTGTAACATTCCAATTCTGTGCATCTCTCCAACCAACCCAAAGGAAAACACTTGATGTGTATGTCTCAGGGTATGATGGAAGATTAATGCAGGATGTAAAGGAAGTGTAAATACCTTCTTAGCTCCATGAAGTTTGCAGCCTGCATATTTCTAGTTTTTTTCCACCAACATTCCTTCAGGTTACTGGTTATAGCAAAAATTAATTAAGTAAAGAGAGTACTTGACCTATTGAACAGTGTTCTACAGTTATAATCATATATAGAGCAATAAAACCATAAATCAATAACATTGGGTGTTTAGTGCTCATTGCAAGATTTGCTTAGGATCAGCTGAATAGTTTCAAGTGCATCTGAGTGAAAGGGGTAGGTCAAATACGTTATGCAGCATAAAATTAGCCTACCCTGACATTTTCACAATGGGTGAACTTGCAAGAGTGGAGTGGATGATGACAATTGCTTGTGTTCCTCGTGACTAAAACATTTTCTATGAAGATAGACCAGAGCACCTCTTGTTCATACTATCCCTGTTTAACATAAAGGGTATGAAATATTTAGCAAGTCAGGGGAAACACAGCAAAGAGTGTGAATGGTCTGATAAAGAATAAAGCCTGAATTATCTCTCAGCCTGATTGCTTTTTGCCATCCGTTCGGCATGTTGTCGCATCATGCTTGTGCAGTGGCAGTGACTTGCCGTGTGGCTTTAGCCTGCCAGGATCCCAAATACCAGTCTGGCTCCAGTGGTGCCTTCAGAGCAGCCCTCACTGCTCCATTGGAGGAAGCATTTGAGCAGAGTGTTTCAGTCCATGGCCCTTGTGCCTTTCCCCCCGCTTTACGTGTTAATGCCTGTGGGGCTTCCAGACTGTTCCTCAGCCCCAGGAATTCTGAGGCAAATTATTTGATTCAGATCCCACCCACTGAAAAGCAGACACATCTTGCACACCGTGTAAGGACACATCCATCATGTGCAGCCCTGTGCCAGGAAGCCTGAGAACACACTTTTATTAAGCATGTGTTATCAGGTACAAACCTAAAAGGATTGCAGTGATCATCTCTCCTATACTGCTGCTCTGCACAGGCTGGAGAGCAAACCTAGATTAATCACTGTTTGAAACATTCAGCAGCACTGGGAAAGGGACTTAATTTCTTCTTAAAAATTCTGGTCCTGGAGCAGCTACCATTAACACTAGTAAAATGTTATAGTGCTTAACTTCTCTTTGCAGTAAGCTTGTAAATATTTATTTTCTATTTGAATGCAATTAGGCTAAAAATATCTGCTTATTTTCAATGTCTCTTCTTCGTGTAGGTAAGATTAGCTTGTGACATAGTGCTCAACCTCTGTTTAATAACCTAGGAACTCACAGGGTACCTCAACATCTTCCAAACTGCTCCTAATTCATTGTGAGCCTGGTCCAATTTTTCATCCTTCTCTTCCATCTGTAGATCCAAAGATTGCATGTTTGGTTTTGCCTAGTCCTGAGACTTCACATTCGAGTGGTTGATTGCACCACCATCCACATGTCTTTGTCAAAAGTCATGCTCGTAGGAAATTTTCCGTGTACATACAGCTTTCCCTATGCACACCATAATTGCCCTGGAGGCTATAGGATTGGTGGGAGAATGAGTTGAAATCCCACAAGAACCCAGGTTGCTGCAGTGGACCCATGAGTGAGTGTGATTTTTCACTGAAAGACCTTATCAAAATAGACTGATTTCTGCCTCACTCATTCCTTTTATTTGCAGGTGTTAATTTGGTGAAAATACCAGAGTGGGAAGGTGACTTTTGAGAATGCTTCTTGTCCTAGCCTAGTGAAGAATGAAAGCTTTGGGGGATACATGGGGTCACTGCAGCACCCGGCTTCTGTCCAGCACAATTTTCATCTAAAATAGACATGCAATGAAAGGGCTTTCCCCCTTTTTTTTTTTCCTGGTAAAAATGCCAGAATATCAGCTGTTCACATTCTATCCTTAATTATGTTTCAAAGGAACACTCTGTCCCTACAATATTTTATATAATGGCCAGCCACCAGGATAAATTTATGCAGGAACAGACAGGGGACAAAGCTGGGCAAAAAAGGAGAAGAACTGATGGAACAAAGAATACCCGTGCTGTGTACAACAGAAAAATGGGCAAATGAGAAAGGTGCCAGAAAATAGTAATAGTGAGTAGAAATAAGTCAAACTACTGGGAGGAGGAGAATGATGTAGTGGAAAGGAAGGGGGACTCCAGCACATGCAGATGGAAAATACAGGGAAGCACCCAGCTTCCAGTCTCCATCATCACATCTGTTCCTGTATCCTCTCCCTGCAGGAGTCAGTTCCTGGTCTTCCTGACAGTTTTCATCGTCTTTGTGTTTATGTCCTGGTGCACCCAGTAGTTCCATTATCTTTCACCTCCTACCTTCTCAACTGGCTATCCACCCCATTGGCATATCCCATATGCCCAACATCTCATGTATAAGTCTCCATTAGTCCTGAGATTTTAAAAATAAAAGGCTTGAATTTTTTGCTGAAGTTCTTGTATCAAATACATGGAGAATCTGTACTCAGTCACATGCTCACTAGTGCTTCAGGTTTTTTGTTTTATCCTTCAGGTGATGGCTTCCAAGCTCTGATTCGTGTTGCATGAGTGAGGACAGACAATAATCCTCAGGACCATTTTGACTGTTTTTTTCTCTTGCAGATTAAACAGTCTAAGTGCGGAGAGCTCTATGGGAAACTGTCCAGCTTGGCATCTGTGTGTGGGCCCCAGTGTCTGGACACTGCTGTCATTGACTCCTCCAGCTCTCTATTCAGAGGGTCCCCATGCCATAGGGAAAAATCTTTATGTTTCTTTTTCTTTTCTCTGGGAAGCAAGGGGGCAGAGAGGGCAGAAAAAAGACCCAACTCCTTTAGCAATGAAACAATTTTTACAAAATCACAGCAATGCTTCTGCATTCTCATTAATAGGAGCTTTCTCTAAAAGCATGGAAACAGAGCTCTTGGTTTATTTGCCTCTGCCAAGCTGAACATTTGTCTCTGAAACTTCTTAACTTTTGATGATGAGTACAGCTCTCAGAGTAAAATAACAGTTGTGATTGCTGCAGTGAGTTCAGCATGGTATCAGTTTCACGGCAATGACAGAGGAAGAGATGTGACAGCAGAAACAGTGGGATGCAGCAAGAATGGAAATGTTCTGGGATCTGTGCTCTTCAGACCAAAGAAAGGAGTACATGCAAATCATTCCCCACAAGGGAGATTAGGGGCAGGGTAGGGCTGTGTGTTTTGGATGCACATGCCAGAGTCTTCCATTGTCTCCACTGCAGTATGCTATTTCTCCCCCTAGTTTGGATTATGAGATTTTGTCCTGCCGTCTCTGAACCACATTTAAATGCACCTTCACAGGTTTCTGAAGCAAATGAGCTTCCAGCCACCATGTCAAATGCAGTTTTTAGAATTACACAAAAATTCTTATGGCTATATTGAAGTTAGCAAGTTATTAAAAATGAGATCTAATTGCTTATGGCTTATGAAGACAGTTTCTTCTCAGAGAAAACCCAGCAAAATATAGTTTGGGGTTTTTTTATTCTGTTGTATTGTACACTGATAAAATGGTATTTCAGAAAAAGCTGAAACATGTGGAAACACTCAGATGAATACCTAGTTAGTTTTCTGAGTCTATGTACCCTGTCAATTATTCAATTGTTAAAATTGAATAATGCAATTAAACTCACAAATGACAATATTCCTTTCCAGAGCTTTTTGCATTCAAAAATGAGAAAAGTGTTAATTAATTTATTCTATTTCCACTGTTAAAGTGTTAATTAAATTTATCCCGCTTCCACTGTTGCATATCAATATTATTGTAGTACACATATAGCAAAACCAAGTGACAGAAACTAAAGGATTCAGATTAGAGCTCTCAGTAGTTTTCTGTATTTCCAGTTACCAACATTTATGCTTGTTTTTTACATCAGACTAAAAAGCAGGAAAAAAGAGTTAACTGCCTGAAAAAAGCCAAGAGCTGGTACCTCAGTGTCATAAAGTACTCTGCCTCACACAGATCATTGCTAGTAAAAGATGAATATGAAAGAATTCTTACAATGTATTTATATGACTTCTCACTGCTAGTTAAAATAGGAAACAGGCAAGGACCTTAGGTTAAGGAAAAAAAAAAGCAGCAGTGCACTACTGCGCTTTACTTGATCCTGAGAAATAATATTTAACTCACTGTCCTGACATTCCCCTAGTTTCTAATCCATATCACTGCCCATGAAAAGCTGCAAAGGAAATTGTTACCATGAATGATGTGATAGAAGTCTGCCTATTTTGAGTGAGTACTCTTTGTCCAGTAGCAGTGTCTTGGAAGTTGTGATGAGCCATACAGCACGATCACTTTGTCTAAAAGGCTTCATGTTGTTGTCAAGGAGACCAGCTTTTTAGTCAGATACAGCTTTGAAAGTGAAGCAGTCATATGAAGGAAAGCTATGTGTATTTAAAAAGATCCACTTCTCAAACTCTAATTTGAATTATTTTCCTTGCTTACACCAAAGGAGCAATAATGGGTTTTTAGTAATTTCTCAGTGCCTTTGTATTGTGCTCTCAGTTTCAATAAAATCAACGGGCAAATCCAGAGTACCAGCCCCCAGGTGGATGACACTGACTTTTCTGCACTGAGACTATGGATGGTATAACCACCTATGGTTCTGCTTTGATCTTTGGACAGCAGCATTGTTTCATGCCCTTGTCCCACTCATCAGCCTGCTCACAGGAGTGGTCTGGAGAAGGTTTGGTCTGGCCTTTTGACCAACAGATTTGTGAACAAGCAGATGTTTTGGCCTTTGTGGTGCTCCACTTTTGTGGCACCTTAGATTTGGGGGATCTTCAGGGCCTCTTGGTCCTTACTCTTGTCTCCACCCTGGTTCACCTGCATACATGCCAATCCCTGGCAATTCTTGTCCACCCTCCCCTTGGGTTCTTATTGGTATCTGAACTGTTTAGTGCCACAATTCCCATCTTTCTTCAGTTCATTGCTCTAAATCTTTACAAAGAGGGTTTCCGGACCTCCTGCGATACTCACTGGTATCTTCTCAGCTTTTTTCAAGTCACTCATGCCTTTTCTGGACTCAGGGTCCCACCCCAGGTCTGGTACATCAAATGGAACCATACCAGTGCCAAGCAAAACTTAAGACTATCTTAGGTGCTGAGCTTGGATCTGTGCATTCAGTGATGTTGTTGCCTTTTATGGTAACAAGAAGTCACAGGACTTAGGATTGATTGTCTGTCTGTTCCTTGTGTCCTGCCTGCCTCCCACCAGCTCAGTAAATTCAGCAGTGGTAGAGGCAGAACAGTAGATTCCCAGCCCTTCATTTTGATGGTAAATTTTGGATAGCATGCCCTCTGGTTCAAGGTGTGCACCTAGTTTTGCATCCATCCCTTAACAATCTTAAACATATTTTCCTTAGATTCTTTATGAGAAAGCAATTGAAGCAACATGAGAAACTTTAATAAAATCAAGTCATGACATCTTCACCCCTATTCGTAGGGACTGGTACTGAGATGCAGGAGGTTATTTAGTTGATTTGAAACTGTTTGTTTTAATATATAAAACTTCGCCATGTGTCTGAATCAGAGGAAGTTGTTTGATGCTCTTCTGAGAACTTAATTACTCTAATGTCCCATGTTGCAAAGAAAAATCTAAAAAACCTCCCAAATCATAAAAAATTCAGGTTTCTAAAGTACATTTTGCTTGACAACTCTTTACATTGTGATTTTGTTTAGTACTGGTCTTATTTCATCAATATTCAGGATTCATAAAAATGAAAATGTGTTTTATTAGAGTACTGAGTATGTCTTTATACTGCATGAATTTACAGTCTGAACTGTCACTGCTGGACGTTCCGGGATTTCAGAAAATGTTTCCCTGCTGTGCTGAGCATTAGCAATTTTCCCACAATAGATTTTATCTATTGACACTCTTCAGTCATTTCAAGCTCATTAGGCTATAGCAGCTATGACATCTCCTAGTGAGGCTGCAACTGCACTTTACTGTATCATTATTTCATTTTATGAGGCATGGGAAGGACAGGAACTGCAATGGCGATTCACCCAACCCTGCTCTCCTTTGACCTTTTCCCCATGACTCTTTTAAAGCTGGCTACAAAGTCACAAGCTGATCTAAAGAAAAACATCATCAATTTTTATAAGTGCATCTCTTCTTTATCTGTCCCATGTTTTCAGCTTTGCCACAGAAATGATAACCTGCAGGCATCAAGTGCAAGCATTTTCTTTTGTGTTATTCAAAGGTGACAGTTTATGATGTGTCTTATTTACCTCCCACATTGTGAGTTCATGGGCCTGGGGTGAGGAGGCTGAGCTCCAACCCGAGCCTACTCCAGCCACAGGGCAAGGATGGTTTCTGTCCATGGGATCCCTGGGGCAATGCAAGCAGCTGGCAAAGCAAGCAGGAAGAGCGTAGGAGGGAAAAGAATGTCGACAGCAATGGAAAACTGTGCCTGTGGAGTGTGGAGAATATGAAGAGCTCAGATCTTCCTTTGGAGGCTGCAAGCCAGTGAGGGCTGTTTAATGACGCCGCTATTCCCGATGGTCCTGCTGCCTGCCCATTAGCAGCTGACAGCTCTCCTGGCAGCTCCTAAGGCATAATGGGCTCTGGGAGAGGAACTGCTGGGCTGTGGACTAGTCTGAGGAATCAGTTGCAGCCCTGAAAAAACACAGGAAGGGGAACTTTACAGCTCCTTGCACTGGCAGCTGGACACTGGGGGAGAAGGCTAGTGGTGATGCTGGAACAGGAAGGGCAGGCCAGGAGAATGCAGGAGGAGGTCAGAAGTGAGGTTGAATGACCCAGTCAGTGAACTGAACTTCAGACAGCTCACTGAGGGCCTGCCTTCTTTTGACTTCCATGGTGTATTTTAGCATCTGCACACACTGGGATAAATAAAAGCATATAACTCTTCCAGCTATGGCCCTGATGCTTCCAGCTATGTAAAATGCCTCCATCTTCTCTGGCTTCTCTCATTTTTGCTGCAGGTCTTTCCATTCCTCAGCAGAGGGAACTTCCTGGAGGGTAAATGGAAGATCCTTGTGTCAAGGGGGACAGAAATTACAGCTCATTAAGGTGAGATAACTTTTGGAAACTGCAAAGAAAATGCCTCACAGAAAAAGTAGTTTCACACTGGTTATTCAGGGAAGGAAAAAATCCCCTAATCACTAGAAGATGGAAGACAAAGACATAAGGGAGGAGAAAAGGATGATTTCCAAACATTCTCTCCTGCCAGCATCTTACCTAGGCTGTACTGGCTAGGGTATCTCTGGATCACATGTGCCTGGAAATGTCCTTAATCCATGCCCCTCATGGTGATGAGTGCAAAGTGATTACGGATATCTATGTCTAAAGACAATTTCCAACCACCTGCAACCCAGAGGTGCACAGTTACTTACCTACCTACCTACCAACCAACGTACCTGCCTGTAAACACCACACTCTACTCACACAGGCCAGTGGTTAAAAGACATTACAGCTGCAGAGGAAGTTTAGACTGTCCCCAGGAATGATATTTATACAGCCTTCTTCTTCCAGCAGAGAAAGGGGAGATGGCTCCTTCCCCTGCAGTTTCAGTACAGCTATCATCACCACTCATCACCACTCATCACACACATCATCCTTGCACGTCATCCTTGCACTGTCAGGGAGGCAATGAGGACAGTCTTCAAAGGAGAAATCGTGATACAGTACATCCATGGGACCTGTCACAAGTGGACATTGAAGAAAAACTGCAGAGCCCAAGCCTACCAGTGACAGAAAGGCCATGTTCCTTTCATGGACTAGAGCTGATCCCCACCAGGGAAAAGAACTTTTCAGCATTCCCAGCAAATTTTGCACTGCTTTCCCCCAGGGTTTTTGAGGGCCTTGCACAGTGGAATGCGAGCATGATTTGGGTTTTACAAAACTTACAGGGGTACAAATGATTACTTTTCACATAGAAGGGGAAAAATCACCCTATGCTTGGAAGCTAAAATTGCCTGAGCTAAAAAGCTGCTTAAATGTCGCTGTTGTGGGAAGGAAGATCCTGATGCAGCTCTTACAAGTGTTTCTGCTCCCAGTCTCCAAAATGGAGCTGCCTGTCAGATGCACTCCTTGGAAATGCCTGTTTCCCAGAGGGCAAATGTTTGACAAGATTAGACAGCTCTGATTACGTGCAAAGCATTACTAAAGCTCTGAATTTACGTAAAGTTCTCTCCAAGGCAGTAGAAATGTTTGCTGTTTTCAAGACATCAGTCTTACTTTTTGCACCAGGATGCACTGAATCAGCTCTTTACTTCTGTTGTGATGAGCAGTCCAAACTGGGTCCCTTTCTGAGTGTGCTGTATATGTGCGTCATGAAAAAAACTGAGTGTGAATTTAGTCTTTTATTTTCTCTCATTCTCTCCTCCCATCCCTTAATCTTTCAAAAGATTACTCATTCTTTCCTCCAGGAAGTTTACTTGAGGTGAAGAATATCTCAAACATGGAGTTTCACAAGTGGCTGATTTCAGGTAAGTGCTCCTCACCCACAAAAAAACACAATCAGCCTCATCAGTCAGAAGAACAAATGCCATGAATAAAACCTTGTTCTCAAGGAAGGATCCTATTTTCCTGGAATGAAGGAGAAATGAGTAAAGAAAAAAAATGAATTAGTGTAGAGTCTTTATGCTAAAAATATCTAGCTTTACATATCATTTTAGTTAAAAATAAAGGCAATACATATTCCAAAGAGAAATGTATAATGCTCAGAGTACCCTAGAGGAATCAGTTGTAACTCAGGGTAGCATTCAGGGGACTTCAGCAGAAGCAGAGGCATTATTAATGTTCTTTTAAAGTCTCTCTCCTTTTATAAATGTCTCTACAGTTATTTAATAGAGCATAATTTTTAGAACCTGGAGTTGCCTTTCTACAAATGACATTATGAAGTGCCAGTTTATCCTGGAGGGACCCAGGAAGTAGAGAGTCCAGTTTTTTCATCATTGTTGAATTTGAGTAGCTTCACCTTTCTATGTCACTGAATGTATCTCCACCACAAGATAGTGGGCAGGCATCCAGTGACCATGGTGGTCCCACCAGCAGCCCTTTACTGTCTTCTTCACCTCTCTGCTGCCTCCTGGTATAAAACCCAATCCTGCAGCAAAGGCGCAATGATGATGAGGAAGGCTGGAGTTATCATGTGGAAATAGCAGAGGAGGGTTTCTTTCTTCTACCGGTTTCTTTCTTCTCAGCTGCTACATCATTGTTATAGGTGAAGTTTTATTTTGTTGTGTTTGTCTCTTCTTATGCCTAGTAATAATACCAAGAAATAACAAGTCAGGATGAGTTTTGGTTCCTCTTACCTACTTTCAATGGTACCAGGAAGCATCTCTACTTGGGCACAGATCAGTCCCTGTTTTTTGACTATCCTACTAATACACCCCCAAGCCCTACTTGCTGCTTCCCTGCCTCACAGGGAACCACAGCACTTTGTCTGTGGTTTAAAGAAGCTTCATCCCTGCAAAAGCTGTGTTTGTAGAAGCTCACAGTGTACACAGACCTCTACTACACATTGTTTGATTCAACTAATTTGCAGTGGTGACAGTGCTAATGGTGATTTTTAACTGGCTCAGAATAACATGTGACGTGCACGTGAAGTGCTCTCGGTATCTGCCATTGCTATTACTGTACCCACAGAGAAGGTTGAAGCCCTGGTACTGCAGAACAGAAACTCCAGGGACCTGTGCCTGTTCTGCCAGTCAAGGAAGGAGCAGGATCATCTGAAGGATCCTCAGATAGAAAGAGAAAATGATTCCCTGTAAAGGTTTAAAACTTAATTTTATAAAATTGGCTAAAATCATTTGCATCTAAAGTCACATCCCTAGAAGAAGGCTCAAGGCTGCTGGGTCTGCTGCACTGACAAAGCTCCAGGCTAATATTTGCATACAATGACATCTTCATTGAAGTCTTAAGGGAGTCTAGGTGTCATCTGATACTTGTTTCTGAAAAAAGAATAATGAGTTTGTCTTCCTTGGTCACTGCTAGCCTGCATTGATTGTTAGTCCTGGGCTTATGTCAATCTCCCCATATATTCCTCTCAATAAGACAGCAATCTGAACTTCAATACATTTGAGGAGAATTATAATCAGTCACTAAAACCTTGTACAGTCAGAAATATTAACTCATTACATAGAATTCCTGAGCCCTTGCTCATTTTTAATTTAGTTTTGGGCAAGTGCTCAGTCATGCAAACTACCATGAATCAATCTTCTTTTTCTGCAGCAATGGGGCAGCTATACTCCAGAATGGTAGTTCAATAGAAGAGTGCTTGACAGAGTCAAACTGGCTTTTCCACTAGGTAATTTCTTGAAAACTTAGTTTATGAGACTGTATGCATTCAACTAGTTCTGTTTGTCTTTGCACACTGCCAGCACTCTTTGAATCTGCTTTGATAATGGATGTGAGATTGATATGGCTGTAAAGTTTAAACCAATTACTGGTAATGCACTATTCAAAAAATGATAATGGAACTATATGATAGCAGTTAAATAAGCACTCATTTTTAAACACTTTGATGATAACAGAAGTCCCATTCTTTCCCTACATGTATTTCTGTTTAAAGAAAAAAAAAAGGCATTTAAGAAATTGGCACTCAACCTTCAATCTAGGAAAAACATACATCAGATATATATGTTGAAGGCAAGACCTACAGTTCCTTTTGAGACAATGATGTAAATGAATAATGCTGAAAACTCCAGTGAAACACAGTAATTGCCCAAGAATACATTCATTCCCAAGAGTAGAGAAGTTATTGCAGCCTAATGTTTTTTATTTGTTTATATATTATTTTGCATTGTGCATGTGGCTTGTTAGGCACAGCCCAGACTGTTATAAAGGGTTTTTTTAGCTCCAAGATAGACTATAATTGAAAGACAGGGGTTATGTTTTCTCTGCACCATAATTTACAGCCTTCAGTGAAAAACTTACTAACATACATGACAACACCATCTGAAATGAATGTTCTGAGTAACAGTTTAGGGCATTTTCTTATTTCTACTTCCCTATAAAGCACTGATGATGAGTGCTGTCTCTGCAGATGAAGGGACTCTTATTATGGGAGCATACATGAAAGAAAGCACACAGAGTTGGAAGAGCATTTCAGCAGGTCTTCACTAAAGCCCCAGATAGGGGTCATTCAGGGGGATTTAGGCAATTACAGAAAATCTAACCACTTGGAAAACAAATTAATGCAAAGTATTAAACCTAGTTGTTTTGTGCTGGGGAAGAACTGGCACGTCTTCAGCAGAAAATACAATTACAAGGAAAATAATTACCATTGAGCTTAAGTAAGCTCTGGAAGGTGAATCTACAATTGGACAGGTAGGATGAAAATAAAGAATCTGGATGCCTTGGGAGGGAAGAAAGGAGGAGAGTGGTGAAGGGTGTTGATTCCTATGCAACATCTCCAAGATGCAAGCCAGCAGGTAGCACCCAAAAGGGAGCCAGAAAGGGCTTTGTGCCACTCTCCATGGCAATGCCTGAAAGTCAGGAATCCAGCTGTGTGAGCAACATCCATGCTCAAGACAGGAGTGCTGAAAGTATGCTGAACTGAGCCAACCTAGCAGGCTCCAGGGAGAAGTATATGGTACAAGTCTGGGATGGCTGGGAATGGAGACACTGCCCCAGGAAGGGGCAATAAGCAACTCTGTGCTGATAATTAATCTCTTATTAATGCCCACACAGTGTCTTGAGTTGAGGATTGGGGTGCACACAACCCAATGAAAAGCCTTATATGAAATGGAAGGCTAGCCCAAGACAGGTTGTGTTGGGCTGAGGTTTGACTTAGATAAACCCGACCATACAACACTGTCAGTGTACATGAGAAAACTTAGCATTTTAATCAGAATTCTGTGCTAAAACACCACTTTCATAGCTCTGTTGAACATTATTTAAACTGAAAACCCCAGAAGAATATCAGATCATACTAATGGCAGAAAATTTCTTTTCTGTGTCAGGCTGGGTCACCTTTCTGATGATTTGGTTTCGTAACACCATAGGGGAGACCCAGGTCAGCAAGGAGAGAGTGTGTTGGTGAAAGGAGTCACCAATTCTAGGAAAGCATCAGTTGCCAGAGGAAATTCTGGCATTGGGAGGGCCAGCATCTAAAATGTGGAAGCTCCAACCCTTGACAGAGAGGCTACAACCTCCTTCTGCAAGCAGGTGGCTCAGCCTTGGTGGAGGCACTGCAGCCATGGGTTCACTGTGCTCAGCTGGACCAGGGAAAATGTCCACAAGTACTTCTGGCTCACAGCAAATGCAGAGTGCTGCATTCACCATGGGAAAGGAGCACGGGCACAGGCTGTTTCTGTGACTTGGGTGCCATCCAGTAACTCGTTATGCCTTGGTAATTTGGTTACATGTCTCGCCTGAAGATGTATCTGTTACCACTTGATGCTTCTCATTTAAGATGAGCCGATTGACATGTCCCCTCAGGCAGACAATTGCCTGAAAGAGTAATGAATAATCATCTGGGACACAGTTTTGTCCCCCTGTTGGTGTAAGCAGTCCCACAAGTGGGTTTGCAGCAGGGAACAAACACTCAGCATGAACTCGGATGTCAGAAGCTGCCTGTATGACCACCAGTTCTGATCATCCAAGTGCATCTTAGTTGAGAATTTTCTGATTCTTCCTTGCTTGAACACACTGAAACAAGCTGGAGGTTTCTACATCATTTGTTGTTATTATTCAAATGCCAAAAAGGCAGAGTGACCTCCAGCATTTTCAGAGCCTGATGTCATGCCTTGAGGACGCCGGGACCAACATTTAGAACACAGTTTCTGCCTGCCTCAGAGGACTAAATCATACATGCTCTGGAGAGCAGAGCAAGTGAGCTGGAGGCTTGAGAGAACCTCACCTTCACACTCTTCCATGCAGATTGCTGTCTTTGCTATTAGCTTTATTTGCACTTACTTGTTTGGTGTATGTCAGTACATACAAGGGTGCAAACACAGGAGCTAACACCCTATCTGCAGCAGGTAGGTGGAATGAGAAGTCTAGGAGGTTTCAAACTAGCACTGATAATAATCTCACTCAAAGGTACTGAAACAGGTGTTCAAGAGACTTGAAGGGAAAGACTCAGCAAATAGAAACATGAAAGGGGTCCCAGAGAGGCTGGGAGGACAGGATCTGGAGGTACAGTGGTGGCAGAACACTGAGGCTCAGGCTGGAGCTAGTCTTCCATCAATATTCATGGAACAAAGCAGTGTGACAAGGCCCAAAGCATCATCCCCACAAGCTGACCCCAGCAGGAATTTTGGGGGGCCATGAAGGTTGGGCACACCCTGTCAAGTCAGTGGATTGCTGTGCTGGTACCACACATAGAAAGCGCCGTGGCAAGGTGGGATGCTGACACGCCTCTTCAGCTGGGAAGCAGCAGTGCAAGCCCATGCAAGGGACTAACAGTGACCAAATGTCCTCTCTAATACAAAAACTGTCCCCTTGTTTCTTTCACTTAATGTAGCAGAATTGTTCAGATCAGAACAGTTTCTTTGGAAATGCAGGAGGACTTACTGGCTCAGCAAACTAAACACCAGTAAAACTGGGATAATGAGCCATTATTTATGCAGTGGAGCCATTATGCTTTTATTTATTGCGCTCACTGTAATTACAGTTTCACCAGACCTGACAGTAGCACATCCTTTAATGATATACCCAAAGAAAGTATTTATTTGAAAAACAAAAATCCCACAAGTGTTAGTCATAAGTTAACTTTCTGCTGGAAATTTTTAGGAAGTGAGACAGAAAATATAAATAATGGATTTAGTGAGAAAATATGTTTGTTTGTTTTTTTAATCTTTGTCGTGTTTCCAACCTCCACATCATTCTGAAAGGTCACACAGTGAAAGCTGCTGTTGTACTCTCAGCCCTGACCGTGGTAGTTCTTGCTGTATAGCATGGGATCAAACAAGCTAGCACATGCAGAGATGCTTGTGGAAAAGGAATTGATGGTAAGCAGAGAAGCCCCATCAGGCAACGAAACTTGCCTTGTGGCAGGTTCACCAAGTCTCACATGTTCAGCATCACCAGATCTCTCACATCTCTCAGATTTTCAGATGACTTGTCTTTCCTGAGTTCTGCTCTGTTATCAAAGTGTCAGTCTCCTACTCAGTTGTTGTCTAATCCACTCTGCCTTCAAAAAAAAAAAAAAAAGTGAGACATTACTTATAATTTGATGCAACCTGGTATTTGTTTGGCATGTTTCACCTGTCAGGTACCTCTGTGTTGACTAACCCCTTCATAAATATTAAAATAAAGGCAATACCTTACCTGGCAGAAGAATGCATAAATGGCTAATGATGAGCTCTGATCCAGCTAACTTCCAGGCATCCTCTCTGAATCACAGCCTACCCTCAGCCTGAATAATTTTCATTCTCTTGCTCACAGCAGGGACAGTCTTCTGTACTGCTAAGTGCAAATAATCACAGAACCCTCAGTCCCTCTCTGCTAAGACCTACAACTTTAAAATATTACCATCTGACTTTCTCTCTCTTTTAAGATGATGTTTAGAGGCCCCAGCCAAAACCAAGACCCTGCTGTGTCTGCCACACAACAACAACTTAAAAAATCCAGTCTCCTGTGAGATCTACTACAGCCTTACTTGACTTCAGCTCCACTTTTTTTTCTAGTGTATAGAGTCAAATGAAGACCCACGGACTGAATAAGCCATGTAGCTCAGTCCTGCCAGTAGATTTGTGCTGACCAACACTGGGGATCATCGTCCCAGGTAGGAGGGTGTCTCAAGAGTGCCACTTTCAGGTCTGACTGCATTTGCACTGAAGTATTGTATTAATCCTGAATAATTAGGATTATTCATATAATAATAAAAAGGGGGGAGTGCAAGTGCCATCATTCTGGATGGGTTGAACATTCCTCCAGCACCTTTTCCTAGACTGAGCTGTTATTTTGTGAATTGCTGTTTGGGTTGGGCACTGGGGGCATCCACAGTGATGCCTGTGCTGAGTGTTCTCAGCCTCTGAGGCTGTGACTGGCACAGAGCTGGAGGGGAGTTCTCAGCTCCTCACACCAACTCAAACAAGAGCGCCAATCACAAATGACAGAGGGAAAAAGCATGACGTCAGTGTGGTGAAAAATGAAAACCCCACCAAGAACTAGGAAAGTATGCAGAAGTTCCTGATGCCTAATTATTTTGTGTGTTTAAGATTTTGCTGCCTTTTGTGCTACTCCTGTCCCACATGGGACTCTGTGCAAATAAAGTGTTTGCTGCTCCTTCTGCCATCAGAGCAACAATCTCTTTGCTCCTGTTTCTGCTTTCTTCAAATGAAAATCTGTCCCCATGTTAAGCTCTGAAGTCACCCCTTGTTTCTTCATGACTGTCTTTGAGATCCATGTTGACTGTGTTACTGAAGAATAGTACCAGTTGCTCATAGCCAGGGGGACATGCCTGCATTTATTTACATCTGAAAACAAGCAAGCACAAATTTGAATGATTTATGGCTTTACAAACTCTTTCTGAAATTATACAGCATTTATCACAGCCAGCCCTGGCATCCTTACTCCTGTGTGCTTTGCTGCCGTGACTTGTCAAGCCTTTATCTTGGATTAGGTTGTTAACTCTTTAGGACTGACACCCTAACCTCTGTGGCTCAATGTCATTCACTGGGTCACATACACCAGAACTATTTACAAGAAGCTCCACGAGTCCCCTTTCTTGTGATGAAAGCAATTAGGGATTCAGAATTTGCTTTCTGCTCCTGTTCACTCAGAATTCCCAGCTGTGCTGAACATTCGTGCCAGAAGGCATTAAATACATTAGCTCACTTGCAGAAAGGGATGGGAACAACAATGAAACCAAATAAGCAACCATGGAAAAGGTGCTTGTAATATTCAATCAGCCCTAAGAACACTTTATTAAATGATTCCTTGGGCAGTAAAAAAAGGGCAAAAGGAATATTTGGGCCTATAATTGTTCCGGCTGCAAAGGCAATAAGCAGCAGATTGATCTAAAATCCTGGTGTGGGAGAGTTTCTCTAGGAAGAGTATGTTAGGATTTCAGACTTAACCCCTCAATGATGTCACCAAATCTTTTTGAGTCTGTAGTCTTCACCAGGTTTGCACGAGGGATTTTGTGGCTATCTGGAAAGACATCAAAGGCAAAGTTACTGTCATGGTGTGACCAAATTCAAGCGGCTGACAGAGAAGACCTTAGCACCATAAAAACAAAAATCAGTTCTTAGCACAAGAATGAGGATGCAATGAATGAAAGAGGTAGGTGCCAGGTTCCACAACAAAGCAAAGCAGTAAGTGACTATTTGCCTTGCATGTGGGTTGGCTCCAGAACACCTCTGCACAAGATATCATAGATGCTGAAAGTTCTAGAGATGAAGAGAGCTCAGTGAAAGAATCTGAGGTCAGAAATATCATCAGATCCAATGAGGGTAGGAAAAATGTCTGGCTCAGGAAGTCCTTGAATGTTAAGAAGTAGCAAATAAGTAGAGTATGTCAGGAAAATGTCATTCATACTTGGTCTGGTCTTATTTATTTTCCTAGGCATTCATTTAGGACACACTGAGAGACCTGATGTTGGGCCAGACAGACCTTTTGTTTGATACAGTAAGGTAGTCCTATGTTTTATGTATCCTTGCATATGCATGTGTATAGAAGAGTTAGTAGAAATATTAGGTGTTCTTTTTTTTGTATATAGCATCTCTCTGCATATACTGCTAAATGACTTACACTCCAGGTATATTGTCCCCAAATTTCAGCTGATACATTAAAATATGAGCCTTAGGAGGAGGGAAAAATCCATCCATTGAGGTCTTCCAATCTTGATGCTCCTGTGCCCCTAGTCAAGGTGTGCTTTAGCCAGGCACAATATAGAGACACCAGGCTGAAGTATTAGGGCCTAGGATTTTCAGGTGGGGACCATCCAACAGATCCTTCTGGCCTCATCTGACCTAGAGAGCCTACAAGGCACAAACCTCTTCATATAAGACCCCCTCCACAGTCTTTTGAGAGGAATTGGTTTGTCCAGGATATCACATGATTATGGTAGGTGAATCCTACTCTAGAGGTATCTATTCTCTTCAGTGACTGTACAGGGAAACTGTACATTTACAGGAATTAGATCAGCTTCATCCTCAAAGTCATTTACAGGTCTAAAAGCACCTGGAGATCCACAGCTCTACCAATACCTTCCATTTCCAGATTACAACTTCCACAGGTATTCTCTTATTATTGAAGAAAAATACTTTGCCAAATTCAGTTATGCCATCAAAACTCTGTGAATTCAATGGAATATCACAATGAATTAATTTAGTAACCTGGACAGATGTTTTGATGAGATTAACTTATTGTAAAGCTATATGTAAATGTATTTCCTGTCTTGGTAAGCATACTGGCTTATACTGGCTTTTGAATAAATTCATTGTAAAGTAAAACAGGAACACAGAATTCTTCGAAGATGCTCTGAGTGTTAATCTTGCCTGCCTATTCAGTACAACTTCATGGAAATTCATAAGAATTACAGAATTATTTTCAACTCAATCACAAGATATATATTGTATACTTCTGTTTGTTCCTTATGCTTGGATTGAATTCAAGACTGGGAAAAAAATCAAGAACTGATTTCTTTCTCAAAGTTGTGTGGTTTTGGTAGAGTGAGAACAAAAAACCCGGTCACTCTCCTTCTCTCCTCAAGTACGACCCCTCAAGAGGAGCAAAATAAGACAAACCTAATAATACAAATATACCCCCATTACCTTTTTACCTTTTTTTTTTTTTTTCCACAGAGGTCCATGTGATGTGTTTGGCTTCCCATGTGACTTTTTGAACTATGTATTTTCAGAAGAGTCTCAATGAATGCAAATAAATCTTTACCCTATGGGTCACTCTAACCTGAAGCAATGCAAATTTTATACAGTGTCATGCTTGTCTACCAAAGCTTAAGATAAATTGTTTCACTCAATCTCTTTTCGATGCTGAAGACTATCTTAACAAAAGTGAAATGAAGGTGAAACAATTTGCTGTGCCCAGAGAGTTGTTTATCTTTAAGATGCTTTCACCAGTAGTTTCTGCTTTCACATTTAGCACATCATTTAGACCAGTTTGATTTTGCAGGCACATCTCTTGGCACATTCTGCAACTCATTTTGGGGTGACAATCTGCCTAACCATCCTGTCTGGATCCTGTATCCAACATGCCATGTTGGTGGACTGAGGCATGTGAAAGGGCATATGTTTGGAAGGGGGAAGAGGGAAGGTTAGCGCTGCTGTACGTCTATGTCCCTCCTACACAAGCACATTTGACACAAAGGTGTGTGGCTGATCAGGGACTAAAAGGGGCTCTGAGTCCCTGGTTGAAGATAAGCATGACAGGCTGCTGGAGGTCTCACTGCTGAGTTTATCTCAGCCCCATGACAACAGCAGTAACAGCAGCACACTGATGCAGAGAAACTGTGGTTTAACCTGAACTTTCTAAATCCTGGTGTCAAGCGCAGAGATAAATATGAGAATTTTTAGTGCCTGGAATAGTCTCTTGTTCAGCCATAGACTCTATTAGATAATGTTAGAAATTCGATAACTGCTTCTTGGGATTTTTGTTTGGTTTTTTTCTTTCCCTAAAATAAAAACTCAGTTCCACACATTCAATTTCAGAGTAGAAAACGGGTCCTCCTCTATACTTCGAGCAAATAGGACTTGATCCTGAGGTAAGACATGGGCAGCAGGAACATGAATTATGAGCACTTCTACTGCACTGCTCCTTTATTTCGTAAGCCAGGATTCCCTTGTCTCACAGATCCTGAGAGTGGGACTTATGTCACTTAGTATTAGACATTTAAATTGTGGCTGGTCCCATTAGATTAAATTTATAGTCAATGGGGAGAAGCAGTCTCTGGTAAGGTGATGCAACCAGACTGTGATCTAGGATTACATAAATCAGCCATAAGGTTGTCATTTTCTGCCCGTTAGATATAAAATGGTCCCTAGTTTTGACTGAAATACAGCATTTTGGAAGCTGCATTAGAGTGAGTGAATTCCATTATTTGAATGAAATTGTCTAGGATGCCTATATACATTTGATAAGATACCAGAAAAACTTCAATTCCTCCCTCAGTTGGAGAAACATCCCCAAGAGCAGATTTCTTCATAGTCCAAACCACCAAAAGCTGACTGGTAGGTAGGTTTGCCTATTTCCCTTTACTTCTGTAGACTGAATTGATAAACTGCCTTCAGCAGGAGACTTCTGCATAGAGAGCACCAACCGATGCCATAGGATTCAGGAGGAGGATCAGAGTCCACAACAGCCCTGAGCTGTTTTTGCACCCCTAAGGAAGTGAATGATGAGGAAGAGCTGTGGCAGAAGCAGCTTCAGGCAAGAAACACGATGCTGTGTGTGACACCCTCTCTCATCTGCCTGGAGAAAAGAAGTCTGTGCTTGTGAGTGAACCAGGAGCAAAGAGAAGCACTGAATTTCTCAAGAGGAAGACAGAAAGTTGTGATGATTTCCCCTATGGGACAAAGATGCCAGCATAACTTTTTTTTTTTTTTGAGCTGGGTGGAAGACTGAAAGAAGATTTTCTCACTGTAAATAACAGTGCTTAAGGTGTAGGCTTTTCAGTATCCAAAGTCATTAAAACTGAGATGTAAATGGGAACTAAGGAATATATCTAAAAATTTCTTAGATACAAAGTAGTTGATAAACCACCCTATCATTCGCTCCGTTGCATGGTGTGTGCTTCCTATAATGAAGGCATCTATTGTTCATGTGGGACCTTTGCCAGCTCCAAGAAAGGGGGGAAAAAATTCATTTACATAAGAAAAAAAGCACTTACAAAAATTCACTTTGCCAAAGTCAACTCTGGAGGAAACTGCCTTTGCCATCAGTGGAATGTTTTGGTCAGAAACATCTAAATCTTAAAAGCTGCTAAAGTAAAGATAGTTATCTTGGCAGTCTTTCCACAAATTAAGAAGCTGGTTGCAGAGTCTGTGTTAACATTATCAGACATTTCCCTCTCACTTGTGAATATCCCTTAATCACTTTCCCTGAAATGTGATTTTACGAAGATGTGAATTGATGAAGTTTCATGCTGAGTATTTACTTCTTGTGAGATCATTCAGGGATTTCTCAGGAGATGTGTTTGGGAAGCTCTGGCCTTGTAATTAGGATGAAAGTAATTTGACAATAAAAAGCAAAAGAATGCATGAAAATTACTCTACTGCTTTTGCTGCCTTTCCTTGCTATTGTTGAAACATTGAAATAAATACCTCAGAAATTAATTGAGTACCTAAAAAGAGCCCTACACATGAATATGAAGTACTGTACCTAGGCAGTATTCTTTTTGAATAACTCTTCCAAAAAAAGGCTCTCAGAACACATGACCTTGTATTTGGTGAGACTGTGGTAATTTTCCTGAATTAAAAAACACAGCTTCACTTCTCTTTGAGATAGATGCCCCTACCATAACTCTCATTATGTTGCCTGCCATTCTCTGCAGCATGCATGTCTTCCAGTACATGTGCATACCATCTACAGTTAGTATATATTTTGTGATGTTTATTTTCTTTACCTTCTACTCCTTCAAAATAAAGAAAAGTGGTAGAAAGGAGCTAAGGCTTTTGGGTGTGCTCTATGTTTTTCCACATGTGTAGGATGGAACTGTGCATCTAGAAGACCCAGAGAGAAAAACAGATGTCTCAGGCTGTTTTCTTATACTGTCTTTTCTTATTGTCTTAATAGGTCAGCTTTACTCAACAGGGCAAAAATTACTCTTAAAGTGAAAACATGAGAATACTGTTGTTCTTTGAGCTCTGTCAAAAGTCGAGGTGGCAGAAGAGTTTCATAAAAAATACACTCTGTGTAATGGCTTCCATGAAACTGAGATTCACTCCATCCAACAGGATTAAAACAGATTTATGTTAAAACCAGCCTGCAGAATACATCATGTGTCTGGAAAAGAAACCCCATTTACATGCAGATTAACAGCAGCCAGCACTGGGAGCTGAGTAACAAAAAGTCACTCTTCCTCTCTTTTTGGAAGGGATTTAATTATCAGAGAATATCCTACTCCCATGGAATTCAAGAGGAGTAGGAGAGGATGCCTTGTGCATCCATGGAATGAGACATATGAGAAAGAGGAGCAGTACTGGGGGGTTCTGGCTGTATGGTAGCCAAGGAACATTACATATTCATGAAAAAGCCCAATACTGTGTAATATTCCTTTGACAGTTTCAGCTAGGTAACACCTGTTTGCTTTCCCCTTTAGAGACCCACATTTCTCCAAGTTTCTTAAGATCCACCACCTGCAGAGAAAGTAAATTTATTGCTCTAAAGAGCTGATTAAATAATGGAAATCATTGTCTTAGCGCAACTTCTACTAATGATAAAGCATTTGGAATTTTAGTTCAATAATTTGATGAAATTATTAATATTTTCAGGTTATGTTTTGAAGAAAAGCTATCATTCAGGGATATTTTCACTAAGCTGATCAGTCTCTTTTTAAAGGAATTCTGTGCAGGAGTCTGAGGCACCAATTTAGCTGTAGATATGGTAATTAGCCACTTAATGTTCATTGGCATTTTCTGGTATCTTTTAACTAGTGGCTACAAATCAAACCTGTCATTTCTTCATTGTCCTTCCCCTCTTCAAAACAACAAACCAATTTATCACCTCATTATACAAATTTTATGCCAGCATATTTTGTCTCAGTTCTCTGGAACTGCAGAATGAAGGCAAAAACTTGCAATAGTGTAGAAATACCTCAAAGTTTTCAGAATTCACAGTTTTCTTATTCCCTCTCAGTACTAAAAGTGCCATTAATTCTAGGTGAATGGTATTCTCTACTTTGACCTTGATTTCCCTTCGCTCATTACATCTTAAAATAGACAAAAATCAGAATATCCTCCTGGATCAGCCCAGAAATCTTCAGGCATTTTGCTTTCTTGACTTCACAGCTGCTACATCTTTCCAAATACTTTTCTATA
Organism: Coloeus monedula; assembly: GCF_965178545.1. Taxonomy (NCBI): domain Eukaryota; kingdom Metazoa; phylum Chordata; class Aves; order Passeriformes; family Corvidae; genus Coloeus; species Coloeus monedula. Next base: position 83,947,901 of record NC_138782.1, read on the forward strand.
GTGATTAGGGAAGACCTTTTAGTCCCATTTTCTCCTGTTAGAATGTCTCACAAGGAGCTTGTCTCTCTTCCCTCACTTTTATTCCTCCTTCTAAGCTTACATTTCTGTAAGTCTTGAAGACATTTCTGAGTAAAAACTTAAACTTTGCTATTTTTACCTTCCCCATACAGAATTCACCTCAGTTTCATAAACTTTTAACTTGGCTTTTTAGTCTCATACCTTGCCCGAATCTTTTACCTTGCACCTGCCCCAGGTGAGATGAGAGAAGCATTTGTGGCAAGTCTGACATAAATCCACTTAACTTCTTGTACTAACAAAATAATAAATCTCTTAAAAAACCAATACTACTCATGTGATTCTATTTCCAAAGAACATTTTCCTCTTCTGTTCTTAAGGACAGTATTCCCAACCTGGATTTTGTTCCGAAGTCAGGACACAATATTTTTTCTTCATATATTAGCAAATTTATGGAAGTTTCACCTTCAGAAAAGTTTGTTTGGTGAGTGAAAAAAACCCCTGAACTTCTATAAGAAAAATGGAATCAGATATAGAGCTCTATATGTATAAGGAAAATGAGAAAATGTCTGTTTTGTTGATATCTCCCATTTCTGCCTTTCAGAACTTGTTGTGATGGATTTCAAGCACAAAGAAGCCTTAGTTTCAATATCATGCATTGTAAAGTATAAGACCCAAGCTTCATCTGAGTTGCTTAAATGCATCATGATTTTAGAAGATTTAGGGTTTTTTTCAATTTTCAGCAGGGAAGCTGTGACAGTTATGATAGGAAGTGCTGTGGCATAAAGAAAAAGAGCACCAGCAGCACCAGCTGCCTAAGGTTATTTGAGAAACACATTATTCCAAGAGCACATGCAGCCCTGTGGCTGCCACACACGTCTCTAAACCTGGTTTACAAATCTGTGAGAAGACACCAGGGTGAGACACTACCACCTTCACTTCAGTTAGTTCATCACAGATCAAATCCAACAACCGATCACCACATGCTCCCATGGGCTACATGAAAATAATCTTAATCTGCACTTCACAGCTGTGCAAGGTAAACCATTCTACTTCTACTCCAGGAACAAAATATGAGTCAAGACAGGTCTGAGAAGTCACCATGACATGCCAATCCATTACAGTAACAAGAGATATGTAAAGACTTGCAGATGAGTCAGATGACTGAAACAATTGAAATAATTTTCCCACATCTTTGATAAATTCATCTTCATATCTGATGCATTGACCATATCTCGGGCACAACTTTAGGCGCCAAAATAACTCCACTATTTTCTCACGTCTACATGAACAATGTGGAGAATACTAAATGGATTAGGGCCTACTTCTGCTACACAGATGGATTGAAAACATGAACTTATGCACAAAGAAGTTTGCAGAACACATGCTGAAGAGTTGGCTGCTATAAGTGTAAGCAAGACATGAAAAGGCAAATCAGCTCAGATCAGGCAGATTGCAATACTTGAGCCAGGTTCTGCTCCTCACCCAAGGTCTCATTGCATTGGAGCACCATGGAAAGGCAACCAACTGTGAGTACATCTTAACCTGATGATTTGGGGGCCAGGAGAAACTCTATCCAGCTTTACCCCTATGAAGAGGTAAAAGTGACAGATCCACAGTTTATACTGTGTTCTAAGGCAGATAAAATAAGGTTTCACGCTATTTTTTATGTAATTTTCCTTATTACTTCTTTTTAAGGCAGCTTTCCCAGTTTATCTCTGTTTACAAGCATATTAAATAGTAAATCAAATATTTCCATCACTTAGGAACTGAACAATTTGAAGCATGTTTACTCTCAAGTAAGAAAATCACAATGTAATATATTTATATCTCAAATCAAAAAAGATGAGAGAAACATAGAAGCCTTGCTTTTGTCTGTCAGTTTAAATATGAAAAACAAAACCCTCAAAAAAACCCAAAAGCTGATTGCTAGCTTTTTTTTACTTATGGGACCAGGCTGGCTGGGTGTAATCCAAACAATAACTATGCATTTTTTCCTCAGTTGATTAGTCCAAAAGTTAAAATTTTATTTGATAAATATGATAAAGATAATAGAGATGAATATGGATATATATCCATATTGATACAGATATATTGCTACAGATCATGTAATATGTTTAGATACAGGTAATGATAGAGACCAAAATGAGAGAGAGAAATTGTCCTTGTTAAAATCCTTGCCAATCTGAGGAAAAGATGATGCAGTAGTGCCTGGCCAATCTGAGGAAAAGATGATGCAGTAGTGCCTGCTTTAGGCTTGCTTGATATCATGACAATTTTGAAGTTTAATGACAGTGGAGGTACAAACATCTTTCATGATTTCCCTGAGGGCAAGAGCTGCCACCAGGAGAGTGGAAAGTCGGGCTGCAACTTGCACCAATGCCCTCGGTGCTCCGGTAACACTCACAGTTTGACAACACATCAGTCCCCTCTTTCTTTCTATTTGATTTCCCATTATAACCTCTTTTTCACTCAGCAGATGAAGGAGGATGGTTTCTCACACTGTGTCAGTGAGCCTTAACAGATAGATATGTCAGTCTTGGTTTGTAATTCATATCTGCTTAGCTTATAAAACTAACTTACTTAACAAAGCAGCTTTAATATTTGCATAAACTTTGCATTTTTCATTTTGTCATTTTTTTCCTTTTCCTGATCCTAAAAAGGAAAAAGTCTAAAAAGAAAAAAATGTCTTTAGATTTATAACGATAAAAGAAAGCCTTGCATTGTGAGGGGTTTTCTCTATTTTCTGTGACTTGTTGATTGAATGTTTCAGCTGAAAGATGGTTCTCTTTCACTCTGCTCTCCATCCTGCTTCATGACTAACAAGAACTGCCAACACTAATTCAAAAATTGGAGGGGAGGTGGAATATTTCCTTCCTGAGGAGTGCACAGATTTAGGGAAAGTTATTCTGAACAATATAAAATGGAAAGATATTCTAAATGTCTTATGACATAAAATTACTATAATAATTCTCAAAATATGGAAACTATTCAATGGTGGTTTAAATTTCAAAACTTTTTTAGCTAAGATCCTATAACAAGTAAAACTAATTTTGATATGAAACTCAGAATGTTCACATAAAGCAAAATCAACAGACAAATCTTTGCCAAGAGCTTTGTATTTCATTTGTTTTCTGATGTATCATAAAATGCATAATAAAATTAGCTTGCTGTCATAGGCCTTGTCACAGAAAAAGTGTCAAATAGTATAAACTGTTTTCCAGACAGAACCATTAATTACTGCTAATGATGCTGAGTAACTTTTGATATCCTATGAAGCAAAGAAGGTCACCAAAGGCTGGGCACCTCCTTGGTGGAGACCTGGCTTGTTGCCTTTTTTTTCCTGACAACTGGAGTCCACCAAACACTAAAAGTGTACAAGGCTGTTGGAAACCCAATGCATGACAACCACAGCTGGACAGTCAGAGCAAGAAAAAAGGCTCTTCTGTCTTCACCACTCCATCCCACGGTTTTGGAGATTTAATTTTTAAATATAGCATACCCTTGTTAATTTTCAGTATTGTTCAGGCATGGGATTGAATTATCTAAATGCAGAGTGTGGTTTAACAAATTCAGGAAGAGTATAAATGATCAAAGTGATGGAACCCAATGAGACACACAGCCTAAACCTTCTCTTCTTACACACTGAACCTGCCAGATAAAGCCACATACTCTTTTAATTGCATATTCCTAAGATCACAAACAGCAAAAATGATTAGGCAATACAAGTAGCATTAAAAGCAATGATGAGCATCTGTTATGACTTAGTTCCCCTGGGGATCCTGGGGGAGGTTCTGCAGCATGGAAAAAAGCAGGAGAACAGCCTCACAGGCAGCGGCAGCAGTCCCAGTATTAAATTACAGCCTTGACTGATCGCTGTGTCCTGCAGAGCCTTGTGAGGGTGTCACAAGCAGTTAGGGCCCGAGTTGCTGCAACCCTTCTGGAAAGAGAGCTGCTAATTGCTCCGTGTACACTGTCAGAGGCGTTTCCAGAAAATTTACAGTCATTTCCCAAATGGACTGTGGGATCCTTTTACCTCAAGCACATTAAGCAGAGGCCGGGCTGAAGTAGAATTGGAGTGCAGGGTTTATAAAGTACATAGAGAGGCGTTTTTTGGTTTGAAAAACGAAATAAATGTTTCTCATGGTAGGGACAGCTAATGAACTCTGGAGCCTTTAACCTTCATGTCACAAACAGGCAGTACAGTGTGCTACCCCTCCCACATGTGGTGTATCACATATGCAATGGCAGACAGGATTCTTTAGGACCATGATATCTAGGAGAAGCTTTAGACAGTTATTTTGCTGCTGTGTTCCCAAGGAATTGTTTGTGTGTCTGCAGGGAGCACAGGCAGATCTGCAGAGGAGAAAACATGAGCTAGAGCAGAAATGTCTCTCACTGCCCACTCCCTCCCTTGGCACTGGCACACCAGCTGATTTAGAGCTGCTGTGTTTTGTTTTAACTGTGTGAAGTTTTGCTGTGGAAAAATCTGAGCCTAGGAGATTGGAGCTGTAATGTGAAAAAGTTTGACATGTTTTAAAACATTTTAAAAACCCAATAATTCACACATGAAGGCCCTGCCTCCTGATCTGGATAATATATTTAGTACAGAAGAAAAAAAAAGGATAGATGACTGAAAATGCTTGTCTTTTTAAACATGGTGAAAGAGATAAAAGGTAATCTAATGATCTTCAGAGCAGGATGTTGCATTTGATCCAAAAAAAAGGAGGCAAAAAGGAAACACAAATATTAGAATTTGAATGCAGAATAGTATACTAAAACTTAGTGTGTTTCACTAACTAAGGTAATTTTACCATTACAGGAAGCTGAATTAAAGTGAGTTCTTACAGTACAGAGGAGAGGAATTGATAGTTTGAATCCAGCTTCAAACTGCTTCACTCTCCTGAATCAGAACTGTAAGAGGAAATCACTCAGGATCATGTTTGGGTAATGCTTCTACTTGTCTCAGGTTTAAATATAAGAATAGAAAGATGACAACCATGTACTCTACTGTGTGTTCTGTAGAGGAGGGACCATTGAGGAACAGTGGTCAGTGATTTTATGTAAGTACTTCCAAGGCAGGGAACTATTTTGGATAATTGCCTACACTGCATTAGCAATGCAGGTCGTTCATAAGGGATCCATAGACCACATGTGCCCAGTTTGCTAAGAAGAGAGACAGCCTGAAATGGGTCAAGGCACAGGTTTTTGAATACAGCAGTGGAAGGATAGTGTGGGATAAGTATTGCTGAGAAAATACTATTGTCACACTGTACAACTCCCACAAAACCTTCCCAGCAGCAGCCTGGGTGGGGGACATCAGTCAGGTTTGGAGTGCAAACACCTATGCAGGTGAACAGTGAGCACAGTGATGAGAGGGATGGAGGAAGGGTGAGGACAAAACCAGGAGCAGATGAGATGGGGCAGATGCAGCCAGGGTTGGGGTAGGTATTTGGGTTATGGTAGCCAAAGGTGGGGACAAGGGCACTAAGGCATATACATATTCATTCCTATCTCCAGCATGTACTTTGGGGGTTGTCCAGCTACTCTTGGATCTGTGTATGTCAAGGCTTAATAAGGGCCCCGATGGAGCACCCAAATTGCTCTGCCCTCTTTCTGGGAGGCTGAAGGGTTTGATGGTCTAATACCACACACAGAACTTCACTTTCAAGCACTTGTTTCATATGTTTAGGCTGCAGCAAACTGTGTAAGAGCCTTGCTACCATACGAGGAGACAGCTAACAGGGTTGGTTGAATAAACAGATAGAACATAAGTGTTTTATGAGAACATTAAATTCAATTTTATAAAATTATATGTCATTGTAACTGTACCACACAGGATGCCTTCTTTTGTGTTAGAAAACCCAAACAACATGAAACAGAGCTTCTGCCACAGTATTAGTTGAAGTCACTTTGTTTTGGCAGGTAAGGGCAAATAACACTTTGAAATCTTTTATGCATTGACCCAACATGCATGTGAAAAGAAAAATGCCTTGGACTGAGAATAGCAGAATAGATTCTCCCACTGTAACTAATTCAGTGGAATAATTCAGTGGAAAAAATAAAAAAGTAGTAATAAGAAAGATAAAAAATTGAGGCTGAGGGACAACTGCATTGCTCTCTACAGCTTCCTGAGGATGGAAAGTGGAGAGGGAGGTGCTAATCTCTTCTTGCTGGTGTCCAGGTTTGACACGTGGGACTGGTTCAAAGCTGTTCCAGAGGAGGTTTAGACTTGACATCAGGAAACATTTCTTTACAAAGAGGTTGGTCAAACACTGTAATAGGCTTCCTACAGAGGTGGTCAATATCCCAATCGTGTCAGTGTTTAAGAGGCATTTGGACAACGCTCTGAATAACATGCTTTAACTTTTGGTCAGCCCTTCAGTGCTCAGAGAGTTGGAGTAAATGATTGCTGTAGGTGTCGTCCAATTGAAAATATTCTATTCTATTCTATTCTATTCTATTCTATGATCCCACTACACTTCTGTCAGAGGACTGCTTCTGGTTCAGAAATAATTCAGTGTGTCTACTCACTCAATTCCACCTCTGGTTTCAGCTGGCACACAGCTACAGCCCATTGTGTGCTGGGATCATTGCCATTATATCAAAACAAGAGCAACACATGGGACACGATGGACAGGAAGAGATAAACGCCACGCAGCTGTTGTCACCTGCAGCCAACATCCTTGCCTGTTCAATGCCTATCTGTTCCTTCAGAATCCAGTAACTTAGAGAACTGGTGTAGACCAAATGTGCAAGCTGAAAGGGACATGTCAGCTCACTCAAGAAGCTTCTGAAGCAGATCCAAGAGCAGCCAGAATGCTGAGGTTTTCATGCTTCCAAGTGTGATACAGGGGATGCCCATACCTTGCTGGAGGAGGAAATGTGAGCACCTTCACCATCAGCCAGGTAAACATTTTGCACAGAGGTGCAGGAGTTATGAATTACAAATTACAAAACATTCTGAATTAAGAAACCAATAATGAATTTACATGTTTGGCCATTGTTTGATGTGTTTATTTTCTTTCCTAATGAACTCATAAAAGTTTAATTAAGGGAGTACATTGTCCTGTAACATTAAGAAATCAAAATGGACTATGACATTTGGCCATGTTAAGCCTAAGATGCAATGTGAAGTCCAGCTTTTTCCACTTAGGTGGATTAATATCATTAAGTTCTGTGGAAGCATTACAGGGAGAATACAGTGTATTATGGCAGCTTCATATCATGCCTCAAATCAAATGCCTCTGCTTGAATCATATGCCACTAACATTTCAAAGTTTATCTCCACAGAATTCCCCATGACAAATGGGGAAGACATTGTTAGAGACAAGAGAGAAAGACAGATGGGCTGAATACCTAGGCTCCAAGGAAATATTTTGCCAACAGCAAAACCTGTTACTAGACAGAACAGCCTTTGAAAAGTTGTGCTCCTTTAATGCTCCTGTAATGTTTATCTGGAGCTTACAATGAAGCTTCCAATATCTATCTTTCAAAAACAAATTTTCATGTCATGCGGCTTTTTTGTTGGTGTCGTTAGAGACAACTGCTTCAATTCCTTCATCTTCAGTTTGCGAAAAAATGGAGCAAAGATGAACAGAAAGGAGCATGGAGAAACAAGGTTAGAGTAGAAAAATAGGGAATAAGAGGGACCAGAACTTAAAACTAGTAGAGAGAATATAATGGTAGGGAAAATAACAGATGACTGTTAAGACATACAGACCAGTTAGATAAACACTTGGATAAAATGTCAATTTAAAAGTGCATTGAAATTCTTGGAAGATTTTCCTCAAACTGTCCCAATAGCAGCTCTTTTTTGCTTCTTCAGAAATTCCTGCTCCAAGAGAAAAAAAGGTATCCTTTCCCCTGTATGTTAGGTTGGACTTTGGGGCTTCCTTTCCTACACTTGTATAGGGGAAGACACTGCCCAGGCTTAAGATAGTCATGGTTGGAAAAGCAGCATACTTTGATATGCACAGAAGTTGCATGTTGATTTTTATCTTATTATCTTCTACTGAATGAAAAGCTATTAAAATCCAGAAGATGAGTTTTTAACTGAAACTGTACAACTACATTGAAATACAGCATGCTACTCATGGCATCCTTGCTGAACTCAAAAAATTGTTCATGCTTAATAAAGGAAAGGAAAACTTGATGAAAATCTAGTGACTGGCATAGGTGTGCCAGTTTTTGCATGTATGCAACATTAAAGTAAAAATAAATGAATCCTCCACATACTGCACATACTGCTGGGAAAGCTAAGTCTTGAAAACTAAAAGGATAACTCCATAGGAAGATCCATCTGGAGGAAGAAAGTTGTGGCTAGCAGCAATGAGATCCATGTAAGAGAGTTGTAATTACACTCTCCTAGGAGGGATTCTTGCAACTTGGAACAGTTGATGATTCAGGCAAACCTCCCTTGTCAGAACGGGGAAAATTCTCCCAGCACCTAGACAGGCTTCTCTGCTGGCTCAGGGTGCCTGGCCATTTGTCTCTAGCTTGCCGTGTCACCTCTCTCAAGTGGAAGCAGAGCCAACTTCTCACCCATGCTCCCCTCTCAACAAGGCATTTGTTACAAGTATGTGAATCCCTTCAGTGCCTGGCCTCTGACAAAAACTCCCAGAACCAAATCAATGTTTGCAGAAACACCTCTCCAAGCTGGTGTACCACATTCCTCTGAACAGATCAGGAGCAAACAAGAAAACCCCTCTTCAATTTTACTCATGTATTGCAATTTTCTCTCTTGGGAAAAAAGTGTATCCACGGTCCTAACAAAAATACTTGCATGCTACCTACTTATTACACTCATGACAACTTTAAATGTGTGTGACATTCCAGAAAAAAGAAATTTTGATTACAAAAAAATCAAAACAAAATCACAAACAGTTTGCAACTCTTGCAGCATTTACATCTTTCCTCAGTCTTAGCATCATAAAATTGGGATAGTTTATCCCCTATATCCTATTATTTCCAAAACTGATAAAACTGGAAGGAGAAATGTTCTGATAGGCAACCTTTGTTTAAGTCCATGCTTGAACTGAGGCAGGTAGAGCCAAGGGGCAGTAGAGTCAAGGGACCTTCTCATAAAATGCCCAGATGAGGGCTAGAGCAGAGCTGCTGGAGCTCTGGAGCATATGGAACACTCTGCAGTAGCTTTGCTCAGGTGAAGCTCCAAGTAATGATCTTGGATATCTGGAATGGGAACACAGACCATGCTTGATCACAGCCCTCACTATTAGCATCAATTGCAGCTCTAAAGAGGAAAAGTGTCACCAGTCATTTTAGTGTGGGGAATCACTTCAAATATTTATTTTCAATTTATAATTGTTTTTGTTTAATTCTTCACTGCAGAAGTGCACCTGAAAGATTAGAACCTCTAAAGTGAAGGAAGACTAATTACCCATGGCACCCTGTAATGTACTGTAAAAATATAATATCCATGGAGAAATCAAATTAATGAAAGATTAATGTTGTTACAGGCAGCTCAATTATATATCTACTTGCTTTTATTGAAGGTCTACAAATATCTGAAATAAAAGTCTGATGAATCATTCATTAATTCTTTTAAAGAGATGAGACTATAACCTGTATTGGGGAGTCTACATTCTTATCTTCAGATATTTTCTCTTTGCATATTTTAATGGTCAGGGTGACTTTGGAGGACAGAGGAAGCCAGAATCTGTTTCTCCCACTTAATTTTACCACTGAGATATAGGCAGTTTAATAGGACAAAAAGGATTGAGAAAATAATAAAAATTACGATTAAAGAATATACAAAACAGGTAACGCACAATGCAATTGCTCCCCACCCACTGACTGATGCCCAGTCAGTCCCCAGCCAGTGGACTGACACCCCTCAGCCAGCTCCCACTAATTTTATTGATCATCATGATGTTATATGACACGGAATATCCCTTTGGCCAGTTTGGGTCAGCTGTCCTGCCTGTGTCCCTTCTCATCTTCTTGATCCCCCTCTCCCCAGCCTCGTCTCTAGGATTATGAGAAGCTGAAAATATCCTTGATTTAGGGTCAGCACTGCTCAGCAACAACTCAAACAGTGTGATATCAACATTATTCTCATCCACTACACCAGATACAAGGAAAAAAAATTAACTTTATCCCAACCAAAACCAGAACACTGAAGTCTGCAGTTTTAATATTCTTAGACTACTTGATGTGTTACTGATGGAGATAGAACTGAAAGAGCTACACCTTGCATACAGAGGGAACTTGCAGGAAGAGGATATGGAAGTAGAGGAGAGAGGATGGACAAGGAGAAAATTCAGGATAATCAAAGTACATGACTAAGAGTCGCCTGTACAGTATATTTCAGCATGAAATGCATCCGTAAGTACCTTTTGCCCACATTCCAGCTGCAAGTTATGTTTCTCACTTCGTTTGCACAACAGGAAGTAAAAAAAGCACACTTTCTAATTGCCTGGAATGTGCTCATTAAAAACTGATGAATTATTTGTAGACAAAACGAGGCATGGTGTTTATATTCAGATCCAGATTTCCTTTAGAGGCTTACAGAGCCAAATCCTGATGCGTTTTCATGTCCACACCGGGCCATAAGCAGAGATCATTATCAACATGCAGCAAGCCCCAAGATATAAGGAATGGGATTCATAAAAATTTTATACAATACATTTTCTTAAACCTCTGGGCAAAAATACTGTGTATTGTAAACAGACAAAGCTAGTGAAGTGCACCTCCTCCTGTGGCAGGGACTCTCAGTCAGCCTGCAGAGTGGCATGGCACAGCAGCAGGGGATGATGTTTTGCTGCTTAGCCAAGGACACAGAAATAACCTCTGCTGTATTAGAAATCTCACTCCATTTTAAACATCTTTGTGGGAGAGATTAAAAGATTCAGCTGAGAAACTCACAATGCAGTAAACAGCGTGAAAAGCCTTTGACTTCTGAGAAGGGATTCCTGAGTCAATGTGCCATGAACTGGACTGGGTGTTCCCAGGAGGGCAGGTTTTCAAGGAAAGAAGGGACTGCAGAACCTGTTGTCCTCATTTGTTCTAGTCCTGCTTGTTGAGAGCAAGAGGCAGTTTTACATGTTATTTTAGCAACTATCATCAGTGTCTTTTGAATCTCTTGTGAGGTTTGGGATCCGTTTTTTTGTTTGCTTGTTTGTGTTTTGTTTGGTTGAATTTTTTCTTTTTTTTTTTTTTTCCATGTTGCTTTTTTGGGGAGTGTTTTTTTGGTTGTTTGGTTTTCGGTTTTTTAAAATTATTGTTTCCTCTCATAACAGAGTTGTGAAAAAATACTGTGTCTAAGAAAGATAACATTTGTCATGAAATCCCCGGATTTGGGCCCTATTACATTGGGGAAGCCAGAAAAAGAACATCTGGATTTTATTCCTCTCCTACAGCAGTTGTTGTCCAGTGTGATTGGTACAAACTTATCAGGGGATCAGTATTGATTCATCCAAGCACCAGACAGAAAGGGCGCAAGAGGGAAGAAAATCAAACCCACAGAAGCTCTGGAGACCTATGCCCACTTCCCCAAAACAGGTCTGATTTGTTCCAAATTCACACAGCTCTTAGCTTTGGGTTTTCTTTAGTGGCAAAGGTATAGAGGATTTTTGTCCCTATTATGCCACCCAACGAGTGAGTGCTTGTTCCTTGCTCCTCTGTTTGCCCTTTCGTGATGAATAAGCAGGAGGGCAATCTGAAGCTCTTACTTACACTCCTTTTGCAAATATATGTATGAAACTTCTGCTGAATTACTTTCTCACAAACCAGTAGCAAGTGTGTTAACAACCAGGTGGAGCATAGCCCATCACAAAATGTTACAGACGGTTCACAGGTGATGGAGAAAGGGTCAGGCCCAAGCCTGATCATTCTGTTATATTCTGCAAGATGTCATATGAATTAATCAGTCTTTTTTATTGAAAGTCATTAATTCAGTTGAAGAAAATTAATTGCATTTATTTAGAACATTTTTGGAATAGACAGTGATGTTTATCACCTGCACTATTAACTTCCTTATGTTTATTGAAATATACTTGAATTCAGATCAATCATCTGTATGAAAGTTTACTTTTCAATAAACCTAATTTTTTTTTTCTATAAACTTATAAATTCATTTGTTTGGTGTAAAATTTGTCTTCCATGAATACATAATGAAAATACATGCTGTTTCCTAGTTCTGTGAAAATGAAGGCACTAGCAAATTTGTAACTGGCTGGGAATTGACTGGAAAATTTTTATGGGATGTTCTGGAAGAAATTAGATTACAGATTAATTAATGAATGTCTTGCAATTTTATATGCAGAGAGAAATATAAACTTGGTGCTCTTTAATCAGGAAAGGACTTAAATTTATCATAAGTAATGGCTGTTTAACTTTCCTTACATATAAATATATTCCCTATATATAAATATAAACTGGGACCTGCATATATCTGTTTGTCTGTCTGTCAACATATCTTCAGATGACAAAATGAATGTAGCAGTGAGCACCCACATTTACACTGCACACAAATGTCTGGGATACCACTCAAATAGGGAAGGAATTCTGCATGATGGGATCCTGCCAGCTAATCCATACAGTTACAAACAGATAGGGAACTGATGTAGCCCCACACCTGCCAGGGCACAGGCAGCATATCCAGCTGCACCTCCTCACAGTTTTTGGTACCTATTTGTCTTCCAGAAGAAGAGACTGAAGAGGACTTTGACGAAGACTTCGACAAGGGCTTTTAGACTCTGGCTCAAGCAGCTCCTCTCTGGGGATCCCTAATGCTTTGAATCTTCCCCAAGGGGCAGAGGTACTGAGGGCTCCTCACCTGCTGAATGATGGTTTCTCCAGGCTTCATAAAACCGAGGACTCTTGGGGATCCCTCAGGTGACCCAAAACCACCTTTGTCGCTTTTGGGGAGCTCCAGAAGCTGCTGAGCGTGGACTCACACCCTGTCTTTTCCTCTGATGTTGGGAACACCAGGTTTTGGTGCTGGCAGAGAACCCATGGAAAGGAAAACCTGTTGAGCTTCCAGGATTGACACCTGGGTGGTAAATAGCAACCAACTAACAGACTCTGGACACCAGGTGTCTTATCTCTCTTGAGACAAAAATACAGACTACCTCGGGCACATCCAGAAACTCTCTGTTACTTTGGCTGCAGTGGGACAAACCTGGCTTTGCTAGGTACTGCAAAGAACATGTTAGAGGGGAAGCTGGCTTTAGACGAGTTTATCAAAGTTATGAGGTAGAAAATTGGCATGCTTATTAATCATTTGCAATTTTAAACTTTTTCTTCCCTTGATGCAGTATTTCCCTGCTGCCTATAAAACTCTCTGAGTCATTGTTATTCTGGATATATCTCTCCCCTACTGTGAACTGCCCTGAGTACTTGATTTGATATGTCTTTTATGCTCCTTTCTAGTAGATAGTGTTCCATCTGGTTTCTCAAGGGACCATGGCATGTGTTTTGGCCTTATGAAGTGGATGGAAATGGGAGGCACCAAAGAGAAAATATCCCATGAACTGACCCAAGCAAAAGGAAGGGAGGATCTGTTCCAAATACCCATTGAAGAAATCAAACAAGATTACTTCTTGTTTGAAGAAAGTAAATCAAGCTAGATATGAATATCTGTTTCCAAAAAGGTGGCAGCTCTGACATCCTCTGTGGTTTCAGAGCTAATGGAATTGCTTTGCCAGTTGCCCACCTAGCAGAAGCTGCTGGATGTCCTGTCAATTTGTGTTTGTCCTTGATTTAGCTGTTACTGGCCATGCACATTCTGCAGTAGCTTTATCATCTCCTCCCTGGCAGCAATACAACAGCAGGATGAGCAGCCCCAAGGCCATCCAAGTGCTTCTCCTGGCTCTGGTGGGAAGAACAGCTCATGTCCAATGTGGTAAGCTCTGTGCTACAGACATATTGCTATGACCTCATGGAACCAGAAGAGCCCTGTGACCTGATGTTAGTGCTGCCAACAGAGACAAAACCCTAGCTCTGAAAAGGAAATTTGTATCCTCTTGGTTTATCCAAAGTCAGAATATTTAAGCATTCCTGCTGTAAAAAGTTTGTAAAACTTTCTCTTGGTGCTAAGACACCATTACTGCAGTGCAAGGTATTATTGTCTCTCTATGGTTCTTGCCAGAAAGCATATAACTGTCAATAAAGAGCCCACACAGATTCATTAGCTTGTTGTTCTCATTTTAATACCTTTTTGGCCTCCCTCTAACAAATCTGTCTTAACTTTACAATTTGAAATAATTGCTATGTACACAAATTCAGGTGAATGTTCTTGCAGACTTCAACTCCTGCAAGAATGACAGCATATGAAAGGCCAAATCTGTTAGCATCTTATGAAATGTGTTTGGGGAAAGTAAATAGAAAAGCTGACTAAAGCAATGTTCTCAAGACTATTTATTACTATTCTCTAAAAATAAGCAAAAAAAATCCGAGGTCTCCCTGGAAATTCAACTGACACCATTTCAGCAAGAGGTGTTAAAGAGCGGGTCCCCTTTCAGGTGGAAAACTGGAAGCTGGAGAAAAATTTGCAAGCTATTTTTCATCATTTTTTTACAGGCTTTTTACATGAAACTTTTGTTCTCTGTCCAAAATATGAATGAGCTCCACACATTTGCTATTACCCAGGGAAAGGGAGTGAAGACACTCCATAGAGTTTAGAGGCTAAGAAAAAGCAACTTCTTGTGCAGAACAATTTGGAACTGATATCCATCAGCAACAGGGTTGTTGTTGCCTGGCAAACAGTAACGGAAATGTAGACAAGAACACCTCCTTAGCTGAGACTTTCTTGAACCAGCAGAAAGGTTAAATTACATGTGAAGAGCTAAGTTTTTCCTTCAAAAAAAACCCCAAAACAACCCATGGTTTTTTGTTTGGGAATAAGGGAGAAAATATGTCCTGACAGTAGAATTATTTTTGCCAGTGAGCTTCTATTTAATGTGTGTACTAGTCCTATGTGCTGGTCCTAGCTTGCACATACACAAGTCCCAAGAAGAATTATTCAAGAAAGTTCAGCTGTTAAAAAATTTAGAAGAACAGGGAATATCAAAAGATGTGGTGCAGAATTACGAGTAAAAGTCACTGACCACAATGATAGCTTTGCTACCCCATTCATTTAGAAAACAACTTATCTGTGGCTATTTCAAAAGAAATATCTGATAACCGAATTCCATTTTTTGTATTTCCAAAATTGAAGGATTCCATCTTTTTTTAATAAAAATTAACATCTTTGTATATATTTTCCTGTTTTCTTCTCAGAGGAGAACTGCATTACTATTCCTTCATCTCAGAGATGCATAGGCATGAAGATAGAAGTAGCAACCTCGTAATAACTTACACATCTCATACAGATTCATGCACATCTAAATATTGGAACAAAAAGCTCTGCTTCAACAGACAGTGGATTATGCAGGAATTTTGTAAAATTCAGTACTTAAGCAGATAATTAGTCACAGTTCTACTGCTGTTTTGTATAACTTGCATGTTTTGTTCAGTTGCTTTTTCTCTGTGCCTGTAAAATAATGCAGTGCCAGAATGTCATAGATCTTTACTTTCTATTAAACTCAGAGGGCCTGAATAGACAAAGTGTTCTCACCATCACTCAAAGAAACTTTTGTGTCTGATTAAATGTGTGATTCAAATTACTAACTGTTCAGATCCTAGATTTCCCATCTAGTCAGTAGGGAGAGTTAAATACTTCCAAGGGACTAATTAGAGCAACTAAGTAACCAGTGTGAGTGGTTACTCAATGTCAATAGCCCAGCTGATGAAGAAAAATTGCTTTTGTAGGAAAATGTTTCTGGGCTGATTTGTGGACTTGACATTAAATACTGCCACTTTGTAGTTCTTTGTGATGTTAAGTATTTGCACCTTGGCATATGCTGGAGGTACGGTAAGAAAGTCAAAGCAAGGTGATATACAGAAAAACACTCAGGGGGAGGAAATCTTGTCTGAAACTATTTTAAACCACTGTATGAGAACTGTGATCTTATTCTGTTTATTATGAGATCCAAGATTGCTTTATTAGCTAGACCCACAAATCACTAGCTGCAGGTATTTCAGAAAGCAAAAATCTGCAGTACTACTTTAAACTGAAAATACTGAATAACTTCATTTGGGAGTGCTTGGTAGCTTTCTCCTGGTTCATTAATTAGGGAAAAGAACCTCCCTCAAATGGGTCTGAGTAAAATCAGAAATGTAATCCCCTATGAAATACACTGGGAGGTGCAGCAGGTAGAACATCACCAGCAGGTGGAGGGAGGTGATCCTTCCTTTCTTCTCAGCCCTGGTGAGGCACATCTGAAATAGTGGGTCTAGGTCAGGGCTCCTCAGCACCTGGGAGGCAGGAACATACCAGACTGAATGCAGGAAAAAGTCAAAACAGTGTTGAGGGGACTGGAGGATCTTTCATGACTGTACAGCTGAAATTGTTCAGCCTGAGAAGAGAAGGAATGAGGAGAGGTTTCTTGGTGGTGCCCACGGGCAGGACCAGAGGTAGCAGGCACACACTTAAACCCGTGAAATTTCATCTTAACATAAGAAAAAGAATTATTACCTCTTACCAAACACTGGCACAGGCTGCTCATAGAGGTTTTGGAGTGTCCCTGGAGATATTCAGACCCTGACAGGACACAGTCCTCTAGCTGACTCTGCATTAGCATTGATGTTGGACTTCATGATATTCAGAGAGGTCCCTTACAACCTCAACTATCCTGTGCACCATTTTGTCCTCCTATGTGATAAGGTGAGTTTAGGAAAATGACAGGCTCTCTTTTGAATGCAGAGCATTTTGTCTCATTTAAAGTGACAGATGTGCTGGACACTATGTGCCAGTCTCTGCGAGATACCAACTTCCATGAACCAGGTTTAAAAACAATATTGCAGATTATGAATGTACTAGATGATCTAATAGAAGAAATTACTGCTACCCACAAACATGGTCTAGCTCAGCTCTGCATGGTCACTATTCAAAATTAAATGATAGTTCTGCAGCAGGAGGTTTTTTTGAGGGATAAAGCTTTTTAATTGTTCCCTACCTATTCTTGTTTTTGAACAGCTGCTAATGTCTTTATAGAATGGCAAGTAGATGAGAGATGTTGTTCTTTATTAGTAACAAAATGTATTACAAGAGATGTACATCTGCAAAGACCTGTGCTGGGAACTGGGAGTTCCTCAGCTGTAAAGAGAGAATTCCTCAAACTACAGACTTTGGGGCATTACAGAAATTACAACAATTCTCCTGGGTATAATCTACATAAATTATAAAATCAAAATGGAAAGCTGAAATAAAAAGGGTAATTCATATGAAGAAGAGAGGTAGAAGGCACTGTTTTGGTTATGACAGCAACTTTTTATTTCTCAAACCAATGTGTGAATTGGTATTCTCTGAAATTTTTTGCAAACCATTAGCAGGATATGTAGCTAAGGGAGCAAACCATTGCATTTAGGACTGTAAGATAACCAGCACTATTACAGCAGAAGTGTTTTTTCTTTTTGCACCTCCAGACCTTTGCACCACCTCCAGCAGGTTTAGACACTGAACAATTTCAGTGCTGGGGGGAGATATGTGTGTTTAGCCTCGAAAAGAGAAGGCTTAGGAGCAGCCATCTGCTGTCATCAACTACCAACACTGAGGTTTTGACAAAAACAGAACCAGGCATTTCTCAGTATGCTCAGCAGGAAGGCAGGAGGCAGTGGTCTCAGGTTGAAGCAAAGGAAATAGCAAACAAATGTAAGAAAAATATGTCCCCTGTGAGAGCAGTGGAACACAAGTCTGGACTGCCCAGAAGGTTGCAGGATCTCCATCCTCAGAAATTAAAACCTCAGGCAGACAGGGTGCCAAACAGCGTGATCTAGCTTTCAGATGAGCTGTGCTTTGAGTAGAGAGTTGGACTAAATGATCCCCAAATGTGCCTTCCAACCTGAACTATTGGTTCTGCTATGTAATTTCAACTCAAATATTTATTATAGACCCCAATCCAATATATCTCTTAAAATAAATCTACTGGAGACATTAGAGGAATATAATTTATTTCCTTGCTCAATCTAGTCATGAAAGAGATAAATAAGAATTATTGACATGAGAAAAAAAAAAGAGAATAGCTGTAGTTGCAGCTTTGTTCTCTAGGAGATATATTTTAATCTTCTTTCTTTGTCCTTCTTCAAATGCAAGCTCCTGGCATTTAGACATTGTTATTTTAAAACAACAATTTAGTGGGTTCTTTATTCAGTTGCCTTATATCAAGACAAGACTATCAAGCCAAGAACTACTATTTACACAAAATACATGTCAAGAGAAAGTGGTGTACTCTATGTTCCTCGCTTAGGTATTTTTATCCCTTTCTTCAAGATGCTATTGAAACTATTAAGATAAACACGTTGGATAATGATAAAAGATATGAATGGAAACAAGGCATTGGATCTGAAATTTTATGGGAAAAAAAATCCCTTGTAATCCAGTGACTTCTGGATAGATCAAGGCTTGAGAAGTCACCTGGGAAACAATGTTTCAAAAAGCATCTCCTAGGTAGTAATGCTCTCCCTTGAAATCAGAAAGAAAAAATGGCTTTTGCAGAAAAAATAAACCTTTTTCTGAGAAGATGGAAGAATGAAAGTACCTCTGCTATGGCTGAGGAAAAAATGAATGCAGAAAAATATCGTTACAGAACCTATTAGAAGATGACATCAACAATATTAACTGTAGTCCAGAGTCAGTCTGGTAAATGAGAGAAATACACTGAGAGGAAAACCACAATAAGCTCCCAAAAGTCATGAACTTCACTTGACTCTGGTGAATACTTCTGTCAGTCTTTTAAGGCCTGTGGTAACTCTTGTGGAACCAAACGGAAAATTAAGCAGCGACTATTTGTTCCTTGCATTATTCAAAAACTAATAGTAATCTCCTCTGGTGTTTTATTATTGCCATAGATTAGGTTGTCTGTAGTACTAATTGAGCAGAGTCCTGCTGACTACAGAGAAAATCAAAACAGCTTAACTGAATATCTGATTAATAAAAAAAAATAAATCTCATTTTATGTGAAAGTTTTGCCTAACTTTAAAAATTAAAATTAAAAACTTGAATTTCATGCCCTTGGGGTCTTTCATATCAAGAGTTGTTACTGCTTACAGATCCACCATGGGCAAACTGGAACAACACGAGGGAGGACTCATCTGGGGCAATTATTTTTACTGTCAGTGATTTAAGCCCTGTGTGCAGAAGAAGATATTCTTTCTAGTCCTTCTCCAAAGTATCCCAGTTATCAAGGGAGTATATGTCCAGCATATTCCTTAAAAAATGGGTGAAATTCTCAACCCCAGTCCTGTGGTCCCTCCAGTACCCACACCTGTCCCTTCCACGCTCACCTTTTTCCCCACACTTGTCCCTTCCATGTTCACCTTGATGCCTCCTTTTAGTTCTTCCCTAAATCCTATGTAATAAGTTTTAAACAGTTGCACATTTCCCCTGAACTCATAAT
This sequence comes from Coloeus monedula, assembly GCF_965178545.1. NCBI lineage: Eukaryota > Metazoa > Chordata > Aves > Passeriformes > Corvidae > Coloeus > Coloeus monedula. The sequence continues at coordinate 83,967,376 of NC_138782.1, forward strand.
AAGATGCCTCTTTCCCACAAGACACTTTGTAATCTTGTTTGCCTTCTTATCTTTACAAAGTTGAGTCTGAACATCTGACTCTTCAAGGTTGTACTTGAGTGCTTAATTAAGTGGCCCATCAATCAGTCTTTCAGGTTTCTGTATCTCTGTGTTTGATTTATTTATTTTTCTGTTTCCTGTCCTTGTTTTTTTGCTGAATAGCCATTAACCAGTTCTCTCTACAAGTAAACACTAAGACAACAGAGTGTTAAGGATAAATGAGTTACAGACTGCTTAGTAGCTAGTAGACTGCTAGATTTCTCTCAACTAACCCAAAAGCGTGGTTTGGGAGATAATTTTTTTGAAGAAATTCATCTCCAGCCTCTCTTCCTGGCTTGAACCCCAGATAAGGATACTTACCACAGAAGGAGTCAGGATCTTTGGCTTCAAGTGTGGCTGCACACCTAATTTTCTGAATTTTCTGAATTTTCTGAATACAGTGGTTGCAGGGCCCCAGCTCCTCCAGCAATGACCCAGTTTGCCACAGGTACTTTGAGTGTGACTTATCTCATGCAATTCACAAGGTTGGACACCTTGTGATAACTCATCACTAAGCTTCCTCCACAGCGAATAAAGACAGAGGTGCAAACCCAGAAGATGAGTCATTCCTCCTTTCCTACCCTCCCACCTCAGGATGAAACAAAACCCCTTCTGGAGATATTTTTCTCTCTATGGACTGCAGAGGAGTCAAGGCAATGAACCTTGTCTAATCACCTCACTTGCCAATAGCATGGTTGGGTATGGTAACTTTCACCTCTCTGTGGGGAGGTGGAACTTATCTACATGATCCAGTTCTTCTTTTGTGACTGTAACCAAACCTTCCATCTGTCTGTGCCTAATGGCCTCTCTGCAGCCCCTTTTTTCTCAAAGGACTGCCACACACAGTACTAGGCACAGTGAGGGACACCAGCAGGAAAACCCACATGCTTTCTTCTCATTTCAAGATGTCACACAGCTGGTCAGCAACAGGTAAGGCAACCAACTGTTCAGTGTGCTCAAAGCTTTGGGAACATTTCTGGTTTCTACACAAATACTGCTGTTTTTGTTGGTATTGTTATGCAAATAGTTGGTCTATTAGTAATATATTTTCGTCCTGGAAAATATACACATTTAAATGTCTTTAAAAGCACCAAGAGCAAGACAAATGAAATGGAGAAAACAATATTCCGTAACATGTGGTGTACTTGCATCCCAGAAAATGGCACATTACTCCTGGGAACCTCCCACGCTCTGGTGTGTCAGTGCTTCAAGCTCCCTCTTCAGTGGGTGGAATTCCACCAAGCTCTTCCATGAGGGGTAAGCACAAGCCAAGATATCCTGAAAGGAACTATGGTTGAGAAGTTGCTCCCCCTGCATGTAGTTAAATATTGCTGGACATTCAGGGAGAAAGCTCCTCTTAAATTGTTTGTTCTCTCCTCACAGAGAAAGGAGAAAAAATGTTACTTTTCTTTTCCTCACAAAATTTTGTGTGCTTGATTATTGCTTAAAGTATTGAAGGACATTGCTACACTACAGACTCTTTTTAGTTATAAGCTGAGACATCACGAGCACACATTTACACACTTGAAGCGCATTTAGACGAAAACAGAGATATGTGCAAAAGGTCAGTGTTAGACCCTGTCATGGATGGAAGGGCAGAAAAGTATAGGATCACCTGTGCTGGAGAAGCTGATAGAAGATGTGAACAAGGGAAACTTGGGAAGGATGTAGAAATGGAGATGGAGGCAATAGTGGGAACTCCCTTTGTTAAGGGAAATGCTAAAACTGGATGAAGATTTATTGGGCTGAAAAAGACTGGAATCAGCTGGGTAAGAAAAGTAGTATCAAAAGGAGAGCGGGGCAAGAAGGAAAGGGGTGGGACTACAGCATAGAATAGAATAGAAATGTGGCTCTTCATGTAGCTAATGTCTGGGAGGAGTGATAAATACAGAGACCAAAAACCTGAACTGCAGTGAGAAGGCAGAGAGGGAGAGGGGACATGAGGGGCTGGAAGGCCAGAGTGTCCACTGGCAGCTCAGAGATGGTTGGAGTGGACAGAACTGCAACAGTTACGTGTTTACACAGAGCAAGTGCTGCCACGTTATGAAAGCCCAGTGGTTTATCATCACTGATCGTTGATCCTTATTTTTTGCTTTCTTTTCCAACACCAGAATCAAACAAGATGAATTTTTATCACCTCTCCCCCAAAAAGACAAAAATATAAAGCCTTCTGAACAGGTTCTATGAATTTGGCATAAATTTGTTGTTGCTGAGATAAGAACATTTTCTTTTTCTTCTGGGATTTGTTTATTTTTAAAATCTGGGGTTTTGTTTTGTTTTGTTTTGTTCATGTTTTTAGGCTTCCAATACAAACATCCTCTGCTTTTAATTCAAAAGATAAATTTTGTTGCAGTTTCCTTCTACCACACTGGGTAAAGTCTAACTTCAGTAGAAGGCAAGTTTTGAGCAGACCCTGTAGTTTTATAACTCTCAAGTGAAGCTTGAGAGCTTTGGTGTTTTCTACACCACTTGAACTTTTTCTTGTGTGGATACTATTTCTAAATGCTGATGCTTTTTTTTTAGGTATTGTTCCAAGGGAAAGAAGCTTCCATTTATAGAAGTGGAAGCAAATGGGATTTTGGAGATCACTGTCACATCAATTTTTTGCACAAACACTCCTCCTGGCTAAAGCTGCTTGTTACACCCTTGCCACGACCCTGAGAGAGCTCTTAGTACCAGCTTTTGAAAAATATCCATTCTCTGTTCACCGTGCTGAGCATTGTCCTAAATTGTACAAAATCCACCAGAAAACTGGATATTCAGTTCCAATTTTTGTCAGAGCTGCAGACACCAACACAAACCAATTATGCTTGCAGATACCCTCCTTGCAAAAGGTGTGCACGCCTTGTCATGCTAAAGGAGCCTTGGCTGGGGATTTTGGGAATTCAGCCCTTCTGCTGTCAAATACTATCCCATCTCACATCAAATGCACTACTTCTGGCAGGGCAGCTTATTTGCCTGAGCTTAAAACTAGCTCTGCAAATGTTTCAGCAAGTTAAATTTGACAGCACCAGTGTCCATATACAATGAGCACTCTAGAAACAGAGGTTCAGAGAAGGGGAATTCAATTCATCCAGAACTCCTTTTTGTTTGAAGAAAATACCTGTGCTCCTTAAGACTTCTGCCAAAATATAGGGTGGGAGTCCCACATTTCATGGGTGCCACCAGCTGCTTGGCTAGCATTGCTCTGAACTCCAGGGAAGCAGAACTTTATTTTAATTCATCAGCAGAACAGATATTTTCTGACATCTGCTTCCCATGTGAACTTCTCCTTCATAGGAGAGGTGCTCCATCCCTCTGATCAACTTGGTGATCTCCTCTGGACTTGTTCCAACAGGGCAAGGGTATGTCCTTCTTGTGCTGGGGACACCAGGGCTGGATGCACTGTTTTAGGTGAGGTTTCATGAGGGCAGAGTAGAGAGGCAGAATCCCCTCACTCGCCTGGCTGCCTACACTGCTTTTGGTGCAGCCCAGGACACATTTGGCTTTCTGGGCTGCAAGTGCACATTGCTGGTTCATGCCCAGCCTCTCATCCACCAGCACCCCCAAGCTCTTCTCAGCAGGACTGCTCTCGCTCTACTCATCCCCCAGCTGGTGTTGATACTGGGGATTCCCTGGCCCAGGTGCCGTACGTTTCATTTGCTCTTATTGAACCTCATGAGATTCCCATGGGCCCATTTCTCGAGCTTCTCCCGTCCTTCAGGTGCGTCAACTGTGCCACTCAGCTTGGTGTCATCAACACATCTGACATCAGCACATCTGTTGCAGGTAATACCTATAATGCAAAGCCAGTTGCAGATGAGCCCCACACATTACTGAGAAAAAAAGCAAACCAGCTTAGCCATGCCACTGAAGTGCTGCAGTGCGCCACAGAGTGTGCAGACCCTGCAAGCATTCATTTTGGGTCCACGCTGCTTAATTTCCGCCGTTTCAGAGGCAATTATTTTTTTTCATAAATCCTTTCTGAGTTAGTCAGTGAGATAAGTCTTGTCCTTCCAGAATACTGAGCTCAGCAACACTCAGAATATTGGAAAACCAAGAAATATAGCACTGCAGTGCACAGCCACGCTGCCTTTACTCTGCTTCCTTCCTGTCCCATTAAGGCCAGCTATATCCAGTGACAACGATTCGAAAGCACTTTATGGGTTTACAGATGGGAAATATGGTTATGATGTAATGCACACAAGATGGTTTAGCATGTGGTTTAGCACAGGCAGACTTTTTTGAAAGGCTAAATAGTTGAACATAAGGCAAACAGAGGTAGATCCTGCTCAACCCTGCACAATGGAAAGCATAAATATGTCTTCTGTGGATATACTGAGTATAGTGGCTGAGTTAAGCGAATAACAATGGTTAAGGCCGTGATTTTATTTCTGGGACACTGGATGTTTGAGTTGTTCTTAAAAAAATCCCCACAAAAATACATACACAATCACAGCACAGCATTATCGCTGTATTAAAACACTTCGTTGTGTTGTGTGTTGTTTTGTTGTGCAAAATGGTTCTAATTTCTAAGAACCATTCTTTTCAACACAAGAGAAATATTTTCCTGAAGGGATGAATGTGAACACACACAGATACTCTAGTGCAGAGATCTGAGATACTAAGCTAACAGGATAATTGTAAAAAATACTTACAGGCTGTCTTCCCCTGTATTTTGTTACTGTGAGATAAACAGCAGAAGGAAATAGGGTAATGATATTAAACAACACAGTAAACTGTGTTGTCAGCTAGTCCTTAGAGCATCCAAGGATATATGTTTTTGCAGTTATTTATATAATTAAAGAAAAAAACCCAACTCACTGACTGCAGAAAAAGTTGCTTTGAATTACCTGGCACTTGAAACTTTTGTGCTGGGGCCATAATTTCAGTAAAAGTTTCCAGCTTCTCCACTCTTTCTAGCTCCACTGCCTTTTGTTCTCTCAGAAAGCATTCTGCCTGCAGGTGTGGGAGGCTCTGAGCTTGTGCAGGCTCAGGGATGGTGAATGGCAAAGGCTGGCACCCCCTCTCCCCATTGACACCCGTAGTTCATAGTTCCCCCTGCCACCTGCATCATTAATGTACCTTCCAGTATCTTGTAAGAAACAAAGATGAGCAGAGGTATTGAATGTGCATAAATATTCATGCATTTTTGTCAATTCAGCTGTTACATGGGGGGATCCTGCATCCTTTGGAGTCCTGGGGGTGGTGGGGATAACTGCATGCATCTAAAGATGTCCAAGACCTGGGGTGCCAGTGTGCACCTCCTCCTTTTTCTCATTGACAGGCACCAGTTTCTTTCTTGGTTTCCTGGAGCAATGGGAGACAGTGAAATGGGAAGCCTGGAGAAGATAGTAGGGATAGAGACACATTACAGATTCTTTGTTTGGAGGAGGAGCCTGATGAAAACACCAGACAGGGAGGACAGCTGTAGAAGTCAGTCAGCAGAAGACTCCTGGGTTTACTGCAGTCTGCTTTGAGGAAGGACTGAATGTACCTTTGCCAACCCCAGGCACATTTTTTTACTAACACGTTCTTCAGAAACTATAGAGCAGGACTTTCTGTAACTTCTTTAGTTAGCTTTTGCCCAATTCCTCAGCATCCTGCTAGAAGGTTTTTCCAAATACTTATCCTAAATTGTCTTTCTGAACAGTGAACAGATTTCTGCTGTGCTGGAAAGGAGAACACCTGATCACAACTTTCCTGTTTCATCAGATTATAACATCATTATGTCCTGTTTCTTCAATTATTGGCCTGCTCATACTGTCATTTTCCAGAAAAAATAATACTTTTCCCTTTTCCACATAAATTACTTGTGTAAACCTCTTCACATTTTTGGAGGTCATTTCATGACTCCCTCATTTTCCTATCATTTTACTAAATAACAGCCTTCAGATGTCATGTACTATGTACAACTCCAAGAAATCAGTGACATCCACTTTAGAATTCTACAGCTGTAAGTGTGATCCCATCTTACTAATTTTTTTAAATCTGTATTCCTGAATAAAATCTCTTTTTTTTTTTCATCATTTCATCCTATAACTCCGTGTGGGTTCTGCCTGCAGTACTGACACTCAGCCAGATATGTCCCATTATACATGGAAGCCTTCTGCCTAAATTTAACATTCTTGATTTTATTGAGTTTCATCTCACTTAGAACCACTTTACATTCTTGTCCTTCCTTGTGATTTCTCTTTACTCAGGTTGGTGTCGTTCTCAAATCTGATGTTCACATGCTCTGTTCCATCATCTCAGCTATTAAACACAATTTCAAAACTGCTAATGGCTCTGACCCCTGTACAACCACACTTCAATGCCCTTGAAGAGTAACAGAGAATCTTTGATTAACTCTTGTGAAGAGGACTTCATCACGTTGCCATACACCCACTTTTAATGATTGCATCTGCAGGGTATTTGTCTACTGCAGTTATAGGAACCTCACTAAAACCAGAATGAATCATATCAACCCTCTAAAGTCACAAGGCTGGCTACCCTGCCAAAGAAAAGAAGTAGGCTGGTTTGGTGGGATGCATTATTTACAGGTCTGTGCTGGCTGTTTTTATTCCCTCTTATCCTCTAGATCCATGCTTTCAGGGGATCGAAGCTGAACTGATGGGTATGTGATTTTGTGGGTTCATTTTTTCTGCTTTTTAAAGGTAAGTCTGTTGTTTTCCTTCTTGCAGTCCTCTCCATCAGATGGCTTGAATATATCTCTTGTAAAAACCATTTTCTTTTCTTTCCTATTCCTCTATCACCAACTTAGATGAAAGTTAGTAATTCAATGATTGCAGTTAACTCTTTTTATGCCAAGAAAGCACACCATACCTCTTATTTTTTTGCATAAATTAATTTGCTTTTTCTCTTTTGAGCTGGTAGATCAAGATTTGCTCTTACTACGGTTAGCGCATCTCTTTCTTGGTTCCCTTAATTTCACTGTAGTCTTCACTTTTAACCTTATCCTCTTTGATTTAAAGTCTGCTCTTTTTTCCCATATTTTTCAGAATATCTGTTTGATTTTCAACTCCTTAAAGAACTCCTGGGATGATTCTACTGGTGTAATTCTCTTATTTTCTTCCTTTGCAATGGTCCAGTTTGCCACTTTGCTTTTCACATAATCTCCTTTAATAGCTGTCAGTCTTTGGCACATCTGTGTATTTTAAACAGTTGACTTGTCTAGAAATTCTTTCCACCAATTTCCTACTTTCTTAGTTTGCTTTTTTTCACTCCATAACTAATTCTGCTGCTTTTTCTCTGCCAATTCCTCAGACTAATGAATTTTATTATGCAAAATCACTTTCGTGGAAATCATCTTCCCCTCCTAAGAAATTTTCATCTATTCTCAATTCCTCCCACTCAAAACTAAACTGAACCAACTAAAAACCTGAGATCTTCCCCTGGCAGCAGACTCTGCCTTACAGCCATGTTTTAGTTACATATCTGCCCGTGGCAAGGGAGGTTGGACTAGGTGGCCTTTGAAGGTCCCTTCCAGCCCAATTAGCCTGAGATTCTGACAAGACTGACTAGGACAAGCAGTGGACCCTGTCTCTGACAAAAGGTATCCATCAGCCTTGTCCCATCTCTTTTAAAAAAATTTTTACATCTAATATGCACAGTCTCAGAGATCAGATATTGTGTTAAATACAAATGTTACAATTCAGGTTTTTTCATATCTCTTTCAAAGGTGAATACCCAGAAAACATTAATCAGGACTGGAAAGAGCACTCTGGGATAGTCACATGGAAATGAGTTGTTTAGTGCTGTACATAAAGTGAATGGTCTCCATCTCAAAAAAATTTTAATTAATAAATTGCTCCAAACCCTCATTTTTCATTTAAACATTACACTAAACTGATACAGTTCTAAAGTACTTAATTTTTTTTTTCTTTTTTTTTTTGCCTTTCAGAAAAGAGTATTCTAGGTAGGATAAAGACACAAATTGATTCACTTTCACTACCACATGTTCATTATTTCAGCTCATTGCACAGGATTAAAAATGCTGTTATGGTCTGATTGCAGTGTATTTCCTTTCAAAAGCAGTGAGATTGTGCTTTTGTTAAAAGCGTACACACAGAGATAGAAATTGTGATCACACCTGCAACATCAATATCTTTGAAAAATAATCAAGCCTTTAAGTTTCCCTTGTTTAGAAAGAAAATAGCTCAGTGATTTATAAAAAAACTCAGCACACAACATTTTAGTAACTGCTTCTACAGGTAAGTACATTTTATTCACCATCTATTTCTGCTGTGATACCAACTTCTTTTACTTTCAGCTTTCACTGAAACACAATGGTCTCTACAAAGCCTTTGTGATGGCTGTGATTGAGCTGCTGCTTATGCACTGCTTTCAGCTCTCAGCTATCTCACACATCTGCCAGCTGCAGGAATTGATACCAGAATTTCTGAAAATGCAATGGAAAACAGTTATGCGGCCTTGCAAGGAACACAAGTATCCAGTATTCCCTCTCCCAGTCCCAGGTTTCTCAAAGTGTTCTCAAAGTTTCAGAAGCATGTGCACTGAAGTCCAATACTTTTTAGCCACTAAAATCTTTAAATGCCCACTGCCTGTAAAACGGCCTTTGTTGAAAAATGTTTTTCTTTAGGAAGGTGATTTGTCATTTGTGAATGCCATTTGAGTCAATCGTAACAGCATGAAATTCATTCTTCTAAGAGTACATTTTCCAAATTACTACAGATTTTGAAAATTACTGTGCAAAAACATTCTGGCTTCTCCACTTAGGTGTAGGCTGTTGGAAAAATCAGACCCTGGGCTATTCAGAAATAGAGGTCTCTTTTTGTTCCAGTCCATCCCTGCACCCTCACCTGCCTTCAGGGAGAGATCACATTTTCCCTTGAACCTCCCAAGTGACCTGCTGCCTCTCTGGGGTCTTCTAGACGCTTTTGTGTTCTTGTTCATTCTGTTTCTTTCTCTTTTGTCCTATGCTTTTCCATACTATGGTTTTTGATGATTCATATATTAAAAAAGGCAGTATTATTTCATTTCTAAGAATGAAACGTTCTCTGGGGGCCAAAAGTCGGGGTTCTTCACAGGTGTTGAAGATGCGAGAAGAAAAAGCGTATAAAGGAAGGAGAGGGTCACATGTCTCATTCTGCCAGAAGGCTGACAGTAAGTCTCAAATAACCGGTGACATAGGGAGAAGTTTTCATGTTAACACCAGCCCACAGAAAGCTGCTTGCCTTTGCTCAGCTCGTCCTGCATGCCTCCCTGTGTCATCTGCCCACGTCCTTGTCAGCTTCCCATTGTTACCCACCTGGAGGCATCCTCTCCCCCATCTTCTGACCCAAACTGACATACCACCAGTTCTCTCCTGGTCAGCCTCAGCATGTCTCCATTGCTCCCCACTATTTTCTTGTGAAGCCACTCCTTTGCTGGTAAATACATTCTTTATCCAGTACACATCTTCACCTCAACTCCACAGATCTCTTTCCCCCTCAATGTTTATCACTTCCTGCTGCCAAGTCTCCAACCCTAGTGCTTCTGCTTCTACACAGTTCTGTTTTACTGACCTACCACTTACACTGCTCTATCTGTATTTTATTTTATATGTTGTCTTTTTCACTGTAAAGTGTTTCCTCTGGGAGAAAAGACAGAACAAAAGTTTTTGGTTAGTCTATGCACAGGGTTATTCCATTAGCAATGTAACATTAATACTGCATCTCATGTCAGAGGTTGAGTCTCAGCTGTCCCCTTGAACTCTTTCTTACTTCATTTGGAGTCTTCAGGGAAACTGGAGCTGTATACAGCTTTTGAAGCTTTGCATTTTAACAGTTTCTCAGTCTTAGTTCTGATATTCTTGGAGCCAGCTAAGAAGAGAAAGAAACACACAACCGCCAAGAACACGTTAATCACATCCATCTCCATTGAAGGAGGCAAGGTATTAAATATGCTAATAAAAATCCCAGTGGGTGAGTTATCTTTTTCCAAAAGAAACTGGAAAATAGTACATTCTTTCAAGACTCATGATTATGGTATTAAGGAGTAATAATCCCCCATTTCCCAGGCTTCCCTTTTTGCCAAGGCTCATTGATAGCCCAGCAAGAGGGTCTGATGGAGGATGTCTTCTCTAGGAGCAGTGAAGACCCCCTGTCTGCAGCCCCCTCTGGCTGCAGAAGGGTAGTTTTGAAGTGGTTGGGAAATAGGCTGAAAAAAAATGGGGAGTCTGCTACACTTAACATGGTTGTGGTAAGCTTTCACTTTGAAAGAGAGCTGAGCTGTTTTTCTGGTTACAGCAAGGCTAAATAACTGTGAGGGTTGCTCCATGTGTCCTAGGGATATGAAGTTTATCATCGGGAGATCACAAGTAACTCATATTAATTCTTGTAAAGGGTTGCCAGTGCTCAGGCATGGTTAAAAAGGCAGCCTGATGTTAGGGGATTAGTATTTCTCTCAGGAGAAAGAACAGCAGCCTCAGAGCATATATTGCAGACACTTGTGATGTCCCCTCAGTGGCATTGACATGGGTACAGCCTTCAGTGCAACAGATGGCAGCACCATTTGCAGCCCAGTGCAATGCTTTTCTGAGGGTGTTGGAAGAAACCCTGCTCCAGCCATCACATGCAGAATAGGGAATTCATTGCCAGCATGGAGAAGGAGTGGAGGACATCTGCACTGTCTTGGGGTGACTTTATGAAGTGTATCCCATATCGCTGCCCTACACCCAGGAATTAATTCTTGTGCCCTTCTATACTTTTAAACTGAGCCTGAGAGGGGGGAGGAAAAACTGAGCAAAACTTCTTCAGAGCAGTTTGCAGCTTGTTCAAGGTCACACAGAGATAGAGACGGCTCTCTGCGTTCGGCCGCGGCAGGAGAGCGAGAGCAAAGGGAAGCACCTGGCTTGCTTTCTTTCCAGCCAGCTTTCGGCCAGTTTTTCAGCTCCTTTTCCTCCAGAGAGTTGAACTTTTGTTTTCCTGGGACTTCGTTTTTTTTCCCCTCTTCTCTGCTGGACTGTTTCAACATCAGAATACATAGGGAGGAATTTCCACCGAGGCCTTGGCCCTGGAGGTGGGCCCACCACCCCGTCCCAGCTCCAAGGAGGGGGAGAGAGAGGCTATGGAAGGACTCTGAAATTTTCCCAGGTTTTCTTTCTACAGCTAGAGGTTTCATTATTTAGCATTAGTATCTTTTTTTCCCTGCGTGTTTGTTAAATAAATAGTTTTTATCTCTTTCACTTTCCTTCGAGGAAAAAGGTTTTTTCCCAAACCTGGTGGGGGTAGTGGTTTGTAACTTGCCTCCTCTCAGAGGATATATTTCTAAATTTGGCCAAACCAGCATATGCAGGAATGCTGGCAGCTGGGGCAAGGTGGCATGAGGTGACCTTTGGAACATGAGTGTGAAGAGAGCAACAAATGAGGAAGTCAAAGCAGCATCACAAAATCTGGGGCTGTAATTTTTTTGCAAGACATTCACATTGACTTTCCAAATTGTGAAATGTATGAAAAATGGGCAGAAAAAAGACAATAAAAGATTGCTGCCCAGTGTTATCCAGTGGTTTTATTTCTATTTTTAGGTTAATCTCCCATGATTTTGATTTCTGACCTATGGTTTTTGAAGTTGTGAGAGCTGATGCTCTGAGGTTGTTGCTAGGTTTGCACAAAGGTCCAGGGCAAACATAGCTGCACACGCATTGGAGATGGAAAGCAGGAGTTCAATATCCAGTGGTCTGAGCTGAGAGGTACAATTGCTGTATGAATGACACAAGAACACCATTGGCTTCCTCAGATTTTTCTTTTACATCCTTTGCATGCCTCTGTGGAAATGTAGTACTCACCAGTCTTCATGGATTGAGAATAGTTAGGTCATTAAGCAGACTTCACTGCAAGAAAGTTAGAATTACCTGAGAAGTCTATGTTTGATTGGCAGATACAAAGAAACAAGAACAGAAATTTTATCTTCTTCATCACCTTTGAAAATCCCAGCCAATAGGAAGATGCTGAGGATAGCCCAGCATCTTGCCATTAGAGACAGATGGTTGGAAGAACCTGTATCCTGTTAACAACGTCATCATCTTCTGTGTAAGACAGCCAGTCCAGCTGGAGCAGTTGCCTCCAAATAAAGTGGGATAGAAGAGCAGCATCTCACGATTGGTAAATGCCTCATTTAACCATGCTCAGACAGGAAGTTGTTAAAGTGATGAAAATATATGTGTTTATGTTTAGCCATTTGAAAATGACCTTCTTAATCTACAGGAAGGAAATCAGTGCAAAAATCCCTGGGATTTACAAGAGAAAAAAAAAAAGTGATTTTACTGCATATAACACAAAATAACAATTACCTAATCATTGATTTTGTTTAATTGCACAGAGCCTGATTTGAAATATTACATCCTCACGGGCTTGATTTGAAAATGCAGTAGATACACGTGAGGACATGGTAAAAATGGACCACAGTTACCTTAGCAAATAATTAACTGTAGATTCTGTTATGAATAAACTTGCAAGGATAATTGGATTAGAAAACCACTGCACTAAAAGTTAAAGCACATATGCTGGAGTATAATTGAGACACCTGCATGCTGCACTAATGTAGTTTTTCTGCTTTCAGATAAGTAATTTGTTCTAAGTGTGTTCTATAATATTCCTAAATCGCAAAGTCCAGCTCTAAGCTTAAATGCACCTTGGGCAGAATGTCAACAGAAATTACATCTGGAGAGCTTAATTGCTGTCCTTAAAATGCAATATTTCACAGCTCTGACAAATGAACTGCCACTGTACACAAAGTTAAGTATTACACTGACTTAGTGTGATAGATTTTATTCTGTGGGGGAAAATAATTGGATTTCCATAAACCTTAAAGAAGGAAGAGATGCTGGATTTATATAAATCTCTCGAGATTGTTGAAGACAAGCAGAGTTTCTGTCCATGAAATACACATTACGAAACTGCCAAGGAGAAAAGGAGGCAGAGCTATTTCGTAGATTGCTCTAGAACATTGTGCCAAAACTCTTTTGCAAAAGCCTTGAATTTCCTTTCAAATAATGTTTTGCAGTGCTACATATAATGTTGTTCATAAGTTTTAGCTGGTTTACATGAACCTTGGATCCTAATGACTATGCACAGATCTTAAATACTGTCTTTTCCCTCCTTCTCCCTCAAGGTAAATATATTGGTGAGGAAGGGAGTAGGTTAGAAGGTGAGGAAAATTGAGAAGGAAATATATTCTGAGACTTATTTTAATAACTGTTGCACACTGAGTAGGAGACAGAGGGTTGCTCAGAGAAGCTGTGGATGCCCCACCCCTGGGAGGGTTCAACGCGCTGTTGGATGGGGCTCTGAGCATCCTGGTCTAGTGAAAAATGTCCCTGCCCACGGCTGGGGGTTTGGAATTAGCTGATCTTCAAGGTCCTTTCCAACCCAAGCCTTTGTATGATTCTATGAGTGTATGAGTCACATCATACCTAAAGTAAGAATAGTATGTGTTGTTTCTAGCCAGTTCTTTTAGCTTTTGTCTCTAGCAATATCAACCTGATCTCTACTCTAACCTTGACCTATGGATTTTTCTTTTCGATTTTACTTCCAAAAAATTGAAACAATTGCTTCAAAAAAATTGAAAATGGAATGTATCTAATTAGACAACAAAGGGAATATCAGGTTTTACATGTAAATCCTTCTTTTCTTATTCATGTATAAGACCCAGCTAAGTGTGATGAAGATGACTTGCCTTAAATCATTATAATATGAGAAGGGTGACTGAAAACCCCCACTGATCTTTCATCCAGATCATGAATATGACCTCAGGAGGTGCTGTGTACAACATGAAGTAGTTATACGTGGAGTGGGTGTCATTTCCAGGTAACTGTCCAAAGTCCAGCAGCAACACTCATCTCTTGGAGGATTTGGCAGAGGGCGGAGCACCAAAACAAGGTTGATCAGAGCCTGTATAGGATGGGGCAGCAATGGGCTGAGCCTAGCTCTGGGGGAACTTTCCAGTGTATATAAACATCTGATGGGAAAGTGAGAAGAGTGAGCCAGGATCTTTTCAGTGGTACAAAGTGACTTGCCTGGGGGCAACGTGCACAGAACTGAAGCAAAAATAAAAATAATGTTGTTACTGTGAAGTTGAAGTTAACACCAGCACAGGTTGTCTGGAGAGGTTGTGTAGTCTCTGTTCTTGGAGATACTCAAAATCCACCTGGATATGGTCCTGGACAACGAGGTCTAGCTGACCCTGCTGGAGATAGGGATGAACCAGAGGTGCCTGTTGGCTCCAGCCACTCCGTGGTACTGTGCCTATCATCCACACTCAGGGAGACAGAGACAGGTATGCATCCACATCCCCAGCATTTGCCTGTGGCTCCTCTGTGCAGTGTGTTCTGCCGCCAAGGCCCCAGCATACAATAATTTGTTTTCATGTGGGACGGGGGAATGGTTTATATTAAAGTGTCTACAATACTATGGGGGCTGCTTGCTACTGGATTAAAGATTAGACAGGCTGCAAAGGTGCTGTCTTTTGAGTTAGAGCTCCAAACACAGCAAGACTTTGTCACTCTCAACCCTGCAGCAAGTTTTGGGAAAACACCTAAGGAAGAGGTGGTGATATTTTCTGTGCTTTCAAGGGAAAAGTGATCCCAGGTGTGCTGACAGGACTGGTCAAAGGGGAAGACTGTGCTTGTCACTGAGCACAGTCCTACAGAGGATTTATGTGAAATACTCCCAGGGAACAGTACCAAGGCAGAGACCATATGACCTCTGAAACTCACTGCAAATTTGCTGAGCAGAAATTGCTCAGGTAGCTGCATTATAGCACTGCTGTAAAATGGGATGAAATGGGTGTCTGAAACCAGTTATAGATCAGTTCGTTCAAAGAGTCTAAGTTTTTATTTCTACCATTGATCATCTTTACCTCTGTTTAGCATGGACTACCTGCATTTTGAAAGCTGATTTGGACTAGAAGAAAAACTAGAAACTATTAAAGAAAAACATCCTGAAACTTCTTTTCTTAAATGTTCGGAAATGGCTTTGTTTATCAAAGAAAGAACCTCTCCCGTTCACAATTTCCCACTCAATAACCTGGCATTTTCAGCAGAGAGCATTTAATCACAAAACTCATGACAGAGAAAGAGCCTTTTCAAATTGAGTGAACACCTGACAGTGACAGGAGTTGGTGAGTTAATAGGAGACCATGTGGGGGTCAGCACTGCAATTTTGCAATTGATGCATGTTTGATTTTGTTAGGCTGGAAAAATTGGGCAGATGCTAAGATGCTTTTGCACATTTTTTTGCCAGCCTCCTTGGGAAAAACGATGAGAGCCTTGTAGACTCCTGGTGGGGCAATGATAATGTTGCAGAAAATACAATGGAGATATAAAGTCAGAAATTTTTCCCTTTAACATCCTCACTGTTCCCTTTCAAGGCCAGAGGTTGAGGGAGAACATCTTTTGACAAGTTGAACGGCCAGTAAACAGATTTGGTTTGTTGGTTACTGTTCGGCAATATTAGAATTCAAATGTGCTGGGTGCTTCCTAGAGGTGACCCTGCAGACCCCTAGAATGTTACTGCAGCTTCAGATATATTTGTGTCCAGTAGAAAATGGCATAAGATCACAAATTTAAATACTGCTATATAGTGCATGTCACTGAACAGATGTCAGAAGATAATTATCCACCTGAACCAGATGGCCAGCTAAAAGAGAGGCTCCTATTTATTAGATTCTTGATTATTTTCTTTCCTTAATGTTTAATGAGCGCAGTAGGGGAAGAAGTGGTAAAATGAAAAGGTCTGAGAGAATCAAGGCTTTCTGGTTATGGGAAGTTCTCTGGTTTGATATTGTAATGAGTCTGTTCTTTCCCAGAGGTACACATTAGGATCACTTCTGTACAACTAGGCTGATGAATAAGCATGTGTTTTTGTTTTGCACTTGGCTTTGAATTAATCTCCTGTACCATGCAGAGAGCTGTCAGAGTTTCCACAGTTAAGAGCTACTTCCAGCATGGCTTAACCAAAGGCAGTCTTACGTCGCTAGAGAAAAACTGTGACTGCAATACTTGCCACACCTCGTGATGTCAGTGCCCACTTTCTTCCTTTCTCTATTCAAAACAAACATAACATCTGCTGGAAGTTTTCCTGCTTTTGGAGAAATCCAGTTCTGGCGTGGAGAACCCAAATCTCTTTTCAAGCAAGTGCCTATTATTCACCATGTACACCCAGGAAGCACAATGTTTTGTATCCGAAGGAAAGATGGGAGATTTAACTACGAGTAAAGCCTCAGTGCAATAGTCGTGAATATAAGAATAGAGAGAAAAATACAGTTTTTATCACTGTACTATTCTTGTTCGTTTAAAAATGTGAAGCAGTGTATCTGGACTTACACCTTAAGAACAGTAAATTAAAATTTCACAGTGAAAATGCAGAAAATATTCAATAAATTCCTATTACAGCTGGTGATGGGGTCCGAGGCTGTGACCCAGGAAGAGGTGACCGGTCCGGGGAGATGGTCCCGAAAGGAATCGCCTGCCCGAGGTGCGGTGTCTTCCCTCAGCTGCTGGCAGAGGGGCCCTTGCAGAGGCTGTCAGCTCTTTAGTGATTATCAGCTCGTAATTCCAGCTCACCTCTGCAGGGCCGCCTCCAGGCCAAGCCAGACCAGAGAGAGAGACGAGAGGTTCGTGTGGCTGGTTCTGCACAGAGGCAGCTTTATTGTGGGTCCCCTCCGGCGAAGGGGAGAGCCAGGGATGAGCCCCTCTCTCTGAGCCACAGGGGCCCATTGATCTTGCTTTTATAGGGATACAGGGGATCAGCAAGGGGACCAATGGATTACAGAGGGTCTGGGACAGACCAATGGGTTACAGAATGATCTGCACAGTGTCTCCCAAAGGATTGTGGGTCTACCTTTCCTCGCCATTACCCAAGAAGTAGTTGCCTTTCCAGGGAGTCCTGCTGGGAGATTGATCACTCTCCTTATCTCAGCAGACATCCCTCCAGGACGGTGGCTGGGCATACCCCACAAATTCTAGTCCAAGAGACATGTAAGCCATAAATCTAATAACAATGAATATTTTACAGACACTGGTCAGTAAAACTGTCAGGTGTTTGCATATCTCAAGTTCCAGAAAGAGCAGAGCATCTGATGTTACCAAGCGGGGCTGCAGAAGCTAGTCCTGTTCACACTGTGGGGAGCTGTTAAGGAATGATTGCAAGGGTATTTAAAAGCATATCAAATAATGCTAAGGCATCTCAGTTAGGTCTGCTTCCTCATAACATTAAGCAGAGACAGCTCTGTTATCACCTCTAGCGAAAGATATGCCATGTCTGAACAAGCTGCTGGAAACCTGAGAGTCTCACAATTTTGGAAAGCCCATTTGCAAGGGCTGTAATCATGTAACATGAAGAGAGTTGTCAGTCACTCACAATATCATCCATCTACTCACCACCTTCTTTATGCTCATTTTTGATGATTTTTTTACACCTACTGCATCAAAGTTCTCATTTTTCTAGTCCAGGACTCACAAATTAGGCACCGCCTCAAAAAACAGGGAAAAGAAATGAGATCACTACTAAATGCTAGGCTTGAAATGATGAGATTTCCCTTTTCTTTCTTTCATTTAAATGATGAAGAGAGCTTTTATAATGGAAAAATGTGATTTTACCCCAGTATCACAAATGTGAATTCTGACACATTTTTGTTTGGTCCAAGAACATGAGTTTTCAGAAGCTGCTGATCCAGAGGTGACAGGTACCTTTTAAGGAGGTCTCCGGTTTTCTGACAGGATCAGATGTATGTTCCCCTGAGAAAAGGAACCTAAAATCAAGGTGTGTTTCATCTGCTTCCTGACACTTGCAGTGCTGCCCCATGGTGGGAGTTTTCTCTGGTGGGAGCACAGAAGTGAGGACAGCAGTAAAGAAGTGCTGACAATCAAGGTATCTCATTATTTACATTTCCCTACAAGTAAGAGGTGTCTTAGACTCTGTTACATGGCATGCCCTGAAAGACATGGGGTAGACATTGAAGCATGAGCACTTGGTTGCTGTGGGGCTCAAGACAAGGGTGCTATGGCACCCTACATCTCCTGATCCCCTGAAAACCCTTCACAGGCACCTGTGCTGAATTGTTACACTCCTGATGGCCCCTGGACTTGTATCAAAGCAAAATCCTTTCCCTGAATACTGTCATATATGACAAGCACCAATCCAGAACCATCTTCTCAGCATCTGCATCTCCTTCTGATGATAGAAAGATGAATGCTAGCATCAAATTCTGGCAAGCCTCTCAAACCACAGCAGGTTTTATAGAACCATGGAATGTTTTGGGTTGGAAGGGACAATTAAGATAATTTATTTCCCACCCTCCACCATGGGCAGGGATACCTTCCACTAGACCAGGTTGGACAAAGCCCTGTCCAGGCTGGCCTTGAACACTTCTAGGGAAGGAGCATCCACAACTTCTCTGGGCAACCTGTTCCAGTGCCTCACCACCCCCACAGTAAAGAATTCCTTCCTAATACCTAATATAAATCTGCCCACTTTCAGTTTAAAGCCATTACCCATTGTCCTGTCCCTACACTCCCTTTTAAAAAGTCCCTCTCCAGCAGTCTTGCAGGCTGTCCCTGAGGCACTGGAAGGTGTTATAAGGTGTCCCCAGAACCTTCTCTTTTCCAGGCTGAACAGCCCCAACTCTTTCAGCCTGTCCCTGTAAGAGAGACTCTCTGATCATCTTTCTGGCCCTCCCCTGGATCTGCTCCAGCACTATGATGTCCTTCTTATGTTGTCATGACCCCAGAGCTGGACTCAGTGCTCCAGGTGCGCTGTCACAAGAGTGAAGTAAATGGGGAGAATCCCATCCCTGACCTGCTGGTCACAGTACTTTTGATGCAGCCCAGGATACAGTTGCCTTTCTGGTCTGCAAGCACACATTGCAGGGGCACGTTCAGCCTCTCATCCACCAACAACCCTGAGTCTTTCTGCTCAGGTGTGCTCTCAACATATTGACTGCCCAGCCTGTGTCTGTGCTTGTGTTTCAGCAAGAACTACCATTCCAGGAGAGATTAATGGCCTCATGTGATGTAAAGATAAGTGTATGTTTTCCTCAGTTGGAATTAAATCTGGAGGAAATAAGGTTCTACAAAGAGCAGAGAAATCACAGGTGGCAGAGATAATAGGAACAAAAGAAGAAGAAAATGTAATAAAATCTGAGGCCATTTATCAGTTGGTAGTGAAGGGATTGCAGCTTGCAGCAGAGAGAGACAAATTCTTTTCTCCTCGATGCAGAAACAAACGATAGAAAAATCCTCCAGTGAGGAGGATCCTTGGAGGCTGTCAGCCCAGACTGAAAAATTCATTTCTGAAGTGCTCAATTCCCACCCATTATGATGCCTAATGATATGGACATTTGACAACACAGTCTTTTCTGATCTCAAGACTGTCAGTGTGAGCGGGGAAAAGAAAATACGTATTCCTCTTTCTTTACTGCAGGAGTTTATGTCAGAACAAAGTGTAGTAAGTGCTTACTAAATACATTTTGCTACATATACTTAAATTTTTATTCCCTAGCATCATTATGTGTAGAAAAAAAATGAACTCCTTATAATCAACTCACTGAGCAGGAAAACTGTGAGAAGTGCCTAGTTGCTCTCCCAGTGCATACCTGGACATGGTGCAGATATTGGTATTTAAATTAATTAACATGTCAGTGTGGCCTCCTCCTCTGTGTCATCCCATGTGGATATCCTCAGCCATGCCTGCATCAACTGTCCCTCACAGTCTGTTTACTTCATTCAACTCATATTATCTATCTGAATACAGGGGGTTTGAGGTAGCTACCAACCCAACAGCCTTATACCTGCTGTCTGTGGATAGAAGGACAGGACTTCTCAACATCTTGCAAATTTCTAACCAAGCAATTGAAATTCATCAAATTATTGTGGGCTTAATCTTGGTCTCATCACCAAAGACAGAAAAAACCTTATTGGCTTGTGTGAGCATGCAAAGAGTTATGTAACTGAGCCCAACTTGGATCAGAGTTTGCCTTTGGAGGGAGAGGAGAGCTGCACAGTGGCAGAAGCCTTTGCCCAAAATTGCCCAGAGTGCTCCAGAGGGACAGAAGGAGCAGAACTTCCTGGTGCATGTCTGTTCTCTCACGCGATGTGTCAGGAAGAATTATCCCCCCACAGCTCCGCTGACTCCTGACAATGGAATGATTTAATTCACGAAGCATTCGGCACGGGCCCTGCAACAGCAAGAAAATGGCAAGCATTCAGATATGTAAATTGAATTACTTCGTTTTGCACACAAGATTTCAGTCATTAGAGGGAGAGATAATGACCTGCAATATGTTTTGAGGAGAAACACACAATGATAATCTTATTTACTTTACACTTTAATTTCCTAATGTGCACATGTGCATGTAGGACTTGTTTGTGCAAATGTCAGTTATCAAAGAAATGTCAGACTATGATTAATTTAATATTGCTACCCCTTAGGCTTGAGCAGATGGGCAAAGTTCAGGAACTAGCAGGGTTGCCTGTATTAAGAAGAGAAATCCATGATGTGCACAAGGTATATCCTTGCAGCAATGTTGCTTACATACATACAGACATGCAGACACACACATACAGTTATGTGAAAAGTAGAGAGAATAGGAAAACATGAAAAAAAGTTCAGAAATTATTTTATTCAAATTATTACTTTCTTTCCAAAATAAAAATATTTTATTTGCAATCACTTTGAAATTATTTGCATTGTCTGACTGATTGGAAACATATTAAGTCGTCATTCTATGATTATATGTAACACTACATAATGAATTTCTCTGTTTTGATGCAGTCTTATGGGAGCTGCACTTTCAGACCTCTTTTTCTTAAAAGAGCTGTTAGTCCCAGTGACAGATACAGCCATTCTCTGATGGAGCAGTGTGGTAACTCCTAGGAGATATACGTTGGAGCCGCAAAGGGGTTATAGCACCTCAGGCACTCCAGTGCCCCACAGAGCACCAGTTCCCACACTCCAGGATATACCACCCTTGACAGGGTAACACCACCTCTTGCAGGATGACCTGAAGCACTGTTTCCAGCCAGCTCAGTATCAGACACTTCAGTGTGGCAATGTTGTGTCTTAAACATAGAGTCCAAAATGAAAGGATTTTATGGTGGCTCTTTAAAATATCTTTCAGGTAAGTGTCTCTCCTGAAATACATCAGTATGTAATACTTTATTTAAAAAAAATGCCCTAGGGTATATCACCATGTCCCGCAGCTGTAGGGAGGAGGAGAGAAGATCCAGCAGGCAGGAATTGTGCAGCAAGATTGATTTATTTAATTATTTTACAAACTCTATTATAGACTTTTTTCTTCATAGTCCAATTGTACAAGGATCAGCCACCCCTTGGGGGTGATTGGCTAAAATCCTAAAACATCCATTGTCAAAATATTTTTCTACTATACCATAAACAAGACTTTCCAAGGCTGCAGGTGTTTGGTTGTTTACATAACTCTGCTACCTCTTCTGTGTGAGAGAAAAGTCTCTCACGGACTTAGAAAATAGCAAGAAAATCCTTGCTAGCAGCATTTTTGTATCCACAGTACTTTTGTTCCAATGGGAGAAAATGGGATTAAAGTAAAGTCATCAATACAGGAATTCCTCAGGAAACAAAATACCTTATTTTTCTCTCCTAGAAGGAATAAAATTTTTGTTCTCCCTGCCCCCTAAGCAGAAACTACTTCTTCCAATTTTGAAATGTGCCACTCTGGGGAATGCTGTGTCCAGAAGGGACTGCAGAAAGTGATGTGACTGCTTCCTTGCTTGACCCTGGGGCCAAGTCCTTGAGAGTGGGCTTCCACTGTTGAAGGCTGTATCTGCCACTTCCTTCTAATCCATGAGTGGTAGAAACCCTTCTCCTTGCCTCAGCTGTCACACAGGGATTAGAGCCATCGCTCAGCAAGCTCAGGGTCAGCTTTTCCCTCTGTTCTGGGGTGTTGCAAAAGGATTGGCTGTTGCTATTTCAAAGCCAGGTGACATTTTGAATCTAGGTGGCATTTGGGCCCTTTTGTAGGTCTAACATTAGAGTTTCCTCACGTGTACAGAAACTGCAAATCATCTTGTCCTCCCTGGGATTTGTTCTCACAGTGGCTGCAGTTATTTAGGATGAAGTAAGAATACTTCATTTTTTCCGTCTCAGGAAGGCCAGTCACCATGTTGTGCTGAGAGCAGCAGAAAATGCCCTTCAGAATAACAACATAAAGTCTTATTAATGGCTTCTAAAATGTTCTGGTGCAGCCTGCCCTCGTTTCCTTTTTTGTGACTACTACAAACATCTGCACAGCTCTGTAGCAGAGCAATGACAGAAGCTGAACCACTGCTTCAAAAAGTTCTAAAATGTCAGTTTTGCTCGGATTCACAATCAGGCTTTAAAATTACTTTTAGTGATACAATTTGTGGCTTTTCCTTACACATTATTGGTCACGTATGAAAGCACCCTGTGTACCCAATGTCCATAATTACAGAGTGGAGATGCAGAGCATAAACTGACACACCAGAAACCTACCCCAGCCAGATATCCTGACCCAATTCCAGCTGACCTCCTTAAATGGATGGGGTCTTCCTTGAAATGAATTGTGAGGCAGAAACACAGCCTTCAGAGCACACAGCTTTGTCAGCAGCTCCCATCAAGTGCTATAGTTAGACAATGTCCTTGGCACAAACATGTCCTTGACATGGTGTGTGCAATATACACACAAGGTTGGGTCATTTCTTTCGTTGCAAAAGACAGACATAGTACTAACGACTTTGCTGGCATATCTCCAGAACTATCCCACAAGCAGGGATGCTGGTCCATGGCTCCCTGTTTGTGTATCCTCCCTGCTGTTGGATGGTCCCAGCAGTGTTCTGGTACTCGTAGCTGATCAGACTGACAGGACAAGACTGGACCAAATCTGTACCACTTGAAACCCATGTCTTCCAAGGAACACATGAAAAGAACAGACTGTTTGTTCGCTTCAGTCTCTTCCTTAGAGCTGTGCTCCAGAATGTGGAGGCTGGAAAATTGCCTAAGGTAAAAGAAATCTGCGTCAGCTGTCAGCTGATGAACTCCTTGTTCAGAGACACAGGGCCAAAATCCGCAGGGACTTATATGCTGCAGAGCAAGTCCTACAGAGAGAAAGCCACTGATAGCAGAGTGCTGCTGGCTGTCAGGGCAGACGTCATCTAGAGAAAGGGTGGTGTAGGCTGTTTTTCTCTACTTTTGTCTGTAAGTGCCATGATATGGAACAGAGGATTAACAACGAGTCCCATGAGTTTCCTCCAAGTCTCCCAGGACTGCAGTCCCATGTGGTGTACCAGCAAGTGTGGGTCCTGGCTCGTGGTACAGCTCCCTCTGGCCCACCCTTCACAAGCAGGTACACCAAGAGAGTCCTGCAGCACTGCTGCACTCTTCCCTGGCAGTAGCAATAGCTCACTGTAGGATTCGTTTAGGGCCAGTTTGGGTACTACAGGCTGGGGTTCAAAAATCACTGGGGTCTGCCTAATCTTCCTGCTGTTCCCTCAAATGTTGCTGCTGTGGGCACTGATACAGTAGAGTGTCCTCAGTCCCTGGTTACAGAGAAAGGGCCACAGTCTCAGATGGCAGCTACTGCCAAGTGTCAAAGGACAAAACACAATGTGCCACACGGACTTAATGGACCCAGGTGTACCTCCCTTTAAGTCTGCTTATCTGGCAATTGCTTCATCAGCCCACCATATCACCTGCACTGACAAATCTGGTCTCTTCATTGCATGTGTTCCTTCCTCCATTCCAGTTTCTGGTGCTTCTTCTCATCTTGCCATTCAAGGACAATTTTCAAGAAGTCATATTTAAGTATAATCATTGTCACCTTCTCGCCTGTACAAGACAGTAAGGCTGGTCCTAGTCTTGCTGCCCAGGCTTGCATCCTTTGGGGTCCTTCTGCCAAATCTTAATGAATCTTTGAATTAGAACTCTAAAAGTAAAGTCTAAATCAAATAAAAGATATATGGACTCCTAATTCGGTCTTCTTTAATCTCAGTGTGTATAACATATTGCTAAGCAAGTACACAGGCACAGCTCATACAGCATGAAGTCAGTGAACCACAAATTTAACCAACCTCTGAAATGGAATTATTCCTGTATGCTAATTAGTAGGGAAGATTAGTGCAAGTACTACAGCAAAACCCAAAATTTTATAGGAACTTGACTTTGTTCTGTAATTTTTCTGTAATTCAGGCACCTCTTGACATTTCTGCAGAAGTAGTCCCATTTAATTTGATGAAACTATCCTTGGGCTATGGATTAAGTACACACACATTAAAACTAGAAGCTGAACCTCTGGCATCAAAAATAGCCACACTAACTTTTTATACCACTCTATCAATGAAGACAGGCTATGCTTGAAGCTTTTTTTTTGTATGTTTGTTTTAATTTGTTTGTTTTGTCTGACCTTAAGGGAAAATTATTCACAATTCTTCTGGAATAAATAAAAAGTCAGCAGCAATTCAATATATTTGGCACTCTATCAGATTGGAGAATTACTTCCTTTAACTACTGTGGGAGGGAAAAACACATGCTCCAGCCCACAATTTTCACACAGTTAATGACTTAGACTTTCTGCATAGGCAAAGTGATCTTAAGTCAATGGAAAAATAATGTTCTATGGTTAACATAACTAATGAAGTAGAGACCTGCCTTCTCCATGGGCTTCAAAACAACAGGAAATGATGGCTCCTCATGACAGGTCACCACTGAGCCCTCTGGCAGGAGAAGAAGGAGGCACGGGAAAATACCTGATTTTCCTCCAGACAAGACCACTACTGGACTGTTGGTGTCTGTCTGCCCTGCATAAAGAGGGGTCTCCTAACTACCTTTCTGTAGCTGGAGACAAGAGCATAATGTAATTTATAACCTCTCCTCTAAGCGTATTTAAATTCACTGGCTTTTCTAAGGACGCAAAAGTTTTCAGTTCTCAGACTTAAATCTTTTGGACAGGGCTGGAAAGAAAATAGGTCTTCAGTGCCTTGGGCAGGACATCAGAGAAAGCAGAGAAGAGTTATTTTCCTTTTTAAATTAATTTCCTGTTCATTTTTCAAGAGAAAATAATTGACTTTAGATAAAGATTTTTTTCCACAGTGCTTAATAAAATACCAAAGAAGAGAATATTTGCAATAAGTAACTGTTGAAAAAACAAAATACTTCATGAAATTATCTGTATGCTTCCATTTTGTGGGATTTCAAAGTGAAACATTTATTTTTATATTTTCCAAGATTTTATTAAAATTCGTAATGATTTCTAGCTTGTTGCAGAGACTTTTAAAAATCTTGTGTGTACTGCAAGACCTTTTATCCAGGAAATGACAGTCAATATTAGGATTTTTAAAAAATGTTTTGCTTAAAATATTCTAAAGGAAAAAGACAGGGAAAAACAAACTTGAAAAAGGTCACTAAGTAATCATTTCTGTAAATAAAATGTATTTCAAAGTGACTTCTTTTAACAGTAGCAATATCAGCAGACTTTTGACCTTGTTTATTCCCAATTGAATTTAAAACGCATTTGAAACAGAATTTGCCAAATAACATTAGGTTGAAAAACAGCAATCAGAAGGCTATGCCAAATTAACTAAAACTGATTGTGATTATAAAATTCAATTGAAGTAATTGTATTATTTACTGTTTAAATACTCCAAGAAGTCAGGAAAGAATTTCACTACAATTGTACTCTTTTCTCAATTTTTTTCCCTTTTGTACAAAGAAAACCAGCAGACTTTTAAAACAATGCCAGCAACAGCAGGACTGCCATCAAATGACTCAAGATAGGAAGGGACCATGTTCTGTTTTGTAAATGCAATGTTATCTCTCTTAAATGCCCACTGTGTGGATCTGGTGTGGAGGCTGGGTCAAGGATATTTGAGCAGAAGTGTCATTGTGCTATACACACAGCCTCACCACAAAACTGAACTGCAGCTATTTTGGAGAGAAACAGCCATGCCTGGATGTAATCCTGCTGGTGGTCCCCATGATATTTCTGCAGTGATAAATGGTTGTCTGCCTGGCTGTATGAGTCATTTAGTAGGAGACCCCAGAGACCTTTATCAGCTGCGGGTTTATTCAATTTCTATATGAAAATGAATAAAATCCACATCTGCACAACCTGGAGCCACAGCAGCTTTCCTCTGGGGCTTTGGTGTGGTAAGAGTGGGGAAGGATGCTGTTTGCTTCATGGAGATACAGATAGGATAAGGGGGTGTATTCCTGCTGCTACTCAACAGAGGGACAGGTGCTCTCACAGCTTCCAGCAGCAACGCTACATGCTTGAAATTTGCTGCTTGGATTGATCTTGTAAGCAAAACAGGGCTATTATCTGGGAAAGCAAGGCTTTCAGACTAAGGGCAGAAAAAAGAAAGTTGTCTGTGCGTCTTTTGCATGGGAGAACAGATCTGTCACAACCACCTCCTGCATTTAATTTGCTGGCAGGTTGGGACAGCTGCCAGCCTGCAAGCCTGGAGTGGCAGGGAGGATGTGTCACACAACACTGTCCAACTTGTATCTACTTTACTTCAGAGTCTGTGCTGCTTCATCTTAATGGCAGTCAAGTCTCCCTGTTTTCCTTTAAAAGCAGTTTTTTTTCTCTGTACTTGCATTTAAAGACAGAGAACTGACTTTCTTTTAAGAATATATTTGCTTATGACTTTAAAATTGCAGAGAGTTTTCCACTAACAGAAGATGAGTTATTTAGTCAGTGGGAGCAGATGCTTGTAATTCAGGCAGAACATAAATGGAGAAATGTTTGTGAATATGACTCTCAGATAACATTGTTTGGCATATTTGTGTTTCAGTTTCTTTTTCCCCTCTGAGTAACGTAGCTAATGTCCTGATTTTGCTCCACTAAAGGGTTTGCTGACGATTTACTAGGCTCATTTACTGAATAGTAGGGCAAAGTCCTTTAAGCTTGGGTTTGCTTTTTCTAGGTCCAAAAAATTTTTGCTCAAAGAACTTCTCATAGCCTGAAGGACATCTGTGTTAAAGCTTGTGACAGGTGAACCAGAGTCATGACTAAGTAGCCACAGACAGAGAAGTTAAGGCATTGAGTAAGACTTTGAAAACTATCCTTATGAAAAAACACTTCAGGATATTGGTATACTTGTTGAAGTGTTTCAAGGCTGATTAAGAAATTGCAACCCATAGCATTTGTTTTGACTTAAAACAGTGGTTGACTTAAAGCAGTGCATTTTACATTATGTGGTGAAGGGTCTTTTATCCCAAATGGTACCTTCCCCCCCCACCGTCCCATACAAATGCCCAGGGAAAGAGTAATGGGAATATCAGTCCATAAGCACCTCCAGCCAGCACGTTGATCCCAACAGTGTTGAGGCAGGTGAGCACACATGGGAAGATGGCACTAGATGGGATTGCTCAAATCCTGCTCCCCCTTGTTGTTAATGGGAGGTGCTGGACTGAGACATGCATTTATTACACTGGCTCTGGTGATTAGAAGGTGGCAGTAGGATTCCGTATTTTCCCCCCCGCAGGACTGTGTCCCAAGCTGTATGCATCACTGCTGCTCCTACTGCTGCTTTCAGCTACAAGACAACGCAGGAAACTAAAAACTGACCTTAAGGTGAAACAAATGGAGCCTTTCAGCAAAAGATTTGGTATGATAGTCACAAAAAAATGCCTGTGGTCTCTTGCTAAAAGGTTGACTGCTTTAAAGAATAGTTACATTTATTCCCTAAGGCTTTCTGTGTTTGACTCGCTCAGAGAGTGAGTGTCTTGAGGTTATATTTAATTTGAAAGATTTATCTCATGATTAAATGAATCTCATCTGCTGTCGCTCCTAATGCAAACAACTTTTTTATTTTTCTTGCTAGAGGAAAATTGTAAGTCAGGCAGAATGTCCTCCTCTTTCATCTTACAGCCTATGTTAGCAAAAGATTACTTTATGGAAGCTCTTTTTGATTGAAAAAGAGAAGAACAAATTAAACCCCACATAAATGCTATGACTCATCGAAAACAAATAAAGGTATCTCGTTATGGACTGTCATTTCAGGCCTCAGGTTACAAAAGTTATTGCTAATTTTTATTAAACCTGTATGCATGACCACAGTCATTGTTGGGTTATAATAATAAAAATGTAAACAAGAAGGCTTATATTGCAAATACTGTAGCATAGGGCTCATGGCCCACCCATGCCTTCCTGCTAAGAAATTGTTTTGTGTCTTTGCTAATATAACTACTCGTCTCCCAGGAAGGAAGTTTTCTTCTCTGTAACCAGCAACAAAATTGAATGTATTATAGATATCTCTTTACGTCTTAATTGTCATAGGAAAAGAGAAATCAGAGGTGCTGAATTAATGCAGTTAAAATAGAATGATTCAGAAATTGTTTCCTTTTTCTGCTGATTTTTCCTCTTTTTGCATTTCATGTTGTCTCTTTTGTAGTACCATAGAATCACAGATCACCCATCCATCTACCACCAAGATGTATCAAATCTAAGATAAAGAGACCTTTATCTAATTCTCTCTGCCAAATAGCTTCAGATGATGCCCAGGCTGCCTTCTTTAACTGCTACTACGTTGGAAAGAAATACTGAAAACAATGTTATAAAAACAGACAAAAAAAGTCACTGGCTCCAAAAACTGTGCCTATAAATGTTTATTTTTAGCAAGTATATGTGACAGTTTTTCAATCCCATTCATTTAAGAGATCCCAGCTGAGCTGCTGACTGCAGCATGAGCTTAGCTGCCAGCAAGCCTCTGGACACCTGTGTGAGGAAGCTTATACTCAGTGTCTGCACCCTGAACAATATTCAACCCCAAAGACAGATGAGATTAATCCAGCACCACAAACCAGGGGTTTTTTTCCATTTGTGACCTCATTAGGTAATAAAGTAAAGTTGAAAAGTGTTTCTTCCACCTTTTCCTCAGCTTATGGCACATTTTTCTATCTTAAAACTCACAGAGTGGGTTTATTCATGTTTCTCTGTATCTGGAGATGGAAAATGCATTTTTACCTTAAATCTCAGAAGAAAAGGGTGTCTTCCTTGCATGCTTAAAGCAAGTAGATCATATTTATTCCAAGTCCCTGTTCTCAGTCTTTCAGGCAAAGAAGGGCAGTAGGTAATACCACAGACTCCAACAGGTACATTGCTATGTGTGAATACTTGGACACGATGTCCATGTTGACTGTAGTAGGTTATTAAAAATCAGTTCAGAGTTGTGTCTTCTCACTTCTGCCTCTGAGTGTCAGGTACATTGTTTCCACCAGTTCCCAGTTCCAACCTGGAATTTATCCCTGTTGAAAACTGGTGTCTAAGACAAATGGACAGATCCTTGCCAGAAGAAATCTCTCTTTCTCTCACCTTTGACAACAGTGGGGGTCTAGATACTAGACTGAACTAGATTTCTCACTTCAAGGTAAGTGAGCTGGACCCCACAGTTGGTACCTCCAGTTGTGAGCACTAAGAGGAATAAGTGTGGGACTCAAGCTGGGCAGAAGCCCAGCTGTGCTGTTGCTGCAAATGATTGCCCTTAGAAACGTGTTCAGCTTGAGAGGGACAGTGATTTCTTATATCATTAAAATCAAATCCTGCCCAGTTGTGCTATCAATAGCACACAGCGAAGCAAAGCATAAATAACCCTTCAGATGGATCTGAATGCCTTGCACGAATTCCTTACACTCAATATAATGTCAGCAAGAATTTGTCCATTAGTGCACACTGAGACAATTGTATGCTTATATTTATGGAATTGCAGGACAGCTGAATCTATCTGTCTGGATTGTATTACAAATATATAAGTCAAAGTCTTCTAAAGAAATCCCAAACTTTACACTTGAGAATGACTATGTTTTGAGTGTTGAAGCTCTACATTTGAGGTTGCCTGCAAAACAAATTTGCACTTCTAATTAAAGCTGCTGAAAGACAGAGTAATACTAAATAATAATATTAGCACAAAGAAAATTTGCCTTAAAAAATGCTGGCAAATTAGTAGAGAAGGCAAAGATTAATCCTGATGCAAAGAAACAAAATATGCAGTACATCTGTAACTTAAAAGTTGCAGAAAAAAAGAAGGGTAGACATATCAAAAGATAAAATTTATTACTTGAGAAAAGCAAGACTCCTTACTGTACCAAAGCCCACCACTGTCTGATATTCTAATTAAAAAGCATTTCTTAACTTGCACACTTTCTTAAACTGAGAAATGTAGGAATTTTTTTCAGTTATGAAAAGGGAATAAAAATGTTTGAACCAATATGCTGCAGTAATTGTCCTTAACAATTTGTCCCTAACACTAGATGTAAATGCAAATTGTAGTGTCTCCCAAGTCATATTCTGCTTCACAATACCACAAATACTGCAACACTGTGTGACAAAGAGTAACATTAAAATAGGAAAAACCTGTGAAACTTTCAATCAAATGTTGACATTATGAAGGGAAAATATAGTAAAAAATTGTACAGAAGTTCAAACTGAAAATTTCTAAATATAAGAATGAAAATATAATGTGAAAACTTCAGGTTTTCTTGGGAAAAAGAACTGTTTTGACTAACTAGAGATGAGTAATTACCATTTGGAAATTTCTTTTTTAAATTTGCTACTGTGGTTTCTAATTATTCAAATACTTTACAGAAACTAACTTAGAGCAATGGTAAAATATTTTTTTCTTTTGATATTTTACACTTAGCAAGAGTAAAGGTAGCTTAAACTGCTAGTCCTGTTTCTCTTCTCTGGCTGGGCAGTGGCAGTCACGCTTGGTAGAGGAGGACTCTCTCTTTTGGCAGCGAGAGGGATTATGGGAGGAAAGAGAGACAAATACAATCCTCCAGAGCTCTTTGCCCACAGAATTTTCCTTTTCTCCTTCTTATGGCCATTGAGACTCAGCTGAACCCAGAAGTTCCCCAGCCTTAGGCTGACTGGGAATTCAAAATTCAGGCAAATCAACAATAGCATGGGTAAAATGGAAAGGAATAGCTTACTGGTTTTTACTAATACAGGAACAGACACATTTGCTAATTGATTTCAAGAAGTTTTAACAAAAGGAGTACTTCTTTTACCTGCTATGTAATGTCATCATAGCTGAAAAGGTAACCAATAGAAACGAGTTCATGAAAAAAATTCACGCCATCTATACACAATTAAGTTCTGAGATCCCAAAGATTCATATGCCTGTAAGAAAATCCTAGAGGTTGTTGCCAGTACCCCCACCTTGCTCTGTTATCTTTCCCTAAGGATTCACTGTTTCCTGCTGCTGGAGATGTGGCCCTGGGCAAAAAGACCCAGTAGAGCACTGCTTATGCTCTTAAGTCAGTGTACTTGTTATCAGGATAGGGAATAAGCAATTTTCTTATCATTATTAATGGAAATAAGGAGAGGGTTTTTTCCCACTATGCAGTCTCTTTCCCCAGGACTGTGCAACTCCAGTGCTGGAGCCTGCATAATCCCAGTAGCACAGCTGGCTCTTGCTAGGTGCTGTGAAGAAAGCATCCAGAAAGTGCAGGAGATGGATGGGCTGAGGGGAATCATCAAGGCCTGGTGATTTTCTGATGAGATGAGGAGATTCAGAATCAATGTGGATGGATAAAGCACGTACAGCTGGGACTGAAATGTGAGGGTAGAAGGAGGCAAATATTGAGAAGCTGATTGCTTACTTGGTGCTTGCAGATGATCCCTGTGGAATAAGCACATAAATTTATGAGTGAAAGGCAGTCTATCCAAATTTCTCCTGTACCCATAACTGTGAAAACTGGATAGTACTTGATGTAGAAGCACTGGCATCTTTTCTACTCCTTTTTGCACCACCAGGCACCTCAGAACCTGTGTGAACTCTGTCACACAGCAAACTCCCTTTCTGTCACACAGTGAGGACCAGAAAGCCTCCAAATTTAGACTATTTTAGATCCAGAAGGGGGACCTACATCCTTTCTCACTTAGCTTTTTTTATACAGGTACTCTGTAAAAGTATATATTCTTATTTGGGGCTCATTTATTTAGACTGTCAGGAATGTTATGAGATCACTTAGGCTGAAATTTCAGGACACAATTCTCACTTACATATTAACTAATTATAACTGTGGTTTTGTTCATTTTTTAAAGGAATGACTCTTTACTTCATATATATGCATAGTTTCATTTTCAGCTGCACTCACTGATGTCAGTAGAAAAACATGTATGAACTGGTGGGTAGGATCAGTGCTGAGATATCAAATGTTAGAAACAAGTGTCAGCATTAAGGATCAGTCATTCTTTTTCTCTCTTTTATTCTTTTTTAATGGTGAGTTCTCCTGTATCTCCTCTCCGACAGCTTTACATCCTGAGTTGTGCTGAAGAAATTTGCACTCATTTAACTTTGACAGTGTAGTAAACTCAAAGTCTGTTTGGTTTACATCAGCCTAAATTATAGCTCGTAGAAACGCTTTAGCTCAGCTAAGAAATATCCATGAAAATTAGGCTAGATTGAGTTAAATCAATGGAAATAGCTGCATTCAATCTGGTTTATATTGCTGAGTTAGAATTTGTGGCAGTAGCAGGGGAAGGGAACTTACTTTTTTTTCCCAATAAAGATTCTGAGTTACTGATTCATTAAGGAGATAAAATGAAATCTGTACAAGTAGTTGTTTTTGGTAGCCAATACCCTGTGTTAAAACATGGGAAAATATGCAGTCCATATCTTCAATATAATTTTTTTTTTTTCTAGTGATACTTCTAGCTGAAGCTTACCATCTTAGTCTAACAACCTTGTGAGAGCTAAACACAAGTAATTTTTACTTTCATGTAATTTGACAAACAGGCCATATTATGTTAATTAATTACACAAAGCCATAAAAAATGTTAAAAATAAACCTGTTTGCTACTGGAAAGAAATAAAAAATGATATATTAGGTCTTTGATATGAGGTTTTCTTCTTCAGTTAGCTAGAACACCTTAAGCTCATACCAGTAAATATATTCTAGATGACAGCATAAATGCTTTCAAGTTCACCTGTATCTGTTTTTGTATTGAGGCCTTCGCTTTTTTTGAAGGAATTGCCGCAGTTTCTTGCACATTGGTGCAATTTTGGTGCAATCACAGCAGGTTTATTCCATAGGCACCAGCCTGGAAGCTGTGCTCAGGGATTGCCTGTGGCACTTTCAGCCATCGGGGGACTCGAGGGCCCGGAGCAGTCAGTGATCAGCACCATGGACAGCTTCAAACTACGTACAAGCGGCGACTTCTCCTCCGAGGGACTGGACGAAGTCTAATCCAAAGGGAAGAACCGGAACCACCAGCAGCATACACGTGCGGAGCCATTGCCAGCTGCTTCATCCCCTTGATCCACTCATGCTGTGTTGAATCATTTGCGATGAAGGCACAGCCCCTGAAGGTTTCTCAGTAATTAGGACTCACAATCCAGGCGCCCTTGGTTCTGTGCATACCCCACTTTTTGCTAGCAAACACATGGCCATCGGCTTTCTGAGGTCTGGCAGGCAGGTGGTAGTGATGCCTCTGGAGATTTTGAGGAGGTTTGTCAGGAACAGACCATGTATGTGTCCCTGAGATCACTTCAATATCATCAGCCCAGTCATGTTCCTGCCTGGCACAGCACTCAGTGATCTCACATATAGATTGAACTAGACATCAGACAGTGTTTGTCTCTTTCCTATTTTGTCATTTATTTTAAAGATGTACTGTTTCAATGAGGTCCTGAGCAGCAGCAAGTTGTGGAGATGAATGTTGTCCATAAGGGACTGTAAACAAGAAATCATCCTGATTTCTCAGAAAGGTCAGGGACATGGATTTGTCACCTAATGCAAACAAAACTCCTATTCCTGTGCCTCATCAAAGGACCTTAGCAGAGGGGCAAGAAGCAACGCACGGCTTATCTAGCAAAAAATGTTGCTTGCTCACTGCGAATTCACACAATAGTTTTTGTTTTGTCTAAAAGTCTCAAAGTTTCTTTGATGTACCTGTTGGTTGGCAGACTTTCAGTTTAGATGCAGTACTATTATGCTTGAATGCAGCAAATCTCAGTCTTTTTTTTGCTTGAGCATAGGGGAGGCCTTGAAAATAGGGAGGAAAAGGTTCAAAACCCATTAGTAATTCTTAGTGCTTCAGCTTACAGAATTGCAATACTTTTCAGTATAGTTTCATATATCTCGACAAGTTATTAAAGGTTAGAACTATTTTTTAGTGAGCTGTATTAACATTTTAGTAAGGGCTGGTAAATACAGATGAAAAATTCACCTTTTATTTTTCTTGAGTACAAAACCTACTTTTAAATCATCAAGGGATTTATTTTAAGGCACTTAGCGGAAAGTGTTCAAATAGTTTATTTTCATGTAAATTTCATGGCAAAACCTAGTGTGATAAGGCTTTCAGAGACTTAATAAACACCTTATATCGTAAATGAATCAGTAATGCTCTGATTATTGAGTCCTTTTGTTTCTCAGTAAAAAAGTTATCTGGAATATATATATATAGTGGAATACCACTAAAAAGTAGTGGTATTAAGTTAACATCTCCTTGCCAAGGATACAGTGTTATTTGTTGGGACATTTTGGGGTTTTTTTAGAAGTCTTGATGTCTACAGCATTCATGTGTTTTTTAGGTGGCTGCTGACAAACTTGGGGTCTGCAAAACACCCCTCCTGAGATCTGACACTTGATCTCAGAGAACAGGAGATTGCTATTTTCATTCACAAATAGCAACATAATTACATTATCATAAAAGTCACATTGCTGTTGGCTGTATCGCAAATGCCCATGAAAGTCCTCTTGACCCCAAAGGTGGCATCTCATACAAAAATTTTTTATATAACTGAAATAGCTCCCTCTGCTCATGTCTGCAGGATGTAAGCAGCAAGAATCAAACCATAACAACACTTTAACATCAGTAAAACCACCATTCAAAGTATCTTAAAATGTTTATTTTGTTTTAAGGTCACCGTAAAATAGAGAAAATAGTTACTGGTAAATTGAAAGGAAAAGTTCATGATCTCAGCTACTGGTGTGAAAATTTAGACTCACTCCAATAAAACCAGTGGAAATGTTCCACTGTCCAGTGCTGCAGTTCAAACCAGATTTGGGATCAAAGACTGAAACTGCATCTTCTAAACATCAGAAGCAACAACAAAACCAGGAATAATAATTTTTAGCCTGCTTTCTTAAGGAGATGAGGCTCTCACAGGCATGCTGTATCTTCTGTCCCATCCTCAATAACCTGGAGGCCACTATTTTAAGGAGATTTAACAAAACAGTATGAATTTCAAAGACGTTGTGTCTCTGGGTGTTTTCCTGAAATTAGACAAACCAGATGTTTAACCTCAGCCAGCAGCTAAGTGTGATGCAGCCACTCTCTCAGTCCCCCCTCAACCCCAGTGAGTAGAAGAATCAGAAAGAAAGTAACACTCATGGGTAGAAATAAGAACAATTTAATAATTGAAACAAAATAAAATATCATAAAACAATTATAATGGCAATAATAACAATAATAGTAAGGGCAAGGAGAGAGGGAGAGGAGTAAAGCTCAAGAAAACAAGAGATGTGCAGTACAATCTCTCACCACGCTCTGACTGATGCCCAGCTCATCCCTGAGTAGCAATCAGCCTTTCATAGCCAATTCCCCCTGGTTTATATAGTGAATGTGACATTCTGTGGTATGGAATACCCCTTTGGCCAGATCAAGTCACCCACCCTGGCCATGCTCCGTCCTGACTTCTTGGCCAACAGCAGAGTATGGGGAACCAAAAAGCCCCTGACTTAGGGTAAGCACTACTGAGCAACAACTGAAACACCAGTGTGTTGTCAACATGATTCTCACACTGAATCCAAAACACTGCACTGTACTAACTAAGAAAATTAACTCCATCCAAGCCAAACCAGAACAGTGTGTTACACAGGACCTAATAAAGGGACAGTCAGCAGCAGAGTTGGGAGGTAAATGTAGAACCCCGAGTCACAGCCTGCAGCTACAGGTAAACTATTTCATTAATTACTCATGAGCTGCTGTGGGAGAGAAAGTAGATTTGTGAGAAAATGGAAAAGTGCACAGAAATTTTCAGCAAGACTGGATATATGGTAGTCAATAAAAATCTTGTAAAAGCAGCATTCATGATGTATTTCTGGCAGTACTTGGCAGCCCTTCTTAGCCAGGGTTTAACTACACACAGCCCAGGTCTTTCTTTTACCAGGGAGTTTGGGATTTGCAGCAGCAACACCGATAGAACTCCCTGCACACCTGCAGTGCACTTCCGGCCTCAGCAATAAACAAAAAAAGACCTGTTAATCTCCAGGATGTCGTGCTGGTTTCTAACTGCTCCCTTTCCAAATTTCCCCCTGGTTTTGCCATAGGCAGGGGTGCTGCAGGTATCTGTAAAGCCCTATCCTCAGACAGGGAGCCCTCAATTTTGCATTGCCTTCCAGGACTTGGTTTCAGTTCCCTTAGGGAAAAGCACTGCAGCTGTCCTAAAGCACAACTTTTTCCCAGTGGGAGGGAAAGAGCAGTGTTGCAGCTCCTTGTGTGCCACCGCAGGCAGCTCTCATGGACTCATTCCTTGTGATGGAGTTTCAGAAATGACTCCCACAGAGACCTTCTGGGTCATCTTAGTGCTGCTGTTTGTTGATGTAAATCAGGAATATGCTGGCACTCTGCCATGGTGGCAGGGCTGCACCCACAGGTGGAAGTGTGCCCACCACACTGAACAGGTCCTGTCCTTGCTGCTCCACCCGGATGGCCAGCAGGACTCCTGGAAATGTGCCAGCAGCTCTGCTAATAGGTGGACAGCTTCTTCTGTGCTGTTGGTAGATATATTCATCTGTACACACAGCTGTCTCTGATTCCTGCAAGAATGGAAATTAGTTTATTTCCCAGAACAGACAGCAGAGTGTTATAATTAGCAAGTGACTACAAGGTCACCTGCTCCATATGACTTAATTTAGGCAATTATTGTCTACACTGTATCTAACAATTGCTTAATAAAAATACTCTATTTGTTGAAAAGGCTTTGTTCTGTGATTTTTTCTTTTCAGTCCTAAGATGTGATGCCCTTCTTCAGTTTGGCTTCAGTTGCTGCCCTCACGGTAGTGACCACTGTCCTGACAGGCCTCTTCCTTCACTGCCTGATGAGGGACAAAGCATCCTGCTCTTGTTCTTTCTTTTCCTCCTGCAGGTTGCTGCCCTGAGCAGCTGGAAGCGATGGACAGGAGCAGCCTGAGGTGGGACAAGGCTACTTGAGGAAACCAACTCCTCACCCCAGGTGAGGGAGTGCAGATAAAACCAAGAGTTTTGCAGCTGGGGACCAGTGATACTACAGCAGGCTCATGCTAGAAGTGCTGCCTCCAGTTTCAAACAAACAAGACTAATTCGAGTATGCTTTTATGTATTTTTTTTCTTCAAAGTGCCTGCAAGACCTTGCTTTATGCTGTGGTGTGCTAAAGGGTAGCTCTGTCATGTCATGGAAGGTCAAATATCCCCGTGTGCCTCACTGGCCTGGCACATTAGCACAGGTAACACAACCCACAGCCAGCACAACACAAAGAAATACAATTGCTCACAGCCTGTCCTAGTTTCCATACCCACATCCACAAGGTCAGGTTTCTCCCAAAGACTATGACATTCTCAGTAGTCTCCAGTGGTCCTGCTCCTGCCAGAAATGACCTCCAGTTCCACTTGAAAGACTGAAATCTTATCACAATCAACATTTCCCAGAGCTTGGCAGGTGCCATAAATCCCTGCTTACTTTACTCAGGTGAGTGGTAACACTGCTTTTAACACCTTTAGTACTATGAGGAGTGCAAGCAAGGGGCTCTGAGCAACCTATTCCCGTTCAACATGTTGAATTGAAGGGGGGTTGGGGCTAGGTGACCTTTAAAAGTCCTTTCCAACACAAACTATTCTATAATTTCATGATTTCATTTCATATGAGCAAAAAATATGAGATATTTCAAAACCTTGCTCTTTTTATTTCTGGTCTTCAGATTAGATGGAAATTTGTGCCCTATATTTAAGATATAGTGTTGAATTTTTGCCTCTACTATCACAATATTCCTGTCTACTAAAGCATCTCTTGGCATGCTACAGAAATTATACATTTATCAGCCAAATCTGTTTCCAGTTGAGAGAAAAAATAGATTTTGCTTGGGAGCCTCAGAGTATTTTAAATAGCAGGGTGATTCCCCAGAATATACAGATGAGCAATTACCACCTTTAAATCATGCACTGTATGTTACTGCTCCC
Organism: Coloeus monedula; assembly: GCF_965178545.1. Classification (NCBI taxonomy): domain Eukaryota; kingdom Metazoa; phylum Chordata; class Aves; order Passeriformes; family Corvidae; genus Coloeus; species Coloeus monedula. The sequence continues at coordinate 84,005,587 of NC_138782.1, forward strand.
ATGAATAATGTATATGCCAAGTTAGCATTATAAAATAAAATGGTGCTACATCATAATCTGCTCCAGGTGACCTAAAGATACTGGGATCCTTGACAGAAGGGGAAAAGCATAGCACAATCCTCACTCTGCCCATCACCAGGAAGCATCCATAGCAAAGGGAGAGTCTCACCATCTAACCTGAGATTCTGCACTGAAGAGGTTTGAGCTGGTGCTAGTAGCTGGACACTGCCTTTTATAATCACTGAAAAGAAATAGGCAATTTCAGGGTGCAATTTCTATGGTCAGTTTAATGTTTTCTTTATGATGACATGGTGCAATGAATCCTTATCTACTCACTCTGACAATATGTTTTGAGAGAAGGCTCTGAGGAAAGGGCTTAACCTTCTTTTCCAGACCATTTTTGGCCTAAATTGCTTGCTTTCTTTTCTTTCCTCACCGACTTCAGGGAAATATCATAGAACCAATAGGTTAGGATTTGATTCTTTCCAACAAGAGGGTGCAGCGCTGTAGGTCCCGTGCAGACAAAGCTGTCAGCCACACAAGCTGTTGATCAACCCTTTTTCCTATACTTCACACCTTTACTATTTCCTGCAGACTGTTTTAAACAAACAGAAAAATGTAATTGCCTGAGGAACTAAATGACTTTCCAGTCAGTAAACACACAGTTCACAGAACCCGGGTCTTTTGTTGACCCGTCACTCCCAATGCACATGAGCGTGGATCAGATCTTCAGCTGGTGTAAAGAGACTTGGCAACACAGATCTCCCCATTTTGTGATCTGCACGGATATATCCCCATGGAACAGACGTCCCCATTCTGTGGTCTGCATGGATATGCCTATGTCATGATCTGCGTGGTTATCCCCATGTTGTGACCTGCACAGGGGTTCCCATATCGTGAACTGACAGCAGTTCAGTTCTCCAGCAAGAGTGGGTTAGCAACTCCTGCACATCAGGGTGAATTGGCACTGAGGCTTCTTGCTGATGTGAAGTTCAAATTCCTTCAAGCAAACAACTAACTTTTGCTTGTGGATGGAAAAGGGACAATCGGATTTCTAGCGAACAATATTCACTGAGATTTATATTATTCAGCGAGCTATTATTTCCTGATGTAATTGCAGTAATGAGGAAAGGAAAAAAACATCTTTTTCTTGGTTTAGGGTCAGAGGACCCTATCAAGGAAAATACTGTCATAAAGAAAGTATTTTACAATCAATAAAAAGCCAATTATGCCAAAAAGGAAATAGAAGTGTTTAAATGACAGAGTAACAAGAACTGTAATAATTATAGGCTTTAGTAGAAATTCTGAAATGTGAAAATGTATGAAAAACTCAATTTGTAACAGATTAACATAGTGTTACAGATCAGGTCAGGTTAAAAAATAATCTTCCCTGTTTAAAGAATAGGTTGCTTTTTAACAGAAGGTAAACTGTAGGTAACATGAAAGGTCAGGATTTTGGTACAGTCTGAAAGAAGTACTGATAAAAATCCACAGGTACAAATACTGTCCTTCTAAAAACAGTGCCAAAGGGGTACCAAAGAGGAGAAAAAGGGTCTGGATACTCAAATCCTACAGAAACTCCAGTATCTCTGGTGCCAAAGATCAGGTTTAGAAGGACAGTTGACTGTATTTATCAAACTTACTTGCTGTACTAGTTTGAAAACAAACCAGTGGGAGGCACCAAGTCAGAATAACAATTTAATGGGGAAAATTAAAGGAAAGGAAAGCAACTGAAAGAAAACACTGGTTCAAACTGACAGAGTCAAGATATAACCTGAGTCCCTGTTAGTCAGGGTGGTGGTAGCAGTCTGGTAGAATGGTGGCTGCAGTCCTCTGAAGCGGTGATCCTGTAGAAAAGAGGGTCTGCTCTTCCTCAGAAGGTCCAGTGGTGGCTGTGTAGCTCCTGTCCTCTGGACAATCAGTGGAAAGGGTTGTCTCTGGTGTTCAGAGTCCCAGATTATATCCACGCTGGGATGCTTGGTTCCTCCCTCTGGGTGGAGTATCTCACAATGGGGTAATGAGCCATGAGGCCAAGTGTTGATTAGGCTCATTAACAGAAGATAGTCCGGAGGGAGTTATCTCTGAGTCAGGCGGCAGGACAATGATGGGCCATTAACAGCAAGATAGTCTGGGGGGAGGAGGCAAGGAAACACTGCCCCACCTGATTTGAACAGCTCATGAGGATGGTAATAAAATACACTGCAACCCAGGACACTTGCTGACTCTCTCTGGAAACTCCAAACTACTTAGTTTCCAATAAAGCATGCAAGGGAGTATGCACAAGCCCTCTGCAAGTTGAAGACTGTGTTACAACTTTCATGTTCTTCTATCTTCCAACTGCTCTTTCTTTGTCTCATGAACTTGTATTTCCACATTGCTCTTCTCCAGACAGCCTCTCCAAGGACCATAAACAGGGTGCTCAAGCTGGGGTAGAATGTGAGGCACATTCAGTAAATTCAGCCTGCAGAAACCATCCATGGCACACAGCCCTAGGTGCTCCACAAAACTGATATAAGCACAAAGGTGAGGGTACATCATCAGAGACCCCTTCCGAAAAAAATCAAGACACAACCCCCCTACACCCACCTCCCCCCGGTCATATTTTAAATTATTGACACAACTGATCAGGACAAAGGTCAAAATAAATCTCATGCAAACACAGTAAAAAAGTTAATCTCAGACAAAAGTCAAGATTTTCAGTTGATGGAGGGGTGTATGTGTGTGTTTGTTTGTTCATTTGTTTAGGGTGAGTTTTCCACTTTTATGTTGTTTATCCAGTTAAAACAGTGCTGTTTCCTGCTCCTCTCTTTTTCTGAACACAATCCACACAATCCACCATTGGAGCATAACTGTTCAAGGCTTGACCAGTTGATACTATAGACATAAAACCACACTGCTGCACTTAGCAGGGCTGTCCTGCACTGTTTATTCAGCCAATTTGCCATGAATTGATGCCGTTTTCTGAGTGGGGGTGCTTCCACAGGATACGTCAGCATGGCTTTGTCTGTGTTTGTCTTCTCAAACAGCTCCCCACGAGTCTAAATTTAGAGCACTGCCAGCCTGCCTTATCAGCTAGACACATAAAAGGTGGGGTCAGTTTAATTAACATTTACACAGCTCTGCTGCAGAGTCCCCTGAACGTAGCAGTGATGGGAATCACGTGCAGACAGCAACACAGAGATGTAAGAGGGAGTCCACACTTCCTTTTTCTCCGTGTCGGCAGGGCAGTACTCACAGCTCCTGTGCCTTATGCATCCGTGCTCCCACTCTGGGTGCTGCCCTTGAAGCTGGCAGCACTGGGGTGCGAGTGACAACTTCTGCAGCCTCCCTCCCAGTGGCTGCAGGGAGGGACAGGGTACAGCCACAACCTGTGGGGCCTCTATGGACACCATGGTATGGGACCAGTCCCAGCAATGGTAGTGGCACCACAGTCTCTGTGAGACAAGAGAGCCAAGTTGGAGATGAAGCATGAAGCATCAGCACTGAGAGGACCCCAAATTATGTGTGTCACCTCAAGGACGAGTTTGGCACGCAGATACAGCGTGTTGTCCATGGGAAGGCTCATCCTCTGGCCTCAGCAGCTGCTGACGTTGGCCAGCCTGCCCTTGTCCTCGGGGCTGCAGCATCCTACTGGAGTTAACAGCTGGACTGATGGATGGATAGGGACAGGGACAGTGCTTTGGTAGGGCCATGCTGTTTGCTTCACTTCAGCTCAGGTAAAACACAGCTCATCCCAAGGCATGATGTGGGTTTGGTGTGGTGCCATTAGGTGAAAGTGGCAGGCTGGCTGGGCAGAAAGAGAAGAGAGGGAAGGGTCACCCTACTGCTGTTTCTCCCTGCAGCTGATGTCTCCTGCAACAGGGGCTGTATCTGCATGTTTGCAGTTGGGATTTGTGATAGCTGAAGTAATCTGGTAATTCTGAATTGCCAAAGAGAAAGTGTTCAGCTATTTCTGTGTAGTAAGGATTTTACACTAATAGAATGGCATTAGGCAATATGACACGAGTAAAATTATTTTCCCTGTTTCATGTGCTCAGCCCAATTTTAAAACCATAATCAACCAAACAGAAAGACACAGAGGGGGAAAAAATGAATTAAAAAATTAATTCAGAGGGAGCACTTACACCCGGATTAGTGATTTAATTCAATGCATGAATTACTGTAGGCATGCATAATTCGGAGTCAACTTTGTACTTCTCCAACTCAGACAGGAAAAAAAATTCTGATGCTTACCGTCTGACAAATCGTAAGTGGGATGTTCTTAACTTTTGTACTCAAGTATCAACATTACTTGGATTTCTTACAAGACTGGGAGCCAAATGAAGGGCAGGATCTGTTATGCTCAAGATTTCAGAAGACCTCACTAGCCACCAGTGTTATGGATCTGGTTTTCACCAGTGACTTCCATAGGTGCAGTGAGTAGCTCACAGAGAGAGCTGGGAATGACATCAGCGGTGCTTTCAATGTGGGCAGCAAGGACTTTGTGTGGTTGTCTGGGAAAGACATTACAGGCTGGCAGCAGTCCACAGACTCAGCTACTTTAGAAACCACTGATGTAATTTATGACATAAATAGTGTTTTCCTGCAGCCTTGAAACCTTTCAGAAAATAAATAACACCTCATTTTATGGATACACCTTACAAGTCTTTCCATCAAGCACATGTATTTGGGTTATACAAGAGAAGGCAGTAATAGCCCTTAAGGGAATCATCACAACATTAAGTGACTTTTGACACCAAGCGAAGCGTTTATGCCAAAAATAGTAAGTAAATATTCATATTCACACATATTCACACATACATTGATCTTTAACCTATGATATTTACTAGTAGCTGCTAAGAGAGTACCAGCCTAGCTATTATAAGAGAGTACCTGGCCTAGCAACACATACATTGATCTTTAACCTATGATATTTACTAGTAGCTGCTAAGAGAGTACCAGCCTAGCTATTAGACACAGTGGAGTAAGTGTACGTCAGGGAGGGATGGAAAGTTTTTCTCTAATTATAGTAATCCTTTTTCCCTTGTACTCAGAAGATTCAGTCTTTGGAGAGTTTTGGTACTGAAGTTACCATCAGTCCCAAATGTGACACTGCTACGTCAGCACTAGAGTTTTAATCCATAGTGCCAGGCTCCCTCTGATTTTGGATCTAGAAATTTTCTGTCTGCCCCTGAAACACAAACATAGGGAGAGAACTTTTTAATATCAATTACAAATGAAAATATCATTGTTTAACAGCTTGCCTGAAAATCCTTTGCAAATGCCAAAAGATCTCACAAGATCAGGAGAATTTTTATGTTGTTCAGAATTTTATGTAGAATAAAGTAAAAAGAGGCTCTGAAGGGAAATGCTGCTGATCCACTTAAAACTGCACAGTTTTACTAAATGCAGGACCTTTGGTATTTTCTTCCTCTCTTTCTGTTTAGTTATTGATTTAATTTTTAAAAACTGTGAAAGCAGAGGCTGTAGGAAATGTGAAAACATTTTCTTTCTAAAATAAAAGAAATCAGCTGTTCATATCTAGCTCTGGTGAAGAACTTCAGAGGTAAATTTCATTGCTTCGTTCCCAGAGGAGGCTTACATCCCTCCTTTTTTTGGTTCTCTGACTCTAGTAAGTACAAGGCTGCTCAGTCTTCTTATGGAACATGGTTAAAGGAGGATAACAGTAATGTCCTGGCACCTTACCTGGGAAGTGAGATCACAGTAGTGGTTCAAATACCTATTTCCACCTCCAAGAAAATGCCCTCAGCACAAGAGACTGGGTGAACACAGGATCTCCTGGACAAAGGCTGTGGGAGTCATGAGCATGTAGGCAAGGACACTCAGTGGAGAACCCAGGGCTTTTCATCAACTTCATTTTATGCTATCCTTGAATATAAAAATAGAAGTATTTCAGGTTACGAAATCCCACACTTCGGTGCTCCCAAAACTAAATACAACTTGTTGGTAATTTGGTTTTGATCAGTCTTTCTCCTATTTGGCGAACTCCATTTCTCTTACATCCAGTGTCACAGTTTGAAGTAGAGCAGTGGCTTTATAGCTAAAGAAATAGTTATGGTCATGAACCTTCTACCGTTTCTTCACCTGGCCCACTGTGGCAGATGTGATAAAGCCAGGTCAGCTCCATTAACAGCCCCAGAAACACCACCTTGATGAGACATGGCTGCATTCCTTCTAGCCCAAAATGCTCCTTAGAGGCCAAGGAGCAAGGAGCATGCATGAAGTCCAAGGTGCTCTCCTTGGCCCTCATCCAGCCTCAGGTCTGATGGGGAACTTAATTTCAAGAGGAACCTTTGCACGGCAGAAAAATGTCTCCAGAGTAAAAAGTAACAGCACTTACTTCCACAAATATAAATCCATCAAAACATAGACTGCAAGCTGTTGCTCTAAAATGCAAATACATTTTCCAGGACTTGAAAGCACAAATTCACCTGCTCTTCTTGTCTATGCTAAATCCTTTGTGGGAAATCTCATGTGAGTCCTTGGGTTCTCTCCACATGACACCACACTGGCTGTGGGAATACACCTGGCAAACATAAGCCCTAAGACTTTAGATAACATGCTGGTGCAGTTGGTATTGGTTATATGCTTTGGTGAAACAGATTTTATGGGTGATTTTCTTGGAAGATGTTGGGAGCCAAATGCCCCCGAGGACGTTTTGACTGACAGTAATCACAATAGGTTTTTTTGGTGAACAAAATCTCTGGGCTGGCTGGTGCAGGTGCTGTTTATGTCCTCTGTAACAAAATTCGTAAGGAAGTCCTTGAGACTTACTTTCATGTCACTTATAGAAATATCATCCTGTAATTGTCCTTTTGGCCTTTTGCCTGGAAAATGGGATTTCTCCTGTTTCTCTTCTCCAAGTCATTGCCTCAAACGTTTGCCAGTTCCTAGGTTTGTAGGAAGGAAAGCTGCTGAGAAGTGGTCAGGCTGAGGATGAGGTTTCATGCAGAAAAGGAACCTGCAGTCACCACCACAGCAGTAAGGTTTGTGGCCGAGTGAGGGGTATATCCCCTCCTTTTAATTTTCTCTTGTCAAATGACTTCTCACAAGTAGAACAGCTATAAATGGCTACTCTGGCATTTTTCAAAAAGGAATTCATAAAAAGGAATATGCAAACCTCAACTTATTTTTAATGCCTTTTTTAATAAGTACTGAAGGTTCTCAACACTCCAGGGGAAGCAGAAGGAGTGGTATATGCAGCCTATTTTTAGACTCTCAAATGTTACTTCCAGTGCATCCAGTAATGTATTGCCGATTTCTGGATGGTAGAACAGCCATCGAACTAATTTAATTTCTCAAAGCCTATCCAAAATTCATTAAGTGTCTTCAGCCATCTGAATTTTCACCACCCATCATTAGTCTGGCTGTGCTGAACCTTCCCATCACTTGAGCCAACGTGCCTCTACCACACTGTGCAAATGCCTTGCAACCCACAACGTATAAGGCTCTGATGTGGTGGCAGCTGGGTAAATCATTCTCATTTTCTGGATCCATCATGGAGACAGTAACTGCTCCTCTCACATTCAACCTTTCTGTTTCATAGGAGGAGATTACAAGATTACAGGCAATGTTTTCAGAACTGGATTTCAAATGTATGAGTACTGGCAGGCACACACTGTGAAATACGGTCCAGTTGATATTCAGCACAAAATTTCCCATCGTCAGTTCTAAAAGAAATTGGGCTGCCATGAGTAGAAGGGAAGTTCTTTGTCAGGCTAATACATGATTAATAGCAAGAAGCCAGAGATTAGCTATTAAAAACCAGGTTTCTGGCAGAGTGCATGAGGTTCTACACCAGGAGCACTCAATGCATTCTGTATGTACTTACACTGGCCATTTTTGTATGAAAGCGACACAGTTCAATGTGCTGATGGAAAAGGAGTGGCAATGTGTGCTGCATGGCCTGAAGAGAATACAAAAGAAATCAAGATAGTCTAATCTAAAGCTGTCTGCAAAAATTGTCACCAAAACACTAAATAAGTGGGCAATAAGCTTGCAGGTGAAATTGAGTGCAAATAAAAGCACAGTCAAACTCAAGGAGAAAATTATCTTGACTGCAACATCCCTATCCACAGCCTCTGAAATACCCCTAATGAGCCAGAGAAGAGCTCTTGATATCAATGTAACTAGTTGTCTGGAAATGTCACTCAGTGCTCAGAGAAAGACAGGTAAACTATGAGACGTGGTCAGCAGTATGACTGCTGCAGCAGAGTACAAAATGTTGGTATATTTGGATGTAATACATTTTATTAGTCTAGGTAGTGTAGGTAGAAGCAGTAGATGAGTGTTCTGGATGCAGTGTTCAGTCTTTTCTGCATCTCAGGGAGAGAGAATAAAATGGGAAACATGATTATACCACCTTATAAAAGCATATAAATGCACCTCCAATATTGCTTGCAGTGCCAGTCATCCCAGCTTAAAAAGATGATAAATTTGAAAACTACAGAGATAAGGTGTATGGGAAAGCTTATTTTGAGAGCAGAAAAATGTTGTAGTGCTAGGTTTAGTTTAGCAGCTGCAGCTTTCCCTGAGGGCTCAGTGGAGCTGCTGGGGGCCAGTGTGACTATTTTTGCCCTCCTGTAGTCCATTTCGGACGGCTCCGCGGTTTTGCTCTGGTAGCTCTCAGCTCTACAACACAGTGACGGTGAAGGAGGAGAGAAGGGTCTCCCCACGAGGGTTTCAGAGGACTTTTAATAGTTACACCTCATCCCAGTGATCCCCAGGGGCAGAGAGACCTCGTGATCCGGGCGCAGCGGGGTTTTCTCAGGGGCTATGGGGTGGTACATGGGGGGAGTTGGGGTACAGGAACCCATAGGGAGAGCCTGAGGGAGTGGCCAGGGCTAGGGGCAAGAAACCGGGGGGGAGGTGGGGGGGGAACAATGTGGGATAGGAAAAGCAATGGGTAAACAGATTGCCACAGAAAAATATAGTTTTCAATTCTTCAGCGTTTAGAAAAGAGGTTAGACATGGAACTCTGCATAGACAAGAACTGGTGCTACAGTGATAGGGAAAAGTAATAGGGAAAAACAGTCGATTTTCCTCACAATACAAGGACTGTGAATACCTAACATAATTACTGGGCAGTAGGTTTTAAACAAACAAATGGAAGTGCTTTTTTATGCAATATTTAACTGAATTTTGAAACTCTCTGGAACAATTTAGCACTCTTATGTAGGAGAGGGAATCCAGAACACATGAAATTGCAGGGATATGGGAAGATCAGAAATGTAGGCGTCACATTTAAAAGTCAGCGGCTAGAAGAGGGAAGAAATGTCAAAATGCCCTTGTGTGCACAGGATATTTAGCAAACTGGTGAAAAAATTTATCCTATGAAAGCTTGTGGTGAAGACAAAGGAAGGATGTTCTTTCGATTATCTGTATGTCTGCAAAGAGTTAAAACTTGCTCTGATATGACATAGAGCTTAGCAAATCTTCCAACTAAGTTATGCCCTATTTTAAAATCCTGAATTTGCTACATTTTTAAGCTCTTTGCTCTGTGGTGAGCCTGTCAGGAATTGCTAGTTTTACACACAAAACTCCATAATCCGTGGACTAATCATAAACAAGCACACATCCCCAGACACCTTTTGCCTTGTTCCTCTCACTGCTGCAGTTGCATTTCTGCCTCTTCTGATCCATACAGCTTAGCAGCCACTGACTTAGCCACAGAATAACTTATTCCTTGTGATGCTGGCTCTTCATTGGCCCCAGCTCAGGCTTCATTTGGAGAGCTGTGTCTTGCACAAGTTTGTTTTTTCCAACTCTTTTTGCCAGGTGACTAGCAGGTAAGAGTTTGTGACAGACCAAGCACGGTGGCTCAAGGACACCTCAAATACACATTTAAGGAGTTTTGCCCTCAGAATTATGTCAGCCTAAGGATTAAAGAAATTGCACATTCAGCTGACAGGGACATGCCAGGAGATGGCCTTGGAGAGACACAGAAATCTTCTTCATGGCAGTTTGCCAGGAGAGCTTTTGTCATTCCTCTAAACACTATGAACTCCACTGGGAAAAGAACTTGCTCACCAGCATGAAATGTGCAAAAGGGCATTTGCCCCTCGAATTCAGTCATTGGGCAGAGGTCTCTTCTGGCTACAGCTCAAGGCAAAGGGTGTATGTGGCAGAGACGAGAGGCCATGGGAGCTAAATAGAGCTCAGCAGGGGCAGAGATCAAAGAGTGGCCGTTACCCAAGCTGACTGCAAGAGCTGGTGCAGAGTGAGCGGGTCCTTGGCAGCTCCTCTCCTCCCCAGCAACTTTGGAGCAGCTTTTAACTAAACACAGCGCTGGGCAGAGCAGAGCTTGTGCATGGGAGCTCAGCTTGATGCAGTTTTGAAGGGAAATACTGCACTTCACTTTCACTCCTTCACCCCAGCTGCTCTTGCGCTTGATAGTGACAGGTTATTTGTCCAACCTGCAGAAATGCTGTTTCATGCAACACTTGGCAAATTCTTCATTATGATATCCCAGAGAAATTTCCTTTTTCCACATAATTCAAGTCACAGCAGTCCTGGGAGCATCTTTTTCTCAGATCAAAGCTCCAGAGCTCTAGAAGGACGACCTTTCAGAGCTGCGCCTGCACCAGCTGCTGGTTTCTCACCCAGGAGGGGCATAAGCTGTTGCAGCACCCATGAGGTTCCTGGCAGCTGCCTGTCCCCATGTCCCCTGTGCTCCTTAGCAGCCCAACCAGGGGTGGTTGGGTATTTTGCAAATGTCTCAGGAGTTGAGCCATGGAGGGGAAAGTTATACCCTTGCTATACCTTGTTTTCATAAAGGCTGCCCTTGGCCTTAACTTGCCAGTTTCCTCCCCTTCCCAGCGCAGCATCATGTATGTCCCCTCCTGCAGGAGCCGTGAGCCCTGAGGCGCTGGGTGTTTGGGCTGCTCCTAACACAGGAGGCCCAGATGGGGCAGTAGTTATTCGGTGGCCATAATTACAGAGCCCTCTAATAGCACCACAGAGGGGTGAGCTTGAAAGCTACTTCCCCATGTAGTTGTTTGTGCCCCCAGGTCCGCAGGCTGACATCCCCTACAGTTCACATTGCAGCTCATGGAACTGTACATCCAGCTTCTCACTGCCTGGGAACATGCATCAGATCCATATTTAAACAGCTGAATTGCTCTTTCAGAAATAGCCTGTGGGAGCAAACAAGGAGGCTCCTCTTTATTTCGTATTTTATGACAGTGTTTGGCAAGCAGAGGATAAGAGAGCTCCACCTGGCTTCCCCATCCAACTCCTGTGTTTCATTTTACTGTCCCCCTTTACTTTTGCCTTGCTGTCAAGGCACTCCCACCTGCTTTACCATGCATCCTTAAATCCTCCTCCTGCCTGCACCAGCCCCTCCACATGGACACGTCCCTTGCTGCCAAGGACAAGGTGGCTGTGAGGGGTGAACACATGGGGAGTTAAGGGGCATGTTGGTGTCTGCAGATCAGAGAAGCATCAGTTCAAATATCTGCCTTTAATTCCACTAAACAAAGGGCCCCAAACTTTTCACTATAAAGCAGCACTGTCATACTACAGTTTTTCTGTGGCTTTTTTTAACTGCCCACAGGAGGAGTGTGAATCATTCCCAGAACAGGCTGTCTATAAAAATTATTTTTTGTAATGGCTTTTCCCTCCCATGCAGTCTGGATGGAATTTTGAGTATGTTGCGCTCAACTTGCAAGTCTGAGGTAAAAGACTAGAAGAAAACCAAAAGGATATGTTGCCTGCTAGGACATAAATTCATGGGATTTTAAACATTTTTATCAAAGAATGCACAAGACTAATTCATAGCATTTACCTTTCCCCCGCTATAACAGACTTACAGGACAGCAAACACCAAGGAATCCCATGGGGGTTTTCCTGATTAAAACAGTTTGTGAAGAGAAAATATGTGCAAAGGTGAGAGAAGATTTTCCAGCTTGTAAGTTTGGAACAGAAATATTAAGAGACAAGGGGTCAAAATAAAGTCTGAAGAATAAAGAGGAGGAAAGGAAGAGGGTGTGCCATATCTCTTAGAAACATCAATGCAATGACAGCCTGGAAAAAAGTGAGGACAGGAGAAACAAAAATTATGCTGAGAAATAAGAAAGGCAGCCTCAAATGTAGATAATACGCAGGAGATCCTCATTAGAGTCTACAGTTAAGAGAGAAAAATATCTGTCCACTGGAAAAAGTTTGATGAGGGCATTGTTACAAAATTAAATTGCTTCAGCTGCACCCTATTTGATTTACTCTTTCACTGGTGGAAATTGTTCCCCATTAAGCCTAGTGCAGGAAACTCCTTTTCTAGAAGGTTAGCTTGAACTCTCCTAGACCTGGGGACCAGAGATTAAAGAAATCCCTCTGAAAATGAGTTTAATTTGCCTCTTTGCTGTTTTGGACAGACAGGTAAGCTTTTGGAGGAATTTTAAGCTCTTATTCACATCTTAATGTCTTCCCCACAGCAATTAATTAAAGGTGGACAGAACTGGCACAGCAGCATCCTCAGGAAATTGGTGGGTGTGGATATAAATGCTGGCATGTGCATGCATGGGAGAGGGTGAGGAGCTGGAAACAATGTGCAGAAGTTAATGGTCCTTAAGACTTCTGACCTCACCTTGGATCCATTAGATAAATTACCTATAGAAAGGGGGATGCTGTGAGCTGTTTCCAACACCCCAGGGTACCCTCTAGTGTAGCAGGAGTGGATGCCAGGGCAGTGTGCAACCAGGCTGCTCTTCAAACCCTTTTGAAGCAAATGGCCTCATCACTGCAAGTGGTGATGGGTTTGATGGTATTTCACTTGGCTTGTGTTGAGAGCTCAATTTTGAGAGCAGAGATTCACACCAGTGATTTATAAAAATAAGGGATAAACCTCAGCAATACAGGTCTAAAAGGAGATATAGAGACATCAGAGCAGTCACTCAGCAGATGCCCCTGCAGAGGAAGTACAGCTACTTTCTCCGCCAAGCTTCACACCCCAGCAGACAGGGGAGAGGCAGCTGCATGACAAAATGCTCTGTTCATAAAAACAAATAATACAAATAAATAAATAAAAAATAATAATAAAAAAAATAAAACAAAGCATAGTCAAGCCTCAGGTCAAATGTATGTGCTTTTGTTATCAAGGTCATGTTCTGTAGGGCAGAGGTTTTCTAAACATTATAACCCCTCTAAAAATGGAATAGAATAAAATAGAAGAGGTTAGAGAAAGGAATCTGCAACAAATCTTCCTCTAATCCAACTTCCTGGTCACTTCAGAGCTGACCAAAAGTTAAAGCATATTATTAAGGGCATTATCCAAATGCATCTGATGGGGTTGGGGCATCAACCACCACACTAAGACACCTGTTCCCATGTTTGACCACACTCTTGGTAAAGAAATGCTTCCCAGTGTCAAGTCTGAGCATCCGTGATGAAAGTTTGAGCCCACACTTGCCCCCCAAGAGAGTAAATAACACCTCCCGGTATGGTAATCATCAACAATGTGCTGATGGAGCATTCAGCCCCCCAGTCCAGATCATTGATGAATACATTGAACAGAATTGGCCCTAAAGTTGAGCCCTGAGGAACAGCACCAGTGAGTGTCACCAGTCAGATGAAGCCCCATTCACTACAACCATTTGAGCCCAGCACACTGTGAATCCACTCATCCCACAGCTGGACAGCTTGTCCAAAAGGATGCTGTGAGGGACACTATCAAAAGCCTTACTAAAAATCCAGAAAAACTACATCCACTGCCTTCCCTTCATCTGCTAGGTGGGTGACCTTATTGCAGTTATCACATCAGTAAGACAATTTTCCCTTTGTGAAACCATGGTGACTGTGCCTGATCATTGCATTGTTCTTTCAGTACCTTTCAGCAGCACCCAGTATGACCTTCTCCATATTTTTTCCTGGAACTGAGGTTAGACTAATGGGTCTGCAGTTGCCTAGGTCTTCTCTCCCACTTTTCTTGTAAATTGGAATGACACTGGCTAAGTTCCAGTCAGCAGGGACCTTCCAATACTCCCAAGACCTTTGGTAGATGGTTGAGAGAAGTCCTGACGTAATATTCATTAAGTCTTTCAGTATCTGGATTAATTCCATCAGGCTGGCTGGACTTGTGAACACTCAGCTGCAACTTATATTTATATACACATGCTGAAATTGTAATATATATATGTGTATATCTATAAATACATATACAAGAAACTGTGGGAGCTAGGGTCCAAGACTAATCCTCATGCCTGTATTACTTAAGGAAAGAATAGTTGAAGCCATTAAAAATTTAATTCCAGAGGTACACAGGTAGGCAGAATGAGCTTCTACCAAGGAAGTTTCATGAAAGTAAGAATTTGGGATGACCTCTAGCTACATGCCATCCTAATGATGCTGAGGCTGTATATGTGTTATTAATGAAAAGTACCTGCTGCGAAAACTCTGGAGTGAGAGCTTGAGTGTTAAATTATGCAAGTGGAAAGGACCTGGTTAACAATTTTTCTGGCCGAGGAACAGATCCTGATAATGAGGAGAATTTCAGGTAGAAAACTATAGAATCTACCTTGTGACTTACCTTCTCATCTTCTCCAACTGTGTAAGTGAACATGGAAACAGCCTGAGGCTGCAGACAGGTTAAACACAGCCTTAGAAATGAGACCTGAGCAGGTCCAAAGGGGCAGTCTTCTGACCAAGCATGCATGCCTGCAACTGGGATTCTTGTATTTGCTGACTCAAATGTCAGCAGTGAGAAATGGAAATTGGTTTGTTCCAGGCCAATATGCTCCATAGAACAATGAGTCACCCACATATGCTTCAGTTTTCCCCCATCAGCTGCAAAGGAGGGAGAAAATCAGAGCAGGAATACTAGCTCAGACTTATGTGTCTAGAGGGGTGAACTTCCAAAAAAAATATCTGTTAAGCACACTTGAGTGTTAAGAGAGTGAGTAATTTCCAGTGAAACACCTTTCACTAATCTGCTACAAGTATGGAGCTCCCTGAGATGTGGGATAAGACACAGAGTTTCAGAGGCACAATCTCCACAGGGAAAATCCCTACCTGGAGTGAGTGGTCCATACCAGTCACACACTGTCTTCACACTTGTGTTCACCTCAAGGTACAAGGGTCAAAGCTGAAGGAAAAAGTTATAGTCAGCTCCAGGTGGAAGATTAGGCATATTCACATATCCCACTGGCTTGTAGGATCCCATCACTTGATCTCTGCCTGCTTTCAGGTTTATTTTTAAGCTCTGTTCCCTTTGAATCCCTTTCAGGTTGATTCTCATGGGTAAGCATGGCTAGTTATTTATCCCCAGAAGTACATGGAGACCTGACTGGAGCACCCACCAGCACAAACCCATGGGGTGATCACACCATACCTCCCCACTTCACACATAATTCACTGCAGCCTGCTGCAAATCTGTGCCTCCCTGTTGCTCAGTAGGTGACTTTGGATGCTGAAAAATTCATCTGTTTAGGTTTTAGCTGCCGTGATCACACTCGACAGCTTAGGATCTCTCTGTTTGAGCTTTTGTTCTCAACTAATGACAGCAGTACAAAAGGGATTATGTTAGTGAGGCTGATTTCTGTACATTTACCCCACTGACATCAGTGGAGCTCTATGGATACAGCACGTGTTCAGAGCTCCCACTGAATGTGAAACAGCTCAGGAATACAAGAGTAAATATACTCCCCAACAACCTCCCCAGGCATCTGAGCAAGGAGGGCCAGCAGCAGCAAGTGATGAAAGGCCCCCTCGTGCTGTTCTCAGCCTCTGCATTTTGCTCTGCAGTGCTGCAGCAGGTGTTAAGCTCACAAGCCATATATTTTTTCTTTCCCATATAGACTGGAGAATAATGAACATGAAATATATATGTATTCAAGAGGAGTTTCTTCCTTCTAAGGGCTCTCTCTAGATCAGGTTAGTGGAGCTTTTAGCATTACAGTGGCTTTAATTTCTTTCCCTGAAAATTCCCTGAGGTGGGATTTGAAGATTTTAGACCTGGCTTGGGTGCACACTTCAACTGATGCAGGCAGCTGTTAAAAATCAGCACATATAAGCATATTCTAAGCATGCAAATGAGAAAAGAAAACTTTGATTTCCCCACTCTTTCTTCCTTGATTACAGCTAAACGTTCATCAGTCTCCATAGTTACCTGTTTACTATGGATAGAGCAGACTCATGGGAATATTGCATTGCTCTTGGACACAACCTGAGATTTATTACTGTGGCTTTCACACTTCAGGTAAGAGGTGTCGATAGGGTGTTTGTTCACCTGCAATGGATAGTAAAGTAAGTTCATCTTAGACCTGTTGAAACATTTCAAATTCCCATTTCTAGAAGTGTTTTTTTCAGCTTCACCCTGGCAGATTTCTTGCAAGGATATTCTAAAACAGAAAGAGTTTATGAATGGATGATGAAAAGCACAGCCAAAGCATTTGTTTTATGGGGACAGATAAGATTATCTTTCCCAACCAATTCAAGTGATAGACACTGCTGAAGACTTTAAATCTACTGTGCTAGAGCCATAACATCATTAATTATTCTGCAAATACCAGATTGTGTTTCAAATAAGTAACAGAAATTATTAACTCTAAAACTTATCATGTCTAATTCACCTCTTCAAAAGCCACCTGCAGGAGTCTCAAATATCAAACATCTGGTAAATGCAAAGTCTTCATAGACAGAGGCAATTTTTCCACTGACCTGTCATTACAGAAGCCAGTAGCACAACCTTTTCTGTTTAAATACACCTTGACTCCTGTTCTTGTCTTTCTTACCACAATTCTTTTGATAAATTGTCAAAGAATTACTACTGACTATGTCCATAACTAATAAAGTACCAAGCAGTGGCCAAATACTGCTTATGCGACTCCAGCTGCTGAGGCCACGTAAGTGTGAGAGGGGGTGTAAATCAGCCTTTCGCATCTACAGGGGCTGATGGTGTTGCTTTTTTCAGTATAACTGTGCCTTTTCTCATGGCTATGTGAGAAAAGTCATGAATTTGATTTAGCACTTGCTTCACTTGCAGCTTTGCCATGCTGTGAATGTGCAGGAGCACTTTCAAAGGAATGTTTATGTTGGGAACAATAAAACTAATCCATTTTTTCTGTGCATGTTGCAAGGCTCCCACTACCTCCCTGCTGAAGGAAGATCAGTCCTTAGTTGTCTATGCCAGAAAGGTGTTTCAAGGGCAGTATTCCTGTCCCCATCAGCTTCAGGGTGCCCTGGCCAGGGTATCTCACACTGTGTCAAGTCCCATCAAAAACGAGACAGTTCTTTGTGGATTCAGTTTCTGTAATATTAAAACATAACTCTCAGCCAGTTTAAGCTGATTATACTCTGGAAGATGAAGTCAGGGTATCAGGCTAAGAACAAGTTGGTGAAAGAGACCAGGAGCAGCTGTCATTCATCTGTGTGGTAGGTGCCAAAGGGTTATTGACACAGCAGGGCCAAAGTATTTTAAAGCTCAAGCCCAATGACTGTAAGGCTTGTCTTCCTTCACATGTACTGTAATAGATATCACCACTCTCCCGCTGGTTAAGAACTCATATCACTTATTGTCCATCCATGTTTTAATTTGTTCATACTGTTGTATCCATGGCAAGTGTGCTTCTGCAGTCCAGCCATTTATAACATCCCGTGTTCACTGCAGAGGGATCTTCTTCCCTTGCTCAGGCACAGGCAGATGCCTGCATACCCTATTCCATGCCTCTTAACTGCCTCCCACCCGAC
Organism: Coloeus monedula; assembly: GCF_965178545.1. Classification (NCBI taxonomy): domain Eukaryota; kingdom Metazoa; phylum Chordata; class Aves; order Passeriformes; family Corvidae; genus Coloeus; species Coloeus monedula. Next base: position 84,023,266 of record NC_138782.1, read on the forward strand.
TGGCTTCTGAAACCGCTTGGTTATAGCTGAGCCTGTCTTTCAAGACTGAGTAGCCACTATTTTTCCTTCGCTTCTCACTGCCTCCCCATCACAGCACAACTGAATGAGAGCTACTCCAAGTGGGTGATGCACCAACTGCAAATGGCTGTAAATGGCCACATTCCTCTCTCCTGAAAATGTGAGCTGCCAGGGGGCTGGAAACACTTCATCTTGCCACTGAGGCAACCACCTCCAGTGTTGACTCCCTTCCTGTGCGCACCCCACCTGCCAACGGAGGTAGAAAGTGACTGGCCAAATAGGCAACTACTCTAAAGGCATCAGTAGCAGGCAGAGAGGGTATTGTCAGATTTCATGCCAGGATGCTACATTAGACAAGTGCACATAAAAAAAGGCAAGGTGACATGCATAGAAATTATCCCCCATGCTTTACGCTGCACACAATGCTGTCAGTGGGAACTCTTCCATGCTCTGCATGGGGCCAGAAGTGCTGGTGACAAGAAGGGTCTGTGCCCTTCTTGTCATTTCAATGGGGGCTTCCAAAGAGTAGCTTAGGGAGGCTGCAGGTATCCTTTGCTTCAGCTTGTTGCTCCAGTGCTGTTGCACCTCCAGAGTAGTCTCTGCAAACTTGTATGATCTAAAGAATCTCAACCTGCAGTAAAATAAGATTTGAAAGAGAAAGATTAGTCTGATAAGGGAAATGCCTACATACTGATGTATAAGCAAAACAAATTTTCTAGGGAGATGCAGTATACTTACTAAACAACTGTGAAAACAGGGAAAAGAATAGGCAAGGTTTCTGAAGTTAGAATTCATGGATGGGCATGAATTTGGGCTAGATCAGGCGGGCCTGGAATAACCCATGTTTTATGAATAAAGCAAGGAAGTAAATTCTGAGCTAGAGGATTACCAGGCACAGATGAAGCTCCCCACAGCATGGAAATATTTCTGTGTTTTCCCCTATGGGATGTGAGATATTCCTTCCTTGAACTCTCATCGTAACCTGGGCTCCCTGTCTTTTACAGCAGATAAAGATTTGTGTCAGAGTAACTTGAATTTCACAGAACCAGGGGGACAAATGACCCTGCACTTGGATGAGAGCTGTTTTCCTCAGCTGCCTGTCAAATGCAGAAGGCAGCAAACAGAAGAGGAGACGTGCTGGTTGCTGCAAAGCACAACCCAGCCTCTCTGTGAGCAGTTTCAGTAAGTTCATCTCTCTGGAGTCGTTCCTGTTGAGTTTCATGTTTTGCAGACATTTTCTTTATGGAAGTTCCTGTATTACCATCCCATCTCCATTCTAGTTTGATGGGGCTCATCCACCTTGCTTCATTGAGGACCTTAGAAAACTGTACTTGCCAGTAACTTCCCACAAAAACACTGACACTTGAACCAATCTCACTTGGGGACACACAAGATCCAAAGCCACAGAGGGTTTTAAGTGCCAAACACTCAGTGTCTGCCTGGATCAGTGGTACCTTCTATATATTACTATGGTCTTTAGTTTCTCCCCTAACTTTGTATGTTCAAGGCACTTATTACTGGACAAAACTCACAGACTTACAAGATATTCAAACATTCAAACAGATCTATAGTCTCTGGAGTTAAGTCCTGCTTCTGTTTTCATCCAGCAGAGCTGCTGAGAGCACACCAAAGCGTGAATGCAAATGAAGACACCATCTGACTCACAACAATTTGTGTGTCTTGACAGGCAAGGACCAAACACATCACAGACATTGCCCCAGATAGCTCCTAGTCTACAAAGGCAAATAAACAAAACCAGCCAGAAACGGCTGGTGGGAGGGAAATGAAAGTTTTGCCATGCATTTTAGAAAAGGTCAAGGCCAGTGAAATTGCCTGCATATCAGCTTAAGCCAACTGTTTCAGTAATGGATCATTCCTGCTCTTATTTGGGATTTTGTCCCAAAATGTGACAGCTAAGATGAACTTTGAAATCCCAAATGGAAAAACAATACTGTGCTATCTGAAGACCACTCACTGTGAGTCCAAAATGTGCAGTCTGTGGGTCTACCAGCTCCAGATTCCACCTGCCAAGCAGATCCAGCTCCTTCTGCATCTGTTCACAGGCAGCAGTAGTTTGGGCCAGGATCACAAGGTTTCAGTCATGCCAACACAACAGTTAGAAGGAAAATGGCTCAGACAACTGGTTTGATCCTCCTTTCATCCAGACAAAGTTTTCCCATGGAAATATTTCTGAAAAGTCAACTGTGACACAAACAGCAACTGCAGATACTAGAGCTAATACCCAGAAAAGGTTTCCCACATAAAGATCACTGTTGAATTCAGGCTCTGTATATAAATGAAACACATCTGTTGGCTATGTATATTATGAAAAATGCTGGATTGAAACCCTCTGAAGAATGTTACTGAACTGATCACACAGACTTTCTTCATAGACATTTTAGAGGGGACTGCAAGACCAGACTAAGCAGAGAAAAACAAGTAGAAACACGTAAGATAAAGGCAGATCTGTGTGTACATATGAAATAAAGATGTCACCCTTATAATCAGCTCTGGTAGCCAGATGATGCCCGAGGGCACTCTGAGGAGTCAGTCAGCGTTTTGGACTCAGAGGGTCTCCTTCGCAAGGAAGACCTGGGGAGGCATTTATTTGCTATAATACTGTTGAATTATGAACAGACATAGAAGCCCCCTATTCCTGCATACTTGGCAGCTCCCATCACCCACTTTTTTTATAAGAGGTACCAAGAGAGCTGCTGTGCTGCAGGGAGTGGATTACTGGAGCAGGAGGAGAAGGCAAAGGCAGCACCGACCCTTCCCAGGGCAGTCCAGTGCTGCCTGGGTGCATGACAGGGCCTCTGCATCCCCCCTTCACATTGCTGCAGCCACATCTGGACCTGAAACAGATCCACACACCTCTTTTGGATCTCCAAATGATCCATGTTTGGGGCAGAGGTTCCCGTCACTTTGGCTGTCTGTCACTTCCTGCATTTCTGACAGGCGAGGGGCAGCTGGTGTGCAAGGCAGCAGAAGAATGATGGTCAGGCTGAACAATCAATGCAATAGGAACACAGCAAAAATAGGACAATAGCAAGAAATCTAGGGATTATACCATCAATAAAAATGTCCAGAATAGAAAATTTGGCAATCAAGATGGCAGAACAACCAGCTGAGGTCATGGGCATCATTTTCAGAAGGCACCATCCCAGAAGCCTGAAGGGTCCACGGCTCTCAGTGGATGGGAACTGCCATAGGTCTGCTCAGGCCAAACTGGAGGCTTGCCCACTTGCTTGTTAAATCCTGCACACTTCACGCTGATGTTCACCAGACAGCATTTTTAAAACTGAAATCCCAATCTTCTCCATGTCTTTTAGAGAGGAATTGTCAGGCTTCATACCAGTTTGTTAAAAAAGACCAAGCAAAGCTTAAAACCTTACACTTTAACTTAGTTTGCAGGATAGGTTTAGATTGGATATTGGGAAAAATTTCTTCACTGAAAGGGTTGTCAAGCACTGGAACAGGCTGCCCAGGGAGATGGTTGAGTCCCCACCCGTGGAGGTATTTAAAGACATGTAGATGTGGCACTTAGGGACATGGTTTAGTGGTGGAATCGGCAGTGCTGGGTTAATGGTTGGACTCAATGGTCTTAAACCAAAACAATTCTATAAGCATTGATACAGAAAGGAAATATGAGTTGTTCAAAGGACGCTTGTCTTTTTATAGATCAAGTGAATATTTCCATGGTCTTGGTCTTTCATTTTGAACTGTGTTGCTTTTACCCCTTGTAAATTTCTTGAAAGGGAGATAAGATATTGTCTGCAGTTCTCTTCTTCATGCAAATGCTTTAGGTGATTGTTTTCTATTTACTGAAGCAGGATATAATTGCAGTTATTGTTTGTTTAAACAGAATAAAGGTATACAATGTACAATTATATGAATGTATATATATTACATATTATTATTATGCATACTATACAATTCAAATTTTTTATTTCCCTAGAACACACAGGCTTTGTACCTTAACTTCAGTGCCAGGGACTGGTTTCTAGCAGCTTGCTATAATTGTGTTGAGTGAGTGTTCAGCAGGGGGAAGGACCCTGTAAAGGTGGTATTATCCCACTTGTAATCATGGCTCTTATGAGCTGGTGGAGGTTTGACTGATTGAGGTAACTCTGAAGAACTTTAGTGGTTGTGGGACCACTGAAAAGGCATTGCCTTTTCACAAAGACCAGATCTTACTACATATTTGTATTTACAATGCATTAGGTATCACCAAGAATGCCAACAAACCTGTAATTCTCACTCCTTCATGCAATTCAAAAAGGAGATAATCTGCACCTTATTCCTTTAGTCTCAGCATTGTTTGGGAAGGAGCCATACGATTTAGGAAGAAGCCATAAAAAGTGAAGCAAAGCAACACCCACAGCAACTCTGTATGCTGATTCTTATGATGTTATGCAGGTCTAACTATCATTTGTCTTTTAACCTGGCCAAATCCTCTTTGAAAAAGTGGATCCTATCCACAAAGAAATGTTGTTGTTGTAGTTATGTTGTTATACATGTCAAGAGATAGATCACATTTATTATTGTTTAGGCTTATACATTACTTACTCCATTTCATGAATAGCTGTGACAGTGTACTCAGGAACAAAAATAAATCCTAATGAACACTATAATGGCAGAAAGCAGTTGTACTAAATTGTGGGACATTGCCCAAGCAATGAAGAATGACAGAGGGAAACCAGGCACAACGGGCAAACGCTTACTAACAGTCCCAGAAATATTCTGTGTGTGGGAAAACCCACCACCACTAGAAATGCACTAAAGGAAGGAATTTCAGGGCTCCTTCATGCTCCAGAAGAGCCACATAGGCACTTTGGACTTAGACTGGGACAAACTTACAGTGATTTGTAAGGTCTTGCACTGAGTCAGGGTTGCTCACTAATAAGCAGAAGACACAACAGGGTGCAATTCCCTGCCTCTGTAACACCCAGCATTTCACGACAGGCTCCCCAGAGACAGAATATAGCTTTACATTTAAGAATCCAGTTCAGTAAAGCACTTAAGTACATACTCAACAGCAGACAGGAAAATCAAGCACACATGGCTCTATAGGAAAGTTAAATCAGCTCCAGACCATGCCACAGGGCATCCTCCTCTCAGCAGCACAAAGGCAACTGTTGAGCCGCTGACTGTCAGTTGTTTCTTCCCCATCCCCAGGTTTCACAAGATTTAATGTTGAGTCCAGTGCTAAAGCATGAGCATGAAAGGAATCCCTTTGCAGATGATCCAACCCCAGTCCTTGTCATGACAGTGATCGCTCCTTCTGGCGTAACTCCATTGTCTTAAAATAGACCATCTCTGAAAGGACAGTCATTAGAGTCAGCAGTTTGTTTTGAAGAGAGAAGAGTACCAGGCATTTCAGGAGCCTGACAGCTTCTTCTTTTCAGCCCCATGATCAAGACAAATCTCCTGAGCAGGTTTCTGAGCTGAACAACTTTCCGGCTGAAGTTATGTTCCCATCATTTTCCTTTCATGTTTCCAGTTAGGAAACATCGGATTTCCTGTGATGACGTTTATTGTCATATCTTTTATACTTGAGCACATACCTATAAGCTGTGTGTCAGTGACATGAAAGTAAAACTGAGCCTCAATATTACAGGCTCAGATAATTGATGTAGTATGGCAGAGGCTTCCTTCAGAAGTCCTTCCATCTCCTATACGCTGTGCCAGGGAGTTTTGTCCACTGTGTCATAATCTTGCTTGTCACGGTGCTTCCCACAGTAGGAAATAATTAATAGCAGTCTTAAGGAGATGAAGTCATTAGTGCCTTTGTTAAGTGAACACAGTATTATTCACACACATAGAGTTATCATGTCCTTAAATGCTTTTAACAAGTGCAGCTGAAGGATAGAGACATCTCACTCAAAAACATCCTGCAATAATTAGAGGTGAAACAACTGCATGCCCCTTCTAGGGCACTGAAATGCATGTGACCTGCTGTCTCATGCCAGTTTTATATGCATATATGTGATTTCAGTTCCTGACATCCACATGTCCTTTTGCAAGGCTCGCATTCACTCCTCAGATTCTTTTGCAATCACTGCTGACGTATTTTGAGAAAAAACAAAGTAAGGCACATTTGCTGAGGCAGAGCATCTTCCCATCCCTAAGATGATTTCCCTTTTTTTCTGTCTACAATTCATACCACTGTATCCCATTTCAAACCAACATTTTGAAAGAAACTCTTCTTGAAAAGCTAACTTTTAAATGCTTTTCTTTTTTAAGGCTGTGCTTCTCAGGTAATTTTCCTTACTGCTATGGTGTTGACTCAGAGCAGTACAGGACAGAAGGAGGGAGGGAAGCAAGGATGCCAGGTCAGTACCAGGGACAAGCCTCTTATATTTTCAAGCAATTCATATCTTCTCTGGGGGAAAGTCAGTAAAAGATATAATACTGAAATGTTTCCTTTCAGTTGTGAATATAAAATATCTTTAGCCAAGTGGAATGTTTTTAAACATCTGTATTACAGCAGAGCTGTAAATACAAGCAGAAACGCTTCCACAGCTCCAGATGACTTTGCCCACAGTTCAGATCCTCTAAGTAGCACAGGAACATAGAGGAGCGATGGTCTCTTTGCTGTGATTCTTCCTGCATGGCAGCATATGAAGATGCAAAAGGTGAATTCACCTGAAACTTAGAAACTACTTAGAAAAGAAACTTCTTGGGAAAGATTTGTAGATTTTCTGTTTGTTTCCATTACAATGACTTCTGATCCTGAGCATTTGCTCATGATTTTTCTAGTCTACTAACTCCCCAGTTTCCCCTCAGCTACTGTCAGAAGTTTGTGCCAGTGTCACTTGGCAGGTCTGGGCCTTGGAGGGAACTGTTCCTTCTCCTGATGACAGCTGCCATGGCCTCTTCTGCTGCCAAGGCTTTTCAAGACGTGAAGACAAGGAGACTGGCAGCAGTGTTGGACAAGATTTATTCAGCAGTTCATTGTCATAGATCCACAGAGGCTTGAAGGGGCCTCCAGAGGACAGCTGCTGTGACCCTTGCTTAAAGGCGGACTAGTGAGAGCAGGTTGCTCAGCAGAGCTTGAAAATCTCTGAGGATGAAGATTCAACAACATCTCTCAGCTATTGCAGTCTACTTCTCTGTTTGATCAATCTCACAATGAATGTTTTTTCCCTTGCATCTGATGATAGTTTCTCCAGTTCCACCTTGTGTCCATTGTGCCTTGGTGTAGCCCTGTCCACTGCACTTCCAAGAAGCGTTTGGCACCATGTTGTCTATACCATCTCTTCTGATGGTTGGTTGGTTGGCTCACCCCAGCATGTCCATTCTTTCCTGTACTGGGAAGCCTGAAATGGAACCCAGTACTCTGGAAGTGTCTCCCAGTGCTGAGCAGAGGAGATGACACACTTCCCTTGACCTACTGGTGACACCTGCCCAGCCCAGCACACTGCTGGTTCATGTCCCACTTATCCACCAGGACCCCCAAACCCCTTTTTTCAGAGCTTCTGTCCAGCTAGTCAGCCCCTAGTCTACACTGGTGGATGGGGTTATTCCTCCCTATGTGCTGGACTTTTTCCCAGTATTGAATGCCATGGGATTCCAGCCAAACCATTTCTCTAGGCTGTTCAAGTCCCTCTGCACTGCAGGCTGCTCTTAAGCAAATTGAAACTTCTCTCAGTTTGACATAGTCCTCAAAATTGCTGAGAGTTCACTGTCCAATCATCCACAAAACCTGCAAAGACATTAAAGCATTGGCCCCAGTGATAGCCCCTCTCACTAGTCAGACTTTGCAGCACCGGTCATGTCCTTTGAGCCTTCATGTCTAGCAACTTTTCTGCTCACCAATACCTGATTTAGCTCATATCTCACCAGATTTGTTGCAATATTATGGTGGATAGGTATGAAAGTCTAGGTAAACAGCATCCCCATCCCCACCAAGATGGTCATCTCATCATAGAAATCAGTCAGGTCAATCAGGCATGATTTGCCCAGTCACCATGACCTTCACAGGGTCATAACAGGATCATAAGCTGTTTCCAGAAGGATTTGCTTAATGGTCTTTCCAGGGGCTGAGATGAGTCTTTAGTTGTAAATATAAGAGGATTCTCAAAACATTTCAGACAGAGAATAAAATATCAACTCCTGGAAAAGAAGTAATAACCCTGTGTCTAGCTACATATGTGTAAAAGTAGACTAAAATCCTCAGGATTTGTTGTACTGCTTTTACAGGAACTGGAGGCTAATGAAAACACCGTGGAGGCGGTGTAAGGGAGCCTCTTCCACTGAAACTTCCAAAAATGAGCCGTCAGCCAGCATAGCCAGAGCACTCCTACCTGCATCCACCTCTGCTCCACACTGGTCTGTATCCCCTGACAGTGAGGTCTTGGTCAGAGCAAAAGCACCAGGTAGTCGGTGATTAATAAAAAGTCATCTACTGTTAATACTTGTGTTAATTTGCGGATCTTAGTGACATGGGATGTAGGATGAAAGGTACAGCATTCAGGGTTAGTGGTGAATTGTTGGATTTCCTTCAGATTCGAGGAAGCCGTTCATCTGTTTAAAGTGTTTCTTTGTGAGTATAGTCTATTTATTTTTTTTTTCTTTCACAATCTGTTCCTGCTTATTGTGCTTCTGGTAGCCAAAAAAAACCCACACCAAAAATACCATTCATCTATGCATAAAGATTACTGACGGTATTGCACCACCTCTAATATTTTATCAGAATGAAATTTAGGTGGATCAAAAAGCTCATACAAATAAAGACACTCTAAAAGTTTGTTCTCTTTTGGAACAAGTACCTTCTGCTAAGAGTTATCTGCTTTCTGGTTCTCAACTTATGACACCATATACAGCAGCAAGGGGTCAGGCAGGGAACAGTCCAGCACAGGCAGAGGAGTAAAACAACACCCTGTGGAGCTAGGCAGAGACTAGACATTTTGATTATCAATGCTAGAGACAAAGTTCTACTTCCCTTTGTATCTGATATACTGCTGCTTTCAGAATTAATGTTATCAAATCTCCTGGATTAAAGAAAATTTTAAAAAAATGCATGTGGGAGTAACAGATTCAGTAGGTGGCATTTTCTTCCTGACTTGGTATTAGGGGCAGATCATATCAGGATAGTTTCCTTAGCCCTGGTTTCACAAGGAACATGTTCATGTGTATAGTTTTGGTACATGTGCCTCTTCAGCCCAGGCCTTCCTTCTAGCACTATTGAGTGGAAAAGTGGCATACATTACAGTTTAAAACAGTTGCAGAAGTGTTTAGGAGTAAAGGAGCACTTCAAAATTGCATGTGACCATCCACCCTACTGACATTCATCTGGGCAACGGGTCCCTTTCATGAATGGACAGTGACCCATAAAGCCTGATCCAAAGCTCACTGAAGTCAAGGGGAACTTCTCTTTTGGTTTCACTGGACTTGGACTAGCTGCATGACAGGCTAAAGGGGTTTGCACACATCCAGCAAAAGCAGGGAGATAATTGAAAGCTTATCTGCAAAAATGTAGTCTACAAAATCCTGTTCTATGGGACTGCTGCTTGCCCTCCTGAAACAGTCTGCTGCCTGCGTTCCTGCCTGAGCAATGAAATTAACCTGATGGATTAGCTACTATAAAAAGCATAAATACTCTGCATGAAAAAATAAAACCTGCCATTCCCTGATGCTTTCTGTTGCTGAATTCTCTAATAATTGAGACTGGTCTGCCAAGAAAAACTTGCAGGCTCCTTGGCAATTTATTGCAGTGTCTGAAAGGCTACACATTATCCGCTGGAACCTTTAACACCAGCTCATGGTGATCTTAGAAATTACACAGGGAACAAGCAGAATTTGTGTGCGTTCATCCTATTAAAATTATTGCTGCAATAGAAGAATTATCTGCCCATTTATTGGGAGAATCTGTTTTAAAATTACCTATCTCTCTTTGCAGACAAGTATGTGTAGTATTTGCTCTTTTTAAATAAACAAAGAGAAGGGGTTGGGTTCCCTCCCACACACAGAGACTAAGGAGAGCATTTTCTGACATCATTTTGTCCTGTTTTCCTATGGTTTATCACTGTTAACATCAGTGGCTTTGCTTGGTTCTAATTTAACCTAGTTCCAGAGACCAGACCTGCTGAGGCTGAGTCTGGAGTACATTTAATGATGACTGCATTGAAACATCCTGGTCATGCCCTAAGGGTATCCCAGATTGACTCACAACGGTTTACAAGCCCAACTATAGGAATGTTAACATTGTTCAGACTAATGGAAGAACAGCTGCAACCATGAGCCCACGCTCCTCTCAGAAGATGGAGTTTTGAACTTTTCAATCAGGGAAGATTTGGTGAGGATTTTCTGGTGCAGATCCCCTGGATTCAAGAGCAGCAATACCACATCTTTATTTAAAAGCAGTACAAGTCAGGATCAAATAACCCAAAGGGAAAGTGGCACTTCGAAGTTTGTATACATCAAAGCAGAACCTTTTCTCTGCTTCCCTGAATCAAGGTGGCCTCATCCAGGGTGCTGGTGGGGAACCAGTGCTGCTTTGCACCCTCACCAGGGCATGTACCAAACCTCTTCTGGATGTGCATGAGTCTCCAGAAAGCAGCCTTCATTACTAAAAGTCTTCTACTACCAAAAGTGTTCTGCAGAAATTACATAAATACTGGCTATTGTTTACATGAATGTGTAGTCTGGGCAAGTCTTTAGGAATGAAAGCTGCTCTGAAAAATATGAAGGGATGTGCAAGATGTTTTCTGCCTCTGTTTATCTTCATTGTGTGCAGAGGCGCTTATTAACATTTGCATACAACTTTAGTTTGCCAAACTATGATTTGTCTGCTTCCCAAATTAAAATGGACAAAGAGAATATGGCCATTTTCCCAGCTCACAGTGCAATGCTGGCCATGTGTTAGAGAGTGTAGTCACGTAATAATGCAAATGACTTGGAAGAAAAAATATAATTAGCTCATTAAGAAAACAGAAATCCCTCCTGTCAGGCCAGACCTGATTTAGCAGTTTCATCATTCATGTCCAGCCAGGCAACACAAAGTACAAACTTCCCTTTCGCTTGGTTGTAGCCTACCTAAAGCATACGAAAACCTCAGATGCAAAATTAAACAGTATGTACTAGGCCACTGTGTCAGAAAGGCTTGGTTCCAGTTATTATGAAGCTCTTCCTTTCAGGCTTATGTCTCTGATCCCAGCCTCAAAGAGGTATCTGGGTTGATGCAAAGGCTTCCTTCTGTCAGGTTGTCCTTGTGGCTGCAGCACCCACTCTGTACATCACTGCTCCTTGTCTTCCCCACTCCTGCCCACAGCACTGGCAGTTCAAAGGGATGCAAACTCTCCAGCTCACACTCTCAGGTGGAATAAAGGAAACACAGGAAAAGCTTACAGTAACCCAGGCATAACTGCATGCATAGCCTGGGGAGATGCCAGAATAAACATTCTTGAGAAATACATATTTCTGTGAAACCTGAAAAGTGTTAGGGTTGACTACACTCTTTTTGTAACAGACAAAGGTGAAAAGAGTGAAAAACCTACATTTCAGTTGAGAGCCACGTTTACTTTTCTACAAAACATCCAGTTTTGATTCTTTTATCTGGTCAAAATTCCGAATCTTCATAGGGAGAAATTCCAAATTTTCTATGCTGTCTGGCTGTGCAGGAAAAATAACACTGCCAGTTGTAGCTCAGAGCCCCTCTCATTAATATTTGGAAGGATTAGCTGTGCTTGGTCAAAAGAAAATCATCCAGTCTTAGTGAAGCAGCATCATCTGACAAACCAGGATTCAAGGGAATGCTGGATGGAAATGGGGCTGTGGTAAAACCACCCAAAAAAAATCCTTTTGCTAATATCAGATGAAAAGCCCTGAACATCAGGAGGTCATGGTAGAAGACAAGAAAACTGTTTCCCACCATCCAGGGGTAGCAGATGAGTCACCAGATACTGGAGCAACAACTGTGGGAGAGCGGTACTTGATGTAGGGAAAGGGCACACCCAGGTGGGGAGAAAAAAGAGTGAGTGAGCCTCCTGTCACAAGGTTCAGCAATGTCTGCAGACCCTGACAGATGTGTTGCTAAGGCATCTTTCCCCATGTGAACCCCCAGTATTGAAACCTTACCTTCACATCTTGTCTCCTCATGGTCTTCTAAGAGCAATTGGACTGTTCATATACTTGAATCAAATTTCAAGAATCACTATGTGAAAATCAGGATCTGAAGGACAAATATGGCAGTGTCCTTGGAAAAAAAAAAAAAATGACCCAAAGGGATTCCTTTTGGACTGTGCAGCTCACAGTCCTGCACACTCCAGGCAGATAATTTCTTGAACCAAAAATGAGAGCGAACAGTGACTGAGTAGACAAAAAGCACCAAGACTTCCAGAGAAGATTGCCAGCTCAAAGTCGTGATCCAAACCCCTCAAAAGCAGAAGTAATCCTTAAAAATTTTTCAAAGTAAAAAATGTTTGATTATTTTTCTCTCTCTTCTTTGCCTGCACAGCACATGTAAGTAAGCAGTTCTCTGCAATCCATTGCATGCCACATAACTCCTCTCAGTCATACCTTGGAGGAGGAGAAGTTAATTGTGTGACCACAATTTGACTGCATAATCGTAAGATTGGGTGAACTGAGACCTTGGCAGAAACGCTGCATGCCATTCAAGCTTCATGATAACGTAAGGAGAGTTGGGAACACTGCTGTGTTTTCTCTGGGCAGCAGAGCACTTGGGCAGGAATAACTCTGCTCATCCACAGCAGATGATGGTGTCAGCAATTTGTTTAAGATTGATTTTTGTGTTAAAGAGGACCATGTCAGGCAACTTTTTGAACCATCCTTAAACATCAGCTCTTATTTTATCCTGTTCTGAGTGCTGAGATCCTAAGGTCCATGCCAAGCACTGAACCCTGTCCCATGGACATACAGAGTAGAGCTACTTCTGAGGACGTCTTTTTGAGCCCTCACTCAAGAGTTACCCTCCAAGGCCATGCCAGCATCTGCTGTTTCTGCTGAGAGCATCTCTGTGAAAATCTACCCTGTTCAGTAACATCAGCTCATCTTCCTTCTGTCCCTGCTCGCTGAAGAATTTTTTATGAGACAGAATTTTTTTTTTTTATGCGAAGAGTTTTTTTTGAGACAGCTCCAGGAGAGGTAATTCCAGCAGCAGGCAAACACATCCTCCTCAGGCTCTTTTCAGGGAGCTCCTATCCTACCTTTAACCAGCATCATTACGTAGAAATGCTGAAATGTCATGGTCTGTCGTGAAGAATGAAGTCACCTCCTGGTAATTCCTCTCTGTTGACAGCAGTACAGGTGAATACAGAGCAATGCTTCACACCTGACTGCTGCCCATAGGGGTATGAAAGCCTAAAGTTCAGAGGGGCTTTTCTAAAAGCCATCCACCCAATTTGAGGAGCAGATTATCTCTGTGGCCAACAATGTTTTGAAATAATAGTGTACAAGCCCATAAAACCAACAGGATTACATTTGCTGTCAGATCACAGCTAAGCAGAAAACACAGTAGGGAAAGAACTCCCTGCTGAGCCCTAAAGCCACATCTCGTATTTGCAGTGAGTTTACCAAATCAAATCACAGGGTAATTTAGTGAAACTGAAAACTATGTAATGTCTCGCAGGCAATACCTACTCTCAGATGTAGTGAAGCATCTCATGCTCAGCTCCAAGTGAGAAAGGGGTGTATATGTATATGATGGCACTGCAGGCAAGGCTGCAAAGAGCAGTGCAAAGCAGGTAATAAAAGTGCACCAAAGCACCAGGGGAGACACGAGTTGATAAATAGACCCCATTTACAAGATACAGATAAGTTTGGGAATGCAATTGCAGGTAAAATAGTCAAATAAAGAAACAAATAGGCTCCTGCTTGAGAGATTTGCAAATCACATACTCCATCTGCAGCATGCTCAGCAAGTTAAATTGGATTCAGACTTACTGAGAAATCTTTAGAGAAATTCTGTTTTCTTTTATTTCCCTATGGATATATATTTTCACTGCTCTACCTCCCACCACGTAGCAATAGGACAGATAAGAATGATTGTCAATGACTGTAATGTTGTGAGCAACACAGGAAAAGGGAGCTGCTGCTGCTGCAACAGTTAGGCTGATTTGTGCCTGTGAATTCCCATCACAGATTTAAGGCATTTAATGTAATATTCCAAATTGGAAGGGACCCACAAGGATCATCGAGTCCAACTCTTAAGTGAATGGCCCACACTGGGATGGAACCTGTGACCTTGGTGTTATTAGCACCATGCTCTAACCAACCTTTAGATGATACATTTTTGCATCCAAACTGATTGTGTACAAAGACTTAGAACCGAAATTTTCAAATCGGACTCTGATACAAGGCAAGTTCAGTTGCTCACTTTTAATAAAGATTGTTACATCTCACTGATGCTATATCTTCCTAAGTGAAGGATTGCTTTGTTTCTCAGTGAAAGGTTCTGGACAGAGACAGACCCCAATTCAGGTTGCATTTTGACCACCTTCTGCACATGCCAGAACCCAGAAACACCCAAATGGGAAAAGATTAGGGAACATTTGTTAAGTTACTTTGTTTTCCAGCCACAGATTCTGAAATAAAAATAGCAAAACAAACTACATGGTAATGTTCCTTGACAAGTCTTGCTACTACCAGCAACAAGGAGATATTATTTATTGACAGTAGCCCACATGAATAAAGCTGCCTTTAAGTGGCTCTGCTTTTTTCTTGCTGATATAATGATAATACTTAAACTGTAGATGGCTGCTAAAACCTCCCTAAGGCTGCCAGAAAGAGACACTGTGTTGTATCACCTTTTTGTGCAAGACCACATACGGAGATGACAAGAAGACCTGTAACACTGCGTTACTGAAGGTCAGGGACTTTGTTTCAAGCTGAGTTTTCCTTTATGTACTCACTACAGTCAGCCAGAATTAAAATGGGTTTGAGGAAGAGGTTGGACTGCTGAAACACAAGAGTGGCAGATGCTTATTTGCTCTTTTATATTATCACTCACTCCAGGGAAAGGCCTGAAGCTTGGATTTTGAAAAATGTTTGTTTAAGCTCCATTAAAATCCACACAAATTGATATTGTTTGTCTGAAGTTGCAGACTCCTTTGGAAGAGGTACTTTAACACTAACTTCCAACAAGTACTCCTTAACTTTTTCTGCAATTAAATGTGGACTGATTTAGAGACAAATTAGTCTATGTTTGCTTGTCATTATATTGTATTTTTATTACTAATTTATCTAGAATCATTCTGCAAATGCAAATGAAACTAAGATAGATTCTTGTAAACAGAAATTTCATGGTCAAGTTACTGTGACAAGAAACTGAAGGCAGAGCCACTTTCTACCTAGATCAAACACCTTATTGCTGAGCAAGATGAAACATTGCACAGTGCTGAACATTCAAAGAGAGCTTTTTATTGAACAATCAGTCTCCTATTTCTTGTGCAGTTCCTGACTCACAAGGCTGCATTTTACCCACGTATGCCAAGAAGGTTGTAGGAAGAATCCAGTAACAGCCTTTGCTCAACAGGACAAAACAACTCTTCCTCCTTGCCTCTCACTGCCAGGGCTCAGAGACATCCCCTGCACGCCAGGATGACAGCAGCATCTCCTTCTTGGATGTTCTGTTGGCTGTGAAATCCCTGCAGGCAATATGGGAATAATTTGGTGTGAACTTATGCCTGAGATGGAACTCCTTAGGTATCTCCTTGCTCCTCTTCATTTCTATCCTCTATTTCCCTCTGCTTTTATTCCCTTTCAGCTTTTACTGCTTCTCCCTCTGTATTTTTATATTATGGGTCTTTTAATCTTTACATAATAATTTTCCTGGAAATATCATGACAGCTTTGGCATTTTAGTCAGCAGAAATCTGTGAAGCAATAATCTTGTCTACTATAAACAAGAAAGCATGAAGGAGCCAGATAATTTCATTTGCACATTTCTCCATTTTTCCCAATACTGTAATAACTGGGTTCAATTGAAAGCAAATATTTTGTGCTTTCGAACCTACTGATGCGTGGCAAAAAATTTATTGTGTTACACTGCATCAATTTTTTGGGGGGAGAGTGTAAAAATAGTATTTGTCTCATTCCCAAATAATTTCAGAGAGAAAAGTATGGTGATGGACTAACTGTGTTATGACTCATGACATCTACTCATTTAATGTCTTTTGCTCTACAAATGTACACTGTGTAGTTGCGGATAGGCAAATATAAAAACATGGTAAAAGATATTTTCCTTCAAATATACCCAATGTGAGAAGAGATAACAGCTCATTGCAGTAAGAGATACCAGCTGTAAAAAGAAATAATGAAGGGGAAGTTTGTGTCCAATATTAACTCTGAACCTGAATGTCTGGCAGGTCCAGGCATCCTGAGGACACTTGAAATTTAATTTACTTCCCCTGAGAAAGTGTAAACGATCCAGCTGTCTTCCAGCAACTTCAAATGTGGGATGTCACCTACTATAGGATTGCCTCTCACCTGCCATGGGCTCTGCATGGCATCTGCAGGGGAAAGCCTTCACAAACACACAGCATAACTCTGGGACAGTCAACAGGTTTGGGAGAGGGATACCCCATCAGCATAGACAATTACCCTCAAAGCTTACCTTGCAGGGGTAGTGATGAATTGTCCATCCACAAAGAAATTCTGGGAGTAGTTTTCATCAGATATGCCCAGTTCCATTGGGTCCCAGATTACTGGAATTTTTAAAATGTGGTCAAACTTTCAAAGTATACCAGACCATGGCTGAGATGATGTTTTTGTGTTAGGTGATGCAAAATCCTCTACAACCCATGCCATAGAAGAAACTAACATGCAGCATAAGCAGTAGGATTTATAGATTAAATACAAAGCCTGGATCTACTTCCTTAATTCCAATGCAGTGTTTGGTGCCAGGAGTGATTTTCCATCTGAATGAAACACCATTTTCTTTACAAAGATTAAAGCAAGACTGACCAGCCAGAACAAGACAGGTGGGTAGTATTTCCATTGGGAAAACAATGGCCTAGGAGGTTTCTTGGTAATAATTTCACACTGGCACCACCTAGAAACTTCACTTTCTCTCCAATGAAGTGGAACTCCTATTCCCTAATAGGAAGGATTTAGGGGAGTTTCTGAGTGAAATTATTCTTCAAGGCTCAGGTCACTGTAATTAATGATTTTGGAGGTGTTTAGAATGCTTCTAAAAAACAAAATAATACATGATCTCTAGGATATGCTGAGAAGTGATAAGGAATAAAAAAGTGAGATATTCTGTGAAAAGATGGAGGTAGAGAGAGAAAACCTTAGGTTTTTTAACTGTGGGAGTAGACTAAGGTTTCTCTATTTGTTTGATGGTGAATTCCAAAACAGCAGCATACTGTCAGCTCTCATTGTCAGCTTTGAAAGCCTAAAGATAGAAAAGCATTAGACACAAATCACATGGCATACACTCAATCCCACCAAAATTTCTCTGTCTTTATGGGACTCTACTGATCTAAATGGAAAAAATCTGCTTTCATTGTGCATGTGGAGGAATCACTGCCTAAAAATGGCTTTGTTGGAGAGTGTTGGCAAGCAGTTGAAGGCCACTTAGAGAATGAGCTCAAAGCACAAAGAGAACAAACTCACCTATACCTCCTTCAGGTGTTCTTAGCAGAAAGCTGGGTGAGGCTTTCACATCGCCTGGTTTTGGGGTATGTGGGATACACTAAGGGAGGGCAACAAACTAACTGTATGAAAACAGAAGTGAATCACACATTTCCCAAGCATGTAACTTAATATAATACCACTATAATACTACAAAAGCTTTCTTGTCCTTTTTACAGGAACTATTTGTCCTTCCCCGATCCATTGAACAACTTTGTATGGCAGGAATTATTCTAGACATTTCGTCCACTCTTCCTTCACTCTTCATGTGCTTTGAATTGATTCATGCTCCATGGCAGTTCCTGCAAATTAAAATATGAAGGAGAAAAATAGGTGTCAGACTAAAAATAACAGCTGATGAAATGCAGTTTAATATCCACAGATTAATATCCCAGTGGCTGTAGCCAGAACTGTGAGTCCCCATGGATAAGTCTGCATTTTTACATATGTTTTAAGGACAGGGTTCCGTCCACATAACTCCAGCTGCCTCAGGTCACGAAGTGACTGTAATAGCTATTTTGATATCTAATAGATAAATAGATACCAGGAAACATGAATGCAACCCACCTTAAAACTGTGAGCCAAGGGAGGTTACATGAATCACCCTCTGAAAATGTTCCCTTATCCACTGAGTGCAGAACGAGGCTTAGGGGCAAGCTTAGCCCTGATACTTGGATTTAAGTAAAGTATTAGACAAGAAGAACCACAGCTCTCAAGAGTGACATATTTGTGGCTACCATGACAGAGGTGCTAAACAGCTGTATTAGTACTTTGGGCACCTTAACTCTCCTTCAACCTATTACACACCTGCCCAAATCACCATCCATGTACGTTTGTGTCATTTTCACTGCATCTGGGAACCTCTTCTCTTCCACAGCGCTATGCCATTTTTATCCTCTGCTTCAAGACATGCTGCTGCTGCTATTTCCTCACTTGCAAGCAATCTCGTCTGTCCCCTCTGCTACCCAATGGAGGATGATGCAAGGCTGATGGTTCATCTTTTCCACTGCCTCCAGAAACATTTTAAACTTTGCAAAAGGAGCTGAATAAAGCTTTCCCCCCCTCAACTTTCATTCCTGAGATCTCTTGGTTCCAGCTGCAAACAACCAAGCAGAGGGCGACTCCAGTGCGTTGTTTGTGCTTGCAGGCATATTTTATCTGTTGTGTATATCTGAGTATGGACAGATATACACAGCGATACACTTTAATATGAACATTAAAATAAAAACAAGTTTATTATAAAGATCCTCCTGCTGTAGACAACGCCATATGAGATGATCTGCAACTGTGTCAGTCCAGGTGCAAAGGTCTGGATCACACCAGACTGTGCAGCTGTTATCCTCTTGAGATCTCACTGAATCTCCTTCCTTCAGAGGCAGCCAGTCTGACTTTCTATATGCGCCCCACCCAAGAGGAGTGAGGTGACCATTTCAACCTAGGAGCCATGGCAGGCATGATAATATGACTTTGAAATTCAGAAAATGGCAACTGTTTATGAGGTTTAAAAAATTCCAACAAGCAGATGTGACTGTGTTGAGATCTTGAAGTTGAAAGACAAGCACGCTCTATATTAAAATCAAACTCCAGAATTGTTTTCACACTCTCAACCTTGAGAAGGAGGCTACAGAAAATGTGAGAAAGTAGAGGGCTTCTTTGGGATTTTTGCTATCAGTGGTAAAAACCAATGCATTTGAGAAGCAGGAGATGAGTTTTTGATGCTCTTGAAATTCCCAGAACTTCAGCATCTGATTTTTCTGAAGAGACCTGACCATGAAGTGCTAGCAGGAATCATTGCAAATATATCAGGCAAGCAGACAGTTAGTTATTTACAAAACCTTAAAGAATGAAACATTGCAAATATTGTGATTTTTGAGAACCGGGAAACTCTACCAGCGAGTATCATATTGTGTCTTTGAAGAGCTCAGCAGGCAGTTCTTCCTGTGGCAAATGGTTTTACCATAGTGTTACTAAAATGCTGCAGATAATGTAAATGAAAATGTATTATAAAAGTGGAACATAGATAAATAAGGGAAGAAAGAAAAAAACCTATGTCCAAAAGTTAATCAAAATATTGTCTTTCATCAAAAAGATGTAAAGAAAAGTTTGAAAAAGCAATGAACTCCCTGTGAGCAACCTTCAGAAATAGAGCAGGAGCAAGCCTTAAACACAGGGGTGTTTTGTGGACTGGTAAGGAGGTATTGGCATTTCATCCTTCACTGTTTTAAGAGTAGAAGCATTCATAACTGATTCCTTTTTAACCTCCAGCATTTAGAATTTCAAGCTGGTCATAATCCAGCTCCATTACTCAAAATGTGCATGAGTAAATTTGCTCTCTGAGTAAAGAGACCAGTGCCAAGTAAAGAGCAGGGGAGTAAAACTTATTCAGCAGTGGTCAATGCAAAACAGCGCCACAAGTCACAATGGAAAGAATAAACTGGTCAATGCTCTTTCACAGTTTCCACAGCATTTAGATTTGGTTTTTTATGTGAAAATAGCCAGCCTCTAGGACAAAAAAATATAAAAGAAAACAATCCAGAACGGAATATTTTGTTAAGAATTCTCAGAATTCCTACTCTGAAAATAAATTTTTGGGAACAGTCCTTAAATACCGAGGCAAGCCTGACCGCCTGTACTGAAAACACCTACAAAAGAAAAAGACTCATGGTATCCTGTACTAAGACTAAATTTACTAATATCACAGCAAAGTAAACTTTCCCCAGTGTAAATTAAAACCTTGCAAATCTAATGTGCAAGGTACAAGTAATCGTACAGAAAGATGCTGGACAAAAATGAAATGCTAAGTGCAGGCTTCTGAAGACACTTCCATACAACACTTTTAGAAATGTTTCCTTGTATACATATAACCTGATTCGAATCATATAAGACTCCCACATGTTACTGCATCATGATGAAATGTCATTATTGTTGTTCCTTAGTTGTTGCTATTATTTTTAAAACCATGTGTTGTCAGTGGCTGTAATATTTGAAATCTGTGTCAAAATTCACCATCCACAAAAATCAATGTTGAAAGCAGTTTGAGTCTAAAGGAGTCAATATTTGGCAAAGAAGCAGGATTGAAAGAAATTTTGGAAGTGCCAGTCCCTCAAAAGTGGAATTTGAATGAACAGGGAGAAGAACTGGCAAATACTGAAAATGACAACAGATGGCAATTTTCAAGTTGCATTTTATTTAACTGAAATATAGATGATTTTTAAAAAGTTGCCTCTTTCCAGAAAGCAGCAGGTGTGGGAACTGTACCTTGCATCTTTTTTTCCCATTATGTATTAAACCTGTACTAATAATGAAGGGTTATTTTCTAGTGCAATTTTGGTATTTACTGAATTTGGCATTGAATAAAATTGTCAAAACCATGTGTAAGGCAATTTTTCTTTCAGTCTACCAAATAAGATACACAAACAAAACCACCCAGTTATCCGAGAGTAGCTCTCGTTGTTCTTAACTTTGATCTCAATCCCTTTGTTTCTGTCTCCACCTTCCCACTTTGGGAGTTTGTGCCCTTGAGGTCTTTGACTCATTGGACTTTGAAAGCACAGCCCTTTTAGCAAAACTAAGCACAGCCTCGCATAGAAAGTACTTTGTGCTAATGCTCCATCTGTGAATTGGCTTGGCTATTCAGAAAATTTAAATATGTCCACTATCCCCAAGCCATCTTCAGTTGGCTCCCATTTGAGGAAGAGGTGACTCAGTGTTAATCCACACATTATCCTCCAGGACCACTTAAAGCCATGGTAGGAATCAGTCTTCAGAGCATCTTTTGGCCAATGTTTCTACCTGATCCTCTGTATCTCATTCTCCTCCCTAAAATTTTTCTGTAACAACAGGAAGCTCCCTGGTAAGAGAGCTCACAGTGAGACATCAGATGCATCTTTTCACTCACTGCCACTGTGCTCACACTGTTAATATTGTAATAGCTAGTACGCAGCATACCAACATCAGACAACAAGGAGAATTAATTATCACAGGCTTTGGAGCTTTGAATCACTTCCTATCTACTAAAGTTTTGTTACCAAATGCTTGATAGAAGTCTCAAGCATATCATTAAATCCCAAGGAGACATTTTGAGGGCAATGTTTCAGCAGTAAGTAGAAAGGTAACTTCTTTGATAAGGCAGTTAAAAGAAAAAGAAAGGAAGATCCATCCGGGAATGTTCCCTATTCAGCAAACACCCCTGGAGCGCACAGCAAAACAACCTCAGGTACGGGCTCAAAACGAAGTGATTTCACAGCCATGGTGTGACACTTTTCCAGCCGATAGCGTACTGACACCTGCTGATGAACACACACATTGCAGACACTTGGGAGATGAAGAGCTGGTTCACATCTGCATTAAGCCTATTTTTTCTCCTGTCTCTGATCCCACACGCTGCTTACAGTACTACAGTTCTACCGAAAGCACATTGCCCAGAGCACTGCAGACCCCCAGCCATTCCCCTCGGCCTGTGCTTGGCTACACCCCTGGCTGGCCACGACAAGCTCCCTTGCTCTCCAAATTTAATGCCAATCCTTTTTTTATGGGACTAAAAAAGTCATGATCCAAAAAAGGTCGGATCATGACTGTGTGAGGGAGGATATTGTATTCTTTTGGACATAATGTTCAGTGATAAAGTGAGCAAAGGGCTTTTCTCACTGCAGTTCAAGTCTTTGGCTTGTTCTCCAATTAATCTCTAGTTGAAACAACACCTAGGGAATGTATCTCAAGAAAAGAGCAGGATTCCGAAATAGGGTTGGAGGGCTCTAAATACTGATTCAAACCTGAAAGCAGATATTCATTCAACCCCACTCTTTCACATACTCTCATGAATTTCCGCCAGCTGGATATCTACGCCCTTAACCCTGTTCTCAGTCTACATTTCTACATTACCCTTCATCCGTGCAATGGTGGAGGAAAGGCAGGTAGTGACTTCAGTTACTACTAGGCAAGGTAAATTTATATGCAGCTTTAATTACCTTCAGGCCCTGAAGATCTGGATCTGTCTTCTGGTTCTAAAACTGATCCTTGCAATGACCATTCTCAAGGCACTCCTCTGTTAGATCAACTGTGCTGTTGTCTCATTCAGTCATGTCTGTTACCTTCTCAGTGATAAACTCTCTTTGGGTCTATGCTACAAGGCCTCAAGGCTTTTCCAAATTCTACCCACCACAAAGAATAGCCCCAGATAGACTGAAAAAAATAAGACTTCTTAACAGGCAAGGGATCAGTTTAACATTGACAGAATAATGAGGTAATATCCAATTTTGTAACAGGACATGTTATACACATTTGTTAATTGGCATTTATATATAAACAGGATGAATGACCGTGGTGGTAAATCTCCTTGTGCTTCAAAATCTGATCAGCAAAGGCTTCTCTTCCTGGCTATTCTACCTACTCTTCAAGAAGCCTCCATGATCATAGCAAAGCTCAGCAAGCAACAGGTACCAGTTCTGCTGTGGCCAACTTCAGTAAGTTAGTATGTATCAAGGTTCATTCAACTGAACATGTAACTGAACGTGTATAAACAGCATGATGGTCTATAAGAGACTTGTACTGAATTCCTTGCCAAAGGAGGTGATATCTGAACAGCTGTACCTTCCCTCCCAGCTGATTTCCCAAAGTGTCTCCAATGATGTTTAAACTGTCTTAATTATTATCTTTGGCAATTGTGCAAGGAAAATAATTATTACAGTATTTATTGCTTAAATGCTGATAGGGAGAGGCAAGATGCCTTTTCTTAATTCTTTGACAATCATTAAAATTAATGCACAGTTTCCTATCAATTTAGATTTTTGTACCTCTAAAGGCCTCATCTTTTCTGCCTCGTACAGCAGCTGGAAGGGAATACAGAGTAATAAAAACATGGGGGAAATTACCATTTTTCTGATTGGAATTAGAGTGGAAAAGAAAAAGATCACATCCAATATTCATTAGAAATCATTTTACCAGTTAAACTGTTATTATTATCAGAATCAAGCTGTCAGGAGCAGTAGATAACTATGTGCATTCAGCTCTGCCTACTCACAACCTTTGAGATGGGATCTGCGGGATCCGGACAGGACAGATAGAACCAGGTGTGCAGAAATCTAGGAGAGCTGCCCATTCTCCTGGCTACCAGCCCATTCCCAGAGCACTTTTAATGTTGTCACACTAGCGTTTTACACTGGAAGACATTTCCCACCCAATATTTCTGCCCAGCATGAGGGCTGGATGTTATGTGAGCTTTAGTCCTCACAGTCCTCACTCACTGTCTAGTTCCCTTCCCTCCCTCTGTAAGTTAACAGCCGTGTCTGACCTTCCTGCTGCTGAGGGTGTTGTGTGGGGGCATTAGGAAGCGATGCTCTCTGCAAAGATAATTATGGTGTGTGGTAGTGCACAGCCGTGACAGCAAAAGCAACATCACATTTCCGACTGCAGACTTCCCCAGGGAGTTGTATGCAAATGTATTTCAACTAACATGAAATCCTGCATTTGTTGCCTCCCTGAGGGCATCATGCAAACCACTCACAATCGTTTCTAAATATGCATATCTGATTTGCAAAGGTCTCATGCTTCATTGAGACCACAGGAAAAGTCGCACTGGATCCAAAAGGACTAGGCTCAAGCTTGCCACTAGCCCTGAGCAGACAACTTTGCTGGCTCTGTTGAGCAGGGCAGGCATGGGCAGCAGCATCTGGCCATCTCTCTGCTTGCAGAGAAGGGCAACATGCTGCAGCTCAGAATATTAACTTGTTTTTATTCCCCTAACATTCACAGTCACTGCCTTCCACGTTTGTTGGGGCAGTGGTGATTTTTCATGTATATTACGCCCCTTCGTTTGAGATACTTGTAGAAGCTGTTGCATTGTTGCAGTGCAGAGATATTTCACACGTATTCAGGCATGTCAGTGCAGTTTGGGGCAATTTTTCACATACCTCATGATACCATTTTCATCATGCTGAAAACAGCCAAAGGCGCTGTCTGACCTGTCATGTTACAAAGTCACACTGAGTCCAGAGTCAGCTTGAGAATCCAAGCCCTGCCCAGGTCCATGGAGGGCAGTGGACACTGGGCACTCTGCCATACCTCTGGCCCTTGCTTCTCAGTCTGTCGTTACCACCAGAACAGTGACAAGAAGGCAAATAACTCCAGACAGAAGCAGTGAAAACTCACCTTGTCCAAGGCGTCCTGCTGGTACTTTCCCTGACTGGAGAGACTGGGGAGACTGGGGTTTTGCAGCACTTCTTTTCCCCTCTCACACAAAACTTCATCACAAAATGCTGCACTTTCTGCTCCTGCTTTTTTCTCTTTTGTCTTTGGGAAATTACTTTAGAGGGAAATGTTAATTTTAACAGGTGCCTTTTATCCAGAATTTGTAGATGAAGCAACTCTGCTCTCTTCCTGAGAAAGGGAGCTGGTGGGGGAAGAGTCTCTGGGGCCAGGCAGGAGTTGCCCCTAGACTACCTTACAGAACATTTTGTTGAGCACTTGGTGCACCTGCAAAAGGGGCTGTACTATTTGAAGGGCTTTGAGCATGCGTGTGCATGTGTGCGAGCAATAGCAGCTAGACAGGGTTTAGGAGTAAGCATTAAAGGCAGAAAAAAAGCAAGGTCAACTCGAAAAAAGTGAACTCTCAGAGAAAGCTGAAGGAATATGAAATGGGGGCACAGTGCTGGCTGGAAATAGAGCTTTGAAAAAGTGGAGGAAGGAGATGAACAGCCTCCACGCATTCATAGTGACTGTGTTCAGCAAGGCACAAGTTTACACACTTTACAGACTAAAGGGCAGCACCAAGGACCAAGGACCAAGGACCAAGCACTGATTCCATCCCCAAGACCTTTCCCCTGAGGTGGGAGGGCACTCCTTTTCCTAAAGGGTTTCTTCAACCTCAGGCCTCACCCCAGGGCCACCCTACTTCACCCTGGGGCTGTAAGGGCAGGGGAGTGCCCACCTTCAGCAGTTGGTAGGCCACACTGTGATCCAGTGCTGGGAGCAGTCTGAGACCAGCAGTGACTACCCAGCTGTGAGACTGCCTTGCCCTGCTTCTCAGCCACCTCCTCCCCTCCTTCTTCTCCATTAGCAGTACTGTGATTTTAACCACTTTAATAAATGTCAAGGTAGATCTGGCCTGTGGGTACCTTTAAAAAGGTTTTGTCCTGGTTTATATATGCCTAATTTGCAAGAGAAGTTGCAAATCAGACCAATTTAATTCTAATGAAGCAGATTTGTCCTATTTTATTAAACTTAGACTTTTTAAAATGGTATGACTTAAATAAGTGTACTACCTGTGAGCAGACTACCCCAGCCAAGTCAAGGAATCAGGAGCTCCTGGTAGTGCAGGGCACCAGATTTCTCAGCCCAGAATACAAATAATATAACCAACAGAGTTATTTTTCACACTAAATATAGTCCTAATTAGTTTCCATAATTGTTTTTGTTTGTTTGTTTGTTTGTTTTTAATTTACCACTTCTATGTCTGTATTAATGCCCACATTAAAAGGAAAAAAAAGAAAAAAATCTTGTACACAATGTCAGTTGGAAAACACTGCTGTTGACTGAAAATCCTATTTGCACATTCCCTGTTACAAGCAAATCCTCATCGTTTAGGGTCCTAGTAATACTGAATGGAAATCTCTTTTTATGAGTCTAATAATTGTTATGTCATTGTGCTTCCTGATATCAGGGCACATCCTACCAGTAAGATGCCATCCCATCTATTATCTACAAAACCACAATTAGATCGTACTGTGCTTCCTCCTACTGATTGAGATTGCTTTTATCAAAGTATCACTGACAGCCGTAACAAATCCTCCCACTGCTGGATTAGTATCATCAAAGAGTGAACTGTGATGGGCAGAAGATGAACTGATTAACTTCAGACAGTTCCTGCAAAAAAAAAAAAAGGGGGAAGGATCCTGGGGGAGTATGGCACTCTTCAGTATCTGTGCCAGCAGGGAGAACAGGGAAAGACTGGGAAGGCCAGTCAGGGACCAAAGCCTGGAGAGTGGTCAAGTGCCCTGTGGTCAGCCCAGCACTGACACCACATCAGGGCACAGGCAGCTCTGGGAGGCACAAAGGGAGTGGTATCCCATCCCACCACCCCACTTCCACCCAGCTTTCCAGTTGTGGGGCCATGCTCCCCTCTGACTGGCAGAGCAGTTTGAGCTGGAGGAAGAAGCAAACATTCCCAGATGGATAATAACTGTCTCCTTAGAGATGTCTGGCACACCAGGCTTTCCCCCCAGGGAAGTTTGTTGCGCTGTGTTTTGGATTTCCCTTCGACTGTGTCTCGTGCTCATAAAAGTCAGTAACAGAACACATTTTGACATGAATTTAGAGCATTTGAAGCCTACCTTGCCAGGAATTGAAATGTGTCAGGAGGGATCACACCTTTTTTTACTATTTTTTTACTATAATTTATTAACAGAAATTCCATGAATCAAGTTGAGGACTTCCACTTTGCTAGAACGCTTACCAGAGGCAGATTTAAGTCCCCTCAATCCATCAGAGCACATGTCTTGGCCACCAGCAGAGCATTTTGGAAGGCAGAGGCAGAGAAGGTGTCTGACAGCACAGCCACCACTCGCTCTCACACCCAGCTGCCACTCACCTCCTCTGTGCTAGAGAATTCAAAGATCCAAGCTCACAAACCAGAGTGACTGATGTCAAAAATACCTTTCCCAGATGAGGGACCAAATCTGATAGGAGCACTGTTACAATCTGGTTTAGACCCAGGAAAGCAAAGCAAGCTAAGTCTCTGTGCATAAGCCGGAAAGAACCAGGAAGGTTCAAAATATCCCCAGGAATGAGATTAAAACTAAACGAGGTTAGATGTTGTTGCCAAAAAATGGATGTATTTTATTTAATAGTAAAAGAGGCAAAGAGAAGGGAAGAGAAAAGAAAGAGAGAAAGAAAAGAAGTGTGCGTGGGGGGTGGGGGAACAGGGAGAGGTGACAGGGGTTAGATGGAAGCAGATCACCCATCCGAGGGTCCCAAAGACGTCTCGTTGCTCCCCTCCATCCGGTCTGCTGGTGGTGAGGGTCCCCCGTTGCCACTGTGGCCACGCTGCTACATGCTGTCTCACACCACATGCCGCCGCATGCCGAAGAGTGCAGAATTCCGTGGACTAATATACACTGTGGGCCAGGTGGGAACGCCCACGTGTCTTTCTTACAGGGGCGGGCTTGACGCTGTCCCTTGCAACACTGAGGGTCTGTTGCATCATCTCTGGTGCTCTGGTGCAGGGTCTGGTGCCCCCTTTGAGGGGGGCCCCTGTGATGGGCCATGTCACCCCCTTCTGCTGTGGATAAGCTTCCCCCCCAGTGAGGACCCCTCAGCTGGGCTCCTCTGCACAGTGGAGGATGGGCGATCACTGGGCCTCTGACCAGAGGCTTTTCCAAGATACCCAAAGCCTCTCCTTCCCTCACCCTTTGATGTGAGGGTCTGTTCGAGCCTGGCAGCTGATAGCCCTGGGGCTGTGGTCTCCACCTTGGAGGTGTTAAGCCTGTGCTCAGTGAATGTCCCCAGCCCTGAGTTGTTACTTTATCTTATCTTCATCAGCGAGCAGTGTCAGGCCTCAGTCAGGGCCCCATTCAGGGTGTGGGAGTCTTCTCTGCAGCTTTTGTAATACAGTTTTAAAAGCCCTTTAAGAAAATGTTTAAGTCATAAAATATAATATTTCAGTCTCTGACAAGCACAAAGGAGTGGGAGGCTGGCCACCACCTTTTCCAGTTGCACAGTGAATTTAGGGGAGCACCAACAAACAGAGAAGCAACAGGTTCTGTGCGTGCCAGGGGCTGAAAATATAAGAGGCAGGAGGTGAAAAGAGAATAAAAAAGACTTCATGGATGCTTTTGCAAACAAAGACTGTGGTGTAAAGCAATATATGAACTGCAAGCTCAGCAGCCCAGCATGGCCACTGATACCAGCCAACTGCACGACTTTTCAAGGCCGTGTGCAGCAAAATCTGGAAATCATGGATATAAAACACAAAATGTTCCTGTGGATTTCAGCACTAAGATAGATTTTTTTCCAATGTATGAACATTAATGCTGCTTTAAAGGAATGTGATGAAATTTCAAGAGAGGCTGAGAGAATGTGGTATTTGCAAGGTCTATGCCTGATAGCTTGTACATAATGGAAAGAAGAGACAGAACAAATGTGATGCAGACACTTATATCCCAAGTGATTTGAAAAGTGTCTGTGCCAAGTCACTTGGAAAATCTCATGAAATTAAATAATTCAATGTAGAAAAATGTTCTTTTACAAAGCAAATAGGCATGGGGTGGGAACAGGCTTTATAGACAAGATGGAAATGTGGATTAAGTATCAAAATAGATTGAAATAAGTGAACAACTACTGTCAAATCATGCTGCATTTTTGTTTAAACACAGAACAGGTTAATGTAACACTGTAGGTTTATCTGGCAAATATATCTGTAAAACACAGCACACCCCTAAGAAGGGAGAGAAGGAAAAACCTGTCTCAGAGATGGAGAGATTTGCTTTGCAGTAACTGAGGTCAAGGCTGACCACAACCAGTGGAAATCTGTCCCCTGGTTTAGGTGCCTTTTCTGCCACATTGCAGATACTTGCAGGGGAAGCTTCAGATCTAAGCTTCTGAAAGTGAATCAAAGGTACCAAAACACACAGAGAATAACTACAAACTGACATGGAAAGCTGTGATCACACAGAAATTTTTGAGCTGAACCCAAACTTCCACACAAACAGCAGGAAAACTGCTGCTGAATTTTGAGAAGCAGGTAACCAATGATTTCGTGCGCTGGGATTTGAACCATCAGTGAGCAGGGTAGTACAAGGATATTTACTGAAAAGGACAGAGCAGTTACACGAGGAAGGGGTTGTATGGGACCAGCAGTGGGTGAATATAGCAGGAAAATGGATATGAGACACAAAGGAAGATGTTAACTGGTGAGACTTGTGAAAAAGTCTCCCAAGGTCATACAGCTCCTTATCTGTGTCCATGTAACTCATGCACAGGTGTCATGAATCCCAATTTAGGATCCTGATGACTACACCAAATTGTCACAAATGAGTGGATTAAGTTGCTTAAAGAATCACCATCAAAGGTATTGTCAAAAGCAGGTTTTAATATAAATTTGTGGAAAATGCAATGAAGTTTTGCAGCAAGATTTCACTCTATTACTTAGCACACAGATGAATCACACAAAGGAAAACAGTCTTGGAATCACTTTAGAATGATCTGTGCAGAGCCTGGGGATGCAAAGGATAGGGGTGCAAAGGGTAAGGGAGACTCTCATACTGAGACATGAGGTTCATGAAAAGACCCCTTGCTTCAGAGAGGACCCCTTGCTTTTTAAACCCTTGACAGGGTCTAGGTGTGGCTGAGTCCAATCTTACCAGTCCCAGACCTGGTCAACAGTTTATGTCTACAGGGTTTAGCAGCACTTAATCATTGGCTAATTTAACATTTACAAATTGATTCTGTAGAATTTACTACACTTACAACAGAGACTTAGTTACAGATCTGAGAAGGCAAAATTTATTCTATACTTGCCGTAGGGTGTTTATATCAATTCACACATGCAGGCACATAGACACAGAGATGTATATATATGTATCTATGTGTACAAACGTGCCTGTTAAAAATTCCCCCTGTGTGTCAGTGAAATGTGTCAAATGCCTTGACATTTCTCAAAGGGCAAGGCTTGAGCCTCAGGGGGTTGGGGGTATCAGCAGAGGCCCCATCCTCAGCTTTCAGCAACAGTCCTCCAAGTATCGCACATGTGGAAATTCACGAGCTCCAGGAGTGTCCCTCTCAGAGAAAGGTGCTGGTTCAACCCACTGCCACCCAGGAGAGCTCAAAGTACCTCACTCTTTGTAGGGTTGTGAGATGATTTGCTTTAGTCATCAGTAAGTTTCTATGCTGGCCACAACCCAGGTCAGTAATTACTGGAGTTTCCAAAACTCCACCAACAATGGTACTGTTCCACTCAAGCTATGATTGAGGTAGGAAATGTTCTACGGCTGTCAGGGGTGAATGAACATCCCCACTCCCATTCTTCACCTTAATCAGGCACCAGGAGTTCCTGGTATGGTCAGAGCTGCTTTCACTTTAGCCATGTGAAAGTTCCCAGTCTGGTCAAGGGATGCTTCACTGCCCAACTCACGACACAAATGCCAAATTCCTAACAGCAATTCCAGCAATCAAAAAGCAGTCCTGTGGGCAGGGGAAGATGCACCACCACAGCTGAGGAGCTCAGAAGCAGGCACTGTTCTCCAAGTGTAGCATCACCCATGCTGAGCAGAGAGTCAGGAATGTTCCCACAGTGTTCTGGCAGTGTTCTGTATGAGAACAGTCTGAACAGAACTCATCATCACCACAGAGCAGCTCCATACTGTTGAGATTAGAAGAGCTCCATACTGTCTTCCCCCATACTCCTTCTGGAGAAGATGGCATTTCCTCTATGAGTGTGACAGAGGCTTGACCATAAACAGAACTGAAAGAGCTGTGAACGCCAACTGGGTCATAAACATTGTGAATATCCTAGGCTTCCTGGGCAGAAAAGCAGACAAGGCAAGATTTGTGATCTTATTCCCTTGAATCTGTTTCATATTTCACTTTTATTTCCTAGGAAGGAGAGACACAGACCGAACACATTCATCTCTGTCAGGAGCAAGTCCAGCCCTCACTAACATAACAGGAGAGGGCCAAGCCAGAACAAGCACTTTTCAGTGTAATTGCTTTGCCTCAGCGATTTCATTTTATCACAGATGATGTAAGTGAAGGCGAGTGAAAGGGACCTGAGAGCACAGCTAAAAAACGACATTGCACACAAAAGGCTTCAGCTTTCTCAAAGACAGATTGAGTCTGTCATCTTTATCTGACACTAATTGGGAGCTTTTTCATTATCACTGCCAAATTCTGCCCTTGGCTACTTGCCCATAAATCTTTCTGACATTTTCCAGTGGGAACTGGAGGCAGATAATCTGGGGGCAGAATCTGATAGGGAACTGGTGGAAGGACACGGGGGGCCCCAAAGTCTTCCCCTGGAATTTTTCCCTTGCCCTGACTCAGGTGCATCTGATACCTGCAATGGCACCAGTTCATCCTTTTCCCTGGATCTGGGGTGAAAGGCAGTGCATGAGACTTGCTAGTTTTGAGAGAGATGGGATTCCGTTTTAATTTAATTTTCTTTATTTGCTTGGCAACCTCTGGAGGTCAGTTGGAGAGAGGTTGCTCGCTGTAACACCATTTTTTGCACTGGGATCGCAATGGAGTATGAAACTGCTTACACTTTTGGAGAGCTTTACAACTACTTTCAAATATCTCATTCAAATCACATACTTAGGAAGGGACAGAGTGTAGTGATCCTGACCAAGAGGCCACTGTACATCAAGCAGCTGGTGGTCCACACAGCAGGTAACCCAGATGGGTGCCTATACAAGCTGAAGCCAAAACCCTCTTTAAAAAGCAAACACATCTGAAACAAACAGCATCATGTGATGGAAAAGGCTCATCAACTCAGGCAAAAAATGTGGCTGCATGGACCAGAAAGGGAATTTTAAAGTTATTTTGAGCACAGGATGAGGTTTAGCCTAATTTTAGCACTTCTTTCTCTTGTAAAGATGCAAATGAATTCACAACCCTTAATTTCCACAGCACAGCTAAAATGTTGCAACATGTAAAGAGGCATTTTTAAAGTACCAGAAATCCAATAGGGAAATAGTAGTATAATTAAATAAGAGTACTCAGCTGTGCAAATGGGCTGGCCATATGTCCATCTTGTTTGGTTTCTGAGTGTCCACACAGTTATTCACAGGTTTGCTTTAAAAATTATGTGTCTAATTTGAAGCCTGCTAACTGGAGGAACAAATAGCAGTTTGGAGAGGAAGGAGGCTCCTTTGTCTACCTACCTTTACCTTTTGCTGTGCCTCATGGATTGATTTGCATACCTACAAGTGTGAGTACTGACAATGGAAGGATAAGCATCATGCTGGAAAGATGGGTAGCTTTGATACAATGGACAACATGCTGGTTGCTATTGTTTGTTCATCTCTAGCCATTCTTCTAATCTCAACTTTGTGTAGAATGCCTGACTTCACACATTGGTTTATATATTACAATGGGAATCAAAGGAAGAATTATTACATTGCTTGCATTACTTTGCTGTAATGCAAAGTTATGTTACTTTGTACAGAGCAAGCTGGAGGGCAGAACCAGGTAAGGATATTACTATGTCTATGTGACTGTACTTCACAGGAAGCCCAAAGATGAATCAGTGCCCTCTGGCAGGTTTTGTGTGAACACAGACTGAAAAGATGATCCCTGCCTTCAAGTGCAATTTAGCTTCAAGGGTATTTTCACCTGAGCTCAGCCTGGAGCAGCAGTGATAGAAGGTTCTTGCCAGGTGATGGAACTGGAGAGGTCTCAGTTCACATCCTGGCTCATCAGTATATAAATTATCATGACACTTTTTCTGATTTCCACAGTGAGTTTTTCATCCTATGTGAGACACTCAGAGGCCTGGAGAGATGTCCTCTGTCAAGGACACAGCAGACTCTGTAAAGCCAGCGTCACTAATCCCTTGGAAAAAAAACTCACATGCTGTACAGCCACCAGGGACATCTAAGAATCTCTGGGACTGTAGCAGGGTGAGGGGTAAAGGGGAAAAAGTGGAAACCTTTCACAAGAAGATGAGGTTCTTGCTGCTGTCCAGGCTATCAGTCCCTGACAGTGCCCTTCAGTAATTTTTTTTTAATCCTTGGTCCATCCCATTACACGTCTCAAAGGAATTAAATTACTGTAACTTTTGTATCAGCTCCTCCCAGAGGCAGGGTGACTTCAGCCATCCCCTCTTCTGCTTGGCAGCAGCAGAAGTGTAGGTCAGGAAATCACCATCCACATCAGTTCACATCATTTACAGTCTGTGCTGTCAGCTCCTTGATTTTCAGGTCAAAAGATGAGTAAAAAGCAGGGAGTGAGGAAAAACAATGTATTGCAGTAAAAGTGGAAGCTGGGAAGAAACTAAAAATACTGTGGCAGATCTATGAAAAAAAGGGAAGAACTGCAGAGGCACTGTGGACTTGGGGGAGGCTTGTCCAGGGGTAGGGGTCCAGGATTCCACAGTGTGGATAATATTGAACAAGGAGGAAACAATAACAACATGGTCCTGAGATGATTGTGGTGGAAGCACAGGGAAAATCAGGTCTCATATGACTATATTTTTTTAATTAGTTCAAAGCCATTTTCTGTTGTACTAAATACAGAATATTAATGGAGTAATACCTGTTGCCATTCACCCAGGCTCATTAAGCACAGCTTCCTTTTGAGGGTGACTTTTGTCATCTAATCATTTGTGGCACATGATTAGATTGGGGCTTATGAGATAAAATATGACCTTTTTTTCTGCATTCTAGGCCCCGTACTACAGTTTATAATTGAGAAAAACTGAAGATGCACTTGGTAAAGAAAATAGTCCAGACCAGACTCCAAAAACCACATTTTTTCCCAATCCCTTCAGTGTTTCTAACTCAATCTTTTAATTTTTGAATCTTTCAGATCTAATTATATACTAATGCTACCAACTTTAAGTTACAAATCTAAATCACCAGCACTACAAGGATGACTGACAAATGTGTTCTGGAATGAGTTTCATGCTTTTCCTTCCTCAAACTCACACTCACTTGTCAGTGGGAGACAGAAGGTGAAAAAAACAAGGCAAAGTACACTGTGTCACTGAGTATTGTCTTTTATGGAGACAAGACCTACTCACAGTCAGAGTAAGATTTAGTGATACACATATATTTATATAGGAATAGCTAATAATAGCTGTTGGTTTCGGTTTTAATGAAAGGCATTAATTTTAAACTTTCCTTACTAACATTAATAAAAATCAGCCCCAGTGAAGTGTTGTTGCTGCTCTGGAAATCAGTTGCTCAAAATCTCCTGTTCCACTTCAGGCTCAAATCCATTGTACATCAGTGTGTAACAGCTCACTGGAAAGTCAGGGATAAAGGTATGGATGGCACATGAAATATTGCAGGTCAGATTATTTGTCCTAACCTCAGTTACATGCTATGAAAGCGATGTCCATTTCTTCTGGTGCAAATTTCCAGTATTTGTTTCAAAATTAATCAAGGATGTGACCATCATCTGGTGTAAAAGGCTCAGATGCCTTTTTGGATTCCCTAAAAACAGACAAATTTCCATCCCTATGGACTTCTGCCAGTGGGGACTCTCAATTTCTAGTTGCAGGGGTCCCTAATTCATTCCTCAGCACTAGCCAAGCCCAGCTTTTCCCTCTTTGTCTTTTCTCTCTTAACAACCCATTTTAATACATATTTTTGAAATACAATCATCTTATTTTGGATTTTTAGAGCAGTGAGGTTTGACTCTTTTGTATTCAGGTATGTACTATTTTTGTATTGTTCAGTTTAGCACTGAGTAGTGAGTTGTAATTTTATGTCATCTTGCCAGAAATGACTTGTTCATGAACAGCAGCTCTGCAATCTGAAAACAGCAGTACACAGCATGCGGCTGCTTGAAACACTTACCAGGTACTCAGTCCAAGCTGTTTAAACCAAACAAAACTTTGGTTTAAACCAAACAAGTGTTTAAACCAAACAAATCCATGCCAAAATTTCGAATGTGGGAGATGAAGAGTCTTACTTTATTTTGACAATTCTTTGGCATTCTATTTTTTCTGCTGACTGCAGTTTGTACACAGATGTTCTGGGGGAAAAAAAAACACAGAGAAAAGGTACACAGGCAGTGACAGTTCACTGTCTCTTCTGATACAAGAATCAGGAGGCAGCAGATGAAAATAGCAGGTGGTAAATAGCAGATCCAGAATGAATACAAGCCCTCTTTAAATTTGGATGAAGCTGACTGACATAATCACAAGTTTGGAGGGAAGACTGACAGACAGACTGCATAAAAATAAATATGAAAAAGGGACACAGTTTTCCCTTGAGAAACAAAGCATGCATTTAAAAGAAAACAGCAGTTTCCTTAGCCCAGGCAGGGCATGCCTGTCTGGCAGGGAGAATTTATGCACAACCATCGCCCCCTGAGGATGCCAAGGACGCTTAGACTAGCAAAGAAGATGAGTCCCATCCAAAACCTTCACTGCCTCTGCCTGTGGACTCTCTGGGGGCAGAGACCTGGCTGGGGTGATGTCGCTGAGCCAGTTTAATATTTGCAGAGGGTGTGCTTGGAGCTGGGCTGAAGCAAAGAGCAGTGTGAGAGCACCCAGGTGCAGCTGGAAAATCAGATGCCGTGGCTTTTCCACCGGGAGTCCATGTGACTGATGTGCTGACACCAACATGTTTTGTGTGACAGAAAGATATGAAGAGGCTCACACTTGGTTTAGGAAAAAGAGGGGATGTCTGTGCATTTTTTGTGCTCTCAAAGTTGCTAATAAGCAGGCAACCACTTATTGTGTCTCACCATACCTTAGCAGGGTGCACTCGTCAAGAAAATTAGAAGCCTTGACATTACCCTTCCCAGGTCTACACACCCACGGGCTGCTAATTACTGACAGGCTGCAAAAGGGTTGGCATAGAGAACATCTTCAAATTGCAGACAGGCACTTCCCACTACTGCCAGCACAGAACTCATCAGCAATCAGGCTGCCCTGTGTTGTAAAGCTTTTCTGAAAGTTCATGCTGAATTTGTTCAACTTTTCCTGAATTTACAGCACTAACTCTTAGATGGTTTAGGACAATTTGTTATACATGGCTCAGTTGCTCTGTTGCTCTGTGGACAATTTTTAAAAGATGCTGGAAACTTTTTGATACTTGTTGGAAACGACACTGATGGGGATCTTCACAGTTTCAACAGAAAGCTTTGCAAACATGTCTTCTACAGGAGTTTGTTGTGGTACAATAAATAGTAAAGAATCTAAAAATATCAAAAGGGAAATAAAAAATATGAGCAGCCAGAAGCTCAAGTGTTGCCAGGCTACTACTTCTAAATTCTAAATAAATAAAACAATGGTTCTCATTTTAGCTAATCACTGTGCTAGTGATGCCCAATTAGTCTAATAAATTGCCAGCAAAACAACTGAAAGCACCCAAGCAATGATGCCTTTGTCTCTCCCTCCCAGGCTTTTCACTTGCACAAATTTATTAAATCAAGACATAAAGCATACATAATAATCCTTGAAAATCAACTGCTAATTTGCAGATAAAAATCAAACAAATCAATATATTTTGTATGTGATGTAGGATTAAGAAAGGACTGCAGTGTGGTATGGGATTGGATAGGTCGTATAATACAAAATTAAAGGCAGAATGGATTGAAGGAGCTGAATGGACAACTGAGTCTATGAGCTAGGCTCAAGGCTGGCTCAATGGGGCTGTAAGGCCAGCTGAAGTATCAGGGCTATGCCACAGGACTGATTTCTGCAAATACATGAGGGGGTTTATGAGCCTAGAAAACCCAAGGTAACAGAAGTTAAAGAGCACTGTTGAAGTTGGGAAGCCAAGCAAAGAGAATTTAGGATCTGCCAAGGCTAAGCTCATTGGTATATTTCTTATTTATAATATATCCCATGGCAGTCCCTTGGGATGTGTTCATACACCAGTTTCCTGTAGGACCCTTATCAGACAGACCATTTTAGTACTGAACAGGAGTCACAGACCCAGACAGAGCAACCCTTCAGCCCTTGCTCTGTTACAGGAGGAGGATGAAGGACACCACTGTGGCCAGAGCATGCTGGATGCTGACCGGATATGTGCCCTTATCCCATCCTTCCTGCTGTTGCCCAGAAGAGCCAAGTGAGTCAGACAACCTCACTTCTCCATGGCTGTCACCAGCTGAGTGCTCCTCAGCTCATGGTGCCTGGGCTCTGATTTACAGATGTACCGAGCACTTTGGAAGACACGTTAAATCAGGCAGAGCTGCACCAGATGAACCAAGGGCAATTCTGCTGTTGATTTCAGCAGGACCAAACTCAGATCAACTCCTGCATTTCCTTCCAGACCTGAATTTGAGCAGGAACAACAGAGGAATAAGGGAGGAATGAAAAGATGGGCACTGAAAAATACAGCTTGTGCAATCCTCTCTCTTCATACAAAGCATCCTACCTAGCTGGGATATGGAAGCATCTGAGAATGTCTCAGTAGAGAGCCATGAGCAAGCTAATAGGATTCATCTGCCTTAACTTAGGTGTTTAAAAGACTGATGCCTGAGACACTTAATAGTGGAGAGAATAATGCTCTGATATTCTAAGCCAAGTGTTGTCTAAGATAGACCTGTTGCCTGACTTGTCTGCTGTTGTTCCTCTCTGTTGATTATAGTGGGACACTAAGGCCATTTTTGGTTTGGCATCTGCTTTGACACAACAGAAGAGGGAAGCAGATGGTGCTGAAGTCCCAGTGTCCACTGCATATCCATATGGGGTTTGGTCTTAATTTAGTCTGGCTCCCCTAGATCAGCTATCCTACCTAGGGCAACTATTCCACCACAAGCACATTTCAAAATTGCTTGAAGGATTCGTTTAGA
This sequence comes from Coloeus monedula, assembly GCF_965178545.1. Taxonomy (NCBI): domain Eukaryota; kingdom Metazoa; phylum Chordata; class Aves; order Passeriformes; family Corvidae; genus Coloeus; species Coloeus monedula. The sequence continues at coordinate 84,061,344 of NC_138782.1, forward strand.
CCACCGTGCCTTTCTAGAGATAGAAGGACATTTGATGCACACCTGGACCAGAGCTTTTGGTTAAGTTTCCTCTAAAAGGAATTCAGCTAAGCAGAACAACTGCCCAAAGAACTGAGCTCACAACAGACACAAGGATGAGATTTGCTTTAGAACTGCATCATTGCACAGATCCTAAATACTGCTGAATATGCATCATATCAACTCAGACTCAGATATTTAATTTTCAGATAAGTGAATGCTGGGCTTAGTGACACAGATAACAAAACCCAATCATATTGTTTTAACAAAATCAATCAAAACTATTTACATAGCTGCAATTACCACAAATCCTTTTGAAATGCTGCTTGTTCAACAGATCATAAAATTTGCAGATAAAAAATGGAAACATAGAAATAGTATTTTTTATTAGAAATTAATCAACTACAGGGGATTACTAGTCAAACTACAGGTTATCATTACAGAGTAACTTTTCCTACAAATGTAAAAAATCCTAATTCAGAGAGTTATAAATAACAGCATCTTAAGCAGGATTGGAAGGAAAGGCTCTTGAGTGAATCCAGAGAACATTCAAATACAGGTTGAATGCAAATTCTCTTTCTATTTTCTTAGATGTAGTGGGAATGTGCACAAATTAGTGTGACAGTGAAGTCTATTTCTTTATATTCACTGCAATTTCCCTGGGTAAATTCTGGCTCTGATCACAAAAGAGCCTTTCATCATACTCAGCAGGGCCTAGATTTGTTCCTAAGTTTCCCTTTCTAAGAATTAATGTCTTTGGAACAGATTCCTTAAGACATTGCTGGACCAGCATCGTTTGAGCAGAAATAACTACAGATTCCCTGCTTAAGCTTTTCTAAATGTCTGTTAGTACAAAATATTTAACATCTTACATGGTTGCTCTTGCTTATGACAGCATCAGTGAGGACATGCAGAGCTTTTCCATTCTCATCAGAGATATCAAAAAACACATGACTTCTCAGATGCTTGATCTGGTCACTTCAGTTATGTGTTCCTGGGCTAAAGCTTGTAGGGAAGATGATTGTAAAGCCAGACTAAGTGGAAAAGACATCTATTTATGAGTGAGAAGAAGGGAAACCCAAGTAGTGGACTACTTGGGCTAAAGGGCTCTAAGTAGCACTGTAAAAGGCAGCTAAGCCTCCAGTGGAAGCAGGAGTGCTCTGGCCAAGCTGGGAAAGGCAGTGGCTGGGGGTTCAGTGACTTATGACCATTTGGTTTGCTTTGAAAATGGACTCTTGGTCAGATGTGTCTCATGACCATCACTGCCATTGCATCTGAGTAGATTACTGGCCAGTAATAGCTGGCCATGGCCAGTGTTGCCTACCAGGCCTCAGAAGTTACCCTTGTTCTGTCTGTGTAAGAGGTCTCTGTCCTAGAAACCTGCTTCCCAACAAAGTGGTGCTTAGCTATCAAGGCAGGCAATCGAAGGCAACTTGGAAGAACCAGGGTGAGTCATGCTATTCAAGGAATCTGATTCATTTTATAGCCTTGACAGAAGTTCATGCATTGAACAGGCCCCAGCTGTCACATTTTATCACCTATTTATGCTCTCAAACAATGGTATTATTCCAACTCAGTTGCAAAGTGTAAATGTAAAGCCTGAAGTGCTGAACTCATCTTTGTGCCTTATGGAGACTGTCTATGGTTTTCCTATTGCATTTTATTTTTCTGTTTTCCTTTAGTTTTTTGTCCTTGGAACTTCAAAATGTCTGTGGGCATTCTCCTAACAACAATCTCTAAGCAAGCCCTGAGGATTATTTCAGTCTGTCTTCCCAGCCATGCAGGCAGTAAACATCATCACTCTAAAACCCCGAGCACTTGAAGATTCCCCAATGCTTCCACTGGGATGTATGACATGGCACACTGGCATTGTACACCCACTGTGGTTAACAGAGGCTCAGGTTCCTGGAGTATTTTGACATTTCATTTTTGCATATAGCATTTTACATGAGCCATCAGATGGTATAAGACTTCTTGGAATGAGAAGTAGAAGAGAAATTTTGTCAATCCTGATGAATTCCATGTTTTGGTTTAGAGTGTGATTCAATAAACAGCTCCAAACAGGAGTGGAGAAGTGAAATACAGCACAGTGGGAAGAAGTCAGGTGGTAATATGAAGAAGACCAGGAAAACCTCAAGATTTCATTGGCCAACAAGCCAGTGAAGCTAGAGACCCTAGCACAACTTCCCTAAATTTCCAGCTAGATCAGCTGGTCTATGAAAAGGTGATTACCTCTCCCTCCAAATAATTCTGTGGTTATTTGGAAAATAATAGTTCTAGTCCTTATTAAAATATCTCTTAAAGTTTTTGAAAATCATGTTAAAATAAGAATGATGAAGACTAACCTCTTCCGTGACGTAACAGATCTTTTGGAACCATTTTATTTTAAGATAATATGGATGTGTTCTGCCACCTCCAAAGCTTTTCACAAGCCTTTTTTTCAGAGCATAAAACAATTCAGACCCATATTGCACTTTTAACTGTGAGCAGTTAAATCTGACCCTTTTCCCTCCCGCTCCCCCCGTGGTGACTGCTTCCCTCCACCGCACCAACACAAGGATGCTGCTGATCCCAGAATAACTGTGTAAAGAAGCAGGACTGCACAGTTAGTTTATTGAGATGGTCCCTTTAGGAAATGGCTTGCTTTTAAAGGCAGGAGCTGAGCCATCATGGATCCATACCACCACCTTCCTAGCCTGCATAACCCAAAATTAGCCAGAAAAATTAAACTGCTGCTTGAAAAATCAACACCCATTTATATATTTCTTGCTGCTCTTTGCTTAAGGCATCTTGAACACTTAAGACAACTCATACCTTATCCATACCACAAAGGTTTAGCTCACTGACTCCTAATACACATTTGAAGGACATCTTATATTTGAGGAATGACATATGCTTCTGAAAATCAGACAAGACTGGAGTCCAACTACCATTTCCAGACAAGATAATGAGTACAGGAAGGTGCAGCGGTGGGGCAGAACAGAGGGAGGACAGCTTGGAGCAGACCGGGATGTATACCTGAAGTCACAAGAGACAAAGGTGAAACAGGGAAACCTCAAAGCGGAAGTGCTCATTTACAGCAACAAACCCAGGTTGTCATGAGCCAAGTTCTTAATTGCATTAGCATCATCTGCCATGGCTCAATCCCACTCAGCAGCCAAGCCCCAGCCACTCATTCACTCCCCTACCTGCAGAATCAGGGAGAGAATCATAAGGGTAAAAGGTAAAAAACTCACAAGCTGAGATAAAGACAGTACCATAGGAAAAGCAAAAGGCACTCACTCAAAGTAAAACAAGGAATGAATTCAGTGCTTCCCCTGGGCAGGCAGGTGTTCAGCCATCCCTAAGAGAGCAGATCCCCCCCATCACACATAACGGTGACTTGGAAAGACAAATACCATCACTCCAAATGTCAACTTACTCCTCCTTCCCCCCACTTTATGCATTGAGCATGATGTTCTATGGTCTGGAATGTCCCTTTGGTCAGTTTGGGTCACCTGTCTCAGCTGTGTCTCCTCCCAGCCTCCCAAGCATCCCCAGCCCCCTCCCCAGCATGGCTGCACAAAAATCAGAAAAGGCCTTGGCTCTGTGTAAGCCCTGCTCAGCAATAACAAAAACATCTCTATATCATCAGCCCTGTGTTCAGCACAATTCCAGAACACAGCCCACCCCAGCCAAAACCAGCACACCATGCAGCTGAGGTCTCTGCACTCTTGACAAAATAATCATTGCTCAATGTGGCCCAGCATCTCATGGCTGTGAGGAACCAGAGCCTATCTTTTGAGAATTTTTCTCTTTTGCAGAAATCACCACACTTACTGATGTAAATGCTCAGGAGCCAAGTCAAACAAAGCACAGAAGCATGTGAAATGTTATTTATGCATCAGGATTTCATTTAAGCAGAGGCCTTGCATTTATGCATGATTACCAGATGATTTCTTTGTCACCTTGGAGAGGTGAGGTTTGTGCTTTATCTTTGTGCTTCAGCTCTCTGCACGTTATTCTTCCGAAAACATTTAAATTCACCATAAATCCACAAGAAATCTTTTCTTTATTTTTCCCTGTCAGTAGACCTCTTTTCTTAGTTGCTGCTTATCCTCCCTCTGTGCAATCATTTACTCAGGTTTCAAATTCCTTTCCAGTGTTCCCAGACTTGATTTGAAACTACTGCAGGAGTCAGCAAAAATTAGTTTAGAGAAATAATTTTTTCTGCCAGCTGTCATTCCAGTATTTCCTCCCATCAATTCTCCAGCCTACCTTATATTCCTCTTCTTCCTAATAGAATTTTCTGCATTATGATCCCTAAATTGTTCATATTCGTGTTTAGGCTTTAGTGTTCCACTTGCAATCAACAACAGTTTATGTTTTCTGCTTCAGGCATTTCTTAGAGATTAATCACTGTGCAAATGCAGAGTAACTCCGTAGATGTTAGTGAGACTCTGCCAATTCTTGGCAGCAGCCCCTTTGACCTGGTATTTCTAACACTTCATTGACACTAAATCTATTTTTATATAACTCACATTTTAAATTAGATACAATTTTCTTATTTATGACAACTATTTAAAACCCTGGGTTCTTCTATTTGGACAGCAACAATAAGCAATTTCACAGCCCAGAGAAATTAATAACACTCACCACTGAGTTCTGTTGTCAGGCCAGAGACCTCCTGATCTCAATGGATTGCTTGGCACAGTCTCTGTATCCATTATTTAACTGGAAATAATATTTTTTTGGCTCAGTATGATGGAATTCTCTGAAATAATTCAACAGGAAGGGAAGTTACCTTGTCAGAAAGTCATCATCTTAACAGTTGCAAAGCAAATCTGTGAGATAAGAAGTATTGGATAGGAAGAAAGAGTGTTTGAAGAAGTAATATTTCTTTGGAATAAGTCCAAGACTTGGACTCTAATATGAAGTGGAAGATTATCAGCTGTGCTTGTCCCAGGACAGATTGGTAGGTAAATTGTACTAACTTTCATTGGGGCTCAAAACATGATCACACAGCTGTTTCCAGTACAATGAGAAAAATTTAGCTTCATCCACTCTGCTTCCAAGGAGTGTTTAAATTTTTGTTTAGCCATATCTATGCAAACAAGATAAGTGTTTTAATAAACATCAGGAGACAGAAATGTTTTATTACTGATTGCATTACATGTATATTACCTCTGTAAAACCTTTTGTACACAACAATTAATCTTCCAATTTTTTCTTCCTGGCCTAAGAAAATGCCTGCTTTGCGGCAAAACAAAATTAGTGACCCAAATGGAGCATAAATCACCTTTATTTCACTGATAATGGATATTATTTAGCAGGAGATTCTTTCAAGTATTCACTAATGTCATTCTATAATGTCATATATAGTATGGTCCTTCACGTAACTTACAAAATTAAGCACAACAGTTCTATACTCACTAGCTAAGAGATCAAAAATTAGTATTTGTATAAGCCTGATACTTACTGAAATCTGTCAGCTCAACCACTCTGCAGAAAAAAGTGAGCCACTCACAACCCATGGCAGTTCATCATGTAACACTGGCACTGACATTGCAGTAATACCTGCTCAAGAATGGATGGTTGCTCTAATATTTGCATCCAGAAACTACTACAGTACCTACGGAGATGCAGTATGACTTTTTTAAAATCCAAGCACCAACTATTTAATAGAATTCATTTACTGTAAGAAAGACTGAATACATAAGTTCAGAAGCTAAGAAGTTCAGCGTATTTTGCTTTACATGTCCAGCTCCAAGAATGGACATTTGCCTGGCACAGGAGGGAAGACTTCCCACCTGGATGGATGGCAGTACTTTTGCAGCAGAACAGGTATACACAATCCACTCAACTTCCCTTTCTCTGGTGAGAACCACCTGCAGACCATGAGTACTGAGATAAGTGTAAAATTTAAGATAGTCTTGCTGGGACAAGCTTCAGCCTTTTTTGGGATTTATTTTGGATTTATTAGTCTTTTCAGTAAACTGGAGGATATGATCACACCCAAAATAGAAAGACTCTCAAATGTTATTCCTTACTTACCGCTGGCTCATGAGTCAGTCTTGATAATTACTATAAATTATCTAATACACAGAGTATTCTTTTGAAGAGCAGTACTTTTATAGTTTTATAGTGTCTCAGGGTTTGATATCCACTGATGTCTCATATTAAGGCCTCTGTTTGTCAACATGGTGGTCCAATGTTTTGCTGGTGGAAACCAGACCGCAGTTTCCAGACTGGTCTTCACAAGTTACATGAAAGCAGCAGTAAAAAAGGCAGCTCATAAAGCCAGTCACAGAGGACACTGATGACTGACCTCCAGCCTGTCTCCTCCCTCTCCCTTGAAGATGGTAACAGCTCCTCAAAGGCAAAGTTTTCAAGTCAGACACAACCCCAGCACAGCTGGACCCCCCAGGCCAGCAGCATGTACAACTCCCACAAGGAAGTAGTGGCAGGTTAATCATGGTATTGCATTGAAGCTTTCAGCTTGTTGGCTACTGAGGAATGATCCTAATCAGCTGCCAAAGAGATAACGCCTCAGTACAAGACGAGGGAGGAAGGGCAGGACAAGCAAATGTTTTTCATCTTTCATAGCCGAAGACAGAAAACTAAATGCTAATTATTATGTTCTGACAGATGCTCATTTGCAAGAGTGAAACGACTTTGGGAGGTAATTTCTACTTCCAAGATACTCATTCCTCCAGAAAAATACCTGAAGATTTGGAGCAGTTTAACATCTACAAAAACATTTGTTTGTGCAATATAAACAGTTTGCAACTACATACTACTTTTTAAAACATTAGTCATCTTGCCCAACACAATGACTGATTTCACATTTGACTTCTTTGATATGAAAGACCTACATGAAATTCACTCTTTTATGAAGAAAGACAACACAAAAATGTAAAAACACTTGGGGCCAGTTTCTGCTCTGAGTCAACACTGCTAGCTCACTGGCAAGAGACAGCATTGCTCTGGACTGAGCCCAGTGCTTATAGCAAAAAATAGAATTCAAATGAAATGTGTTCCCACCTTTAACAAATAAGTATCTACAGCTATGCTGAACTTTGCCAAGAGCTTCCCTTGGTGAAATATGGATTTTTTTTTTCTATCTTCCAGTAGCAGCAGGGATCTCTAAACCCCACTGTGCTCTAAGAACAAGACTTCTGGAGTTAGTGCCACAATATCACCTCCTTGCAATATGGTAATTTACTCAGGGAAAGAACTTTCTTCTTTCCTTTCTTGATGCTTTCCAATCTGTTTTTTCTACTTTGATGAAATCAACAGTTTTTAATCACTCGTGAATGCAGAGCTTAGAACAACATTATTATTTATATATATTGATAATAATATTATCTATACTTACATGCTGGGGAGCCCTTTGCTTAAAAAATATTTCAAAAAGATGCCACTCTTCATAAACCTGTGCAGATTTTATTATTTAGGCAAGTGTGTCCAAACACGACTTAATATTGGGTTTTTCTGCATGGTTCTTTGCAAGGCCAGTTCTGTTGGGCTGAAATCTTTGTCCTTCTGCAGTTCTTTCAGCAACTACTTTTATTCCCTGTTTTCTCGATCCAAAACCAAGTAAAACGTGATGAGACTGCTCAGCAGCAAGCTGAGAGCCCATGAAAGATCATGCTGCTTCATGTAGGCGAATATCCTAAGCATGAAAGACAACACTGGAGCTGAAAACTGAACCCAGTCTTCTGGGCCACTTCTTGGACTTCCTAAGCCCTCAGTCACATTCCTGGGATGAACAGGTTTCTGTCAGAGGAAAGCTCCAGTCCTGAACAGCAATCCTGCCACAGGGACCCAATAAAAGGGGAGAACTATGAGGTGCTGGGAAGAAAACCAACAGCGGCAGTGAGAGAAGACATAGGAGGGATAAAAGGACAGGGGGAGGAGGGAGGCAGGACCACATTGCAAAAGTGCCAAAGAAAGACAGAGAGGAGAGTTATTTCCAAGAAAATTGAGCAAGCACAAAATAAAACCACAGCAAAAAACAAAGGGAAAACACAGAGGGTAGGTGAAAAGAAAACTACAGTGTAAGAGACTTCTGAATCAAAAGGCTTCAAAGGCAGCAGAAAGCCTTGGGACAGAGGGAAACCACTTCAAGGCAAACCTCTCTCACTCCTGGGTCAGCATAATCCACAAATGTTATTTTCCTAATTACCAATGCTTTTTGCCTTGGAGGTTTTCTTTTTTCCTAGAATTAAAAGATTACTGCCATGGCAATTTTATTTTGGTATGGATCCTACTTAATGAGATACACACACGTAAAACCATGGAACAGCAAAAGGAAAAAAAAAATAACCTAATTTATTCACTTACCCATGGGGGGAAAAAAATTACATTTTTAATCCTTTTTCTTGGAAGTAGTGAGAAAGATCCTGACTCCCATGCCTTCCTCCTTGGGGATGTCCTATTGGCTGTCAAGATTTTCTGGAGTCAAAAGGAGTTGGTGGAGCAGACTGAACTGCATGCCATGGTGTTTGTGAATTACTGCACACAGTAACCAAGCCTCGCCTCTGAAATCTACTGGGAATTTGCAGCTTGGTTATCTGCACATGTGCAGATAAACCAGGAAAAAAACCTCCTAAATTAAGAATCAGGCAGGGATTGTTAATAGGGAGTATACTTTCACAAAGTGCAAAGCCACTTAATGTGACTGTCATTTTAAGAATACCTCCAGAGACACTGTTCAACATAAAACACGTAACATCTTTTTGAAACCAAATTAATGAACACAGTTCCCTGCCTAGAAGAGTTCACAAGCTGAACCAACCACACACAGTGTGAATGAAGAATTAGATACAAAATGACACAAATTAATGACAGAATAACCTTGCTCCAGATTTTCCCCCATGTCTGAGGGACTTGGAATGCCTGAAGGTCAGATATATCAGTAAAGATCTAGGTGAAGGCGGCACTTGGTACTTTGGCTTTTTCCATGTTCTTTGTCACCAGATTCCCTGCACTATTAAACAGCTGTTTCACATTTTCCCTAGTCTTCCTTTTGCTGCCTAAGTACCTGTAGAAGCCCCTTGATGCCCTTTACATGCCTCAGCAGATTCAACTACCGGTGGACTTCGGTTTTTCCAAGCCCAGCCCTTCATTTTGCATGTCTCCTGGCTCCAACCTCCCTGGTTCCACCTCCTATATGCTTCCTTTTTATGTCTGAATTTTGTCAGGAACTGTTTGTTCATCTGTGCAGACCTTCTGTGTTCAGCTTAAAGAAGGGAATCCTTGAAAAGCAACCAGCTTTCCTGAACCTCTCTCTCTCTGGGTCTGTATCCCACTGGATTTCTCCAAGCAGATCTGTGAATAGGCCACAGCCTGCTCTTCTGAGATCCAGGGCTGTGATCTTCCTAGTTGCTTTGCTCTGTCCTCTCAGGAACCTGAACTGTACCATCTCATGGGCACTGTGGTCAAGACCATCCCCAGAATTCACATGGTCATGATTGTCATGGAAAGGAATTAATTTTGCATTCTTCAGACTGCCAACCCAAACTGAGCTTAGGGACCTTCTTTAACCATACTGTGCAAAATCTTTGTGCTTCAGTAAGAAGTTTGGACACAGGAATACTTTAGAGTTGCAGACATCTGTTGTCATTTCCACCCAAGCAGCACTCGTTTTTTGTGCTGTTGGATCTGCTGTTTAGATCACCAGACACTACAAGCATGAGTGGACTCACATTTGGGATTGACCTGTATCTCCTGGGGGAAACAGAAAGAGTTGTCACCTCCCTAAGCTTTTTTAAGAGCTTCTATAAATATGCAGTTTTCTTCAGAAGTTAAGGAAATATTCTGCTTTTAAAGAGAGAAGTGTTCATATCCAAAACCTGAAATTCTGTTTACACCTGAGAAAAAAATATGAGGTGTGCATTTGCAAAACACTGATTTCTCAAAAACCAATTCTTACATCTCTGTTCTCTCAAGTACACACTATAGTAAAACTTTTTGTGGGTTACTACTATGTCTTCTGTCAAAGCAGACTCAGAAAGTCCATCATAGGGACATCCCTTTCTAAATTTAGACAGGGTAATAAACTTCAACAAGTAAAATGGTCTCAAAACAACTACAAATTTGACTCTGTTGCCCTAGACCTTGGCAGACCTTTCCAGCAAATAAGGCCAAAGGAAGAGTTATACAAGGAGATAAAAATCTCAAGGTGTGTAAAGGACAGAGGAAAATAGACAAAGTGATAAAGTGATGCCCTTTCTCAACCACCATTATTTCAATGTTTCTGTATATTCCTCATTGCTCTGGGAAGTAACTGCCTTGTTCTATACAGTAATGTATTTTATAAAGAGCAAAGTCTATGGGCTATACACTTTGTGGTCTTCTGACAAATCCACCTACAAAAATACTGGTAAATAATACCATGGATCATACATTAATAAATAAAAACATGGTTCATACAGAACTATCTGAAATCATGAGCAAATCACACTCTCTCCCTTTGTTACTCTTACTTTGAAGTAAAATTCTATACCAAAAACTGTCTCAAACAACCTACAATAGATCTGTGTGTGTGTGTGCTTACAGATATGCAGGGGAATAATTGTCAGTACATCCAACACTTTTTTCCCAAATTCTTCTATCGACTCTTCCTAATATGAAATATCTGCTGCAACAATGGTTTTTATTTGCTTACAAAAAGAACAGCTAGTACGTTGAGAATGGCATTTTAAACCAACCTTTCTTAAGCTGAGTGGAAGAAGTATTTACTTCTTCTACAGAGGCTTAAGGGTGTGCAAGGAAAGTTTAGCAGTAGACCAACTGGAGCACAGACAGTGAAGGAGTCCTGTGAGGACCTCAGTTAGGTCCCTGTGATCTCAGTGAGTGCTGCAGAGCAAATACTGTGATAGCATCCTAGAAATCCAGTGCACAGGGCTATTTGGAGGCTTATGACCCTAAAAGAGAAACCCCTTTCTCATGATCTAATATTAAGTATTTGGAAAAGATTTGTAAAGGCTGAGCAGACCAAAGTGAGCAGAAAGGAGTCATGGCTCTCTCACTGAATGAATTTCCTTGGCTGTTCCATGGCAGCATTATGTTACAAAAGTTTATTGCTAAGTTTTATAACGCAAATTCTTGGCTATATATAAAGGTTCAGGGAGAGTTTACAGCAATTTTAGTCATTCTCCTGGCTACAGGAAGCACTGAAAACATGTAGAAAATAAAGTGAAGAGCAAAGAGATTATCTGTATTCTGCTCACATAAAAAGACTGCTTTCCAAGCAGGGCCAAACTGCCCTTGCTGGAACCCATGCCAATAAATTACAGGGAAGATCTGCTATGTCTGCTATATGAGGTGACAAATTTTGGCCTGTATCATTTTCAGTTGCAAAATGTTGCTCTCCTCGAAACAAATTTCTTTTGATATGTCAGTTTTGCTTGTCTTCATGGGGAAATATGCCCATGACAACATAAAAACTTAGAACATAAAGGGCCAGGTCTATTTGAGACGAAATTTTAATAACAATGTGAGATCTGGATGTTTAGCACTAGCAGCTTCTTGCTCTTTATGAAGCATGAGTATAGGATAGAAGCAATTGTGAGTGGCGTATCAGTTCAAAGCAGCATGTAATAAATGGCATCCTACAAAGCAGCTGTTACAGTAATTCACTATAAGATGACAAAAAGCCCATTGAAAGAATATGCTGTTCCTCCTGATTGATGTGATTTCTTTAAATTAAAAAAAAAAAAAAGAGATAGAGCAAGAGAAAGGGGATGTTTTCTAATCACGGAATTTCTTTGTGTTCCAACTGCAGCTCACATCAGCTGGCAATTTGAAACTCTTGACATGTTATTTCATTTCACTTTGGGGTATAACAGGGTCCAGATAATTTTGACTATGAACAAACTGGTAAAGTTCTCTGGCTATTAATGCAGAAGAAAGAATCTCTGTGCAGGCACTATCTATTTGTTGGCAAGGCATAAAGAAAACTAACTGATTTTGCACTCCTGACTAATTATTAGCCTTACTATTTATTTTAGACTGAAACAAGTAGGTCTTTGCATGAGCTTTTAATATTACTCCAAAGCTTTATTGTGGACTTCCATGACTTTTGAAAAACTAAGGCAGATAATTACTTAACTGAAAAAAAAACCCTAAAGTTTATGCGTTTTAAAATCTTTCAGGACATTAAAAAACTCATGTGAAATTTGTAAGAAGCCTGATCCAAAACTCACTGAAGTCAGTATGGGTCTTTCCATAAATGTAGGAGGTTGGATCAGATCCTTGGTTTGAAACCATGGATTTCAGAAGGAAGATGATGAAATTATGTACTAGCCCGATCTAGGAAAATTCATCTATTATTTCCAGTATGTTATATTGATACTGAGAGGCCATTTAAGATTCACCTCTCTGCTGCACCAGTTAATTATGTATGTTGTAAATCCTTGAGCTTATATCTGAATACATCGCATAGACACAAATTCTTCCATGCATTCAAGCAAATTAATTCCTTGCCTGGTCATTTTATATTTCAGTTGTTTTGCTGCTTTTTGATGGATTGGAACATACTAACTTTTCTGAAGGCAATGCCTCAGTTACTCACTGAACTCTTCAGCTCTTTTTTGCACACCGACTAGCCACAATGCATTTCCTTGCCACTGCTTAAAAATCAGGGTATATTGCACAACCCCCTGTCGGTGATCTCCCCCTGTCGGTGATCTCCAACACACTGGTTAGTACCCTGAGATGGTCAAGTTGCCAGGAACAGGTGAAAGCTGTAGAGAAGCAGCCATGTGTAGTCATGACTTCTGGTTGGTATAGTTGGAATTTCTAACACAGATTTCTTGGAGTTTGGGGGTTTTTTTGCGTTGCTTATACACCAGGTTTAGGAGGGTTCAATACAACATGCATGTGATATATTACTACAGGATGATGTCTCATCCATTTATCTAGGTTATATGGAGCTGGATAAGGATTTTTCTGGAACTTTAAGCACAGCACCCCATCCTTCCACAATTCCTTTCTTCAAAAAGAGTGGAGTGGAGAGGCACTTAAAAATTACTTCACAAAGGGCTTCAAACTGTAGGGACCCTACAGAAGCTCAGTGTACATATTCAGCATGCTCTAGGGCTAGAAGACCTCATCATGACAGTCGCCCTCACTGTGCAGAATCACTCTGAGGAACTGCTGAGGTTCCTAATATAGCAGTCGTCACAGTTTATGGTGCTTCCCAGTTAAATGGTACAGGCCGTGTCTGTGCTCTGTGCTTGGGATATGCTGACAAAAACTCAAGCAAAAATTGTTTGTGTGCACATGCATGTGTACCTTTCCAAATTGCCAGGGTCCCTGATGCAGCCTCCAGCCTGTGAGGGTGATTTGATTCATGCTTTGAATATCTAAAGACCCTTCTGCCCCTTCTTGCATATTTCCCTAAGAAATGAACGCTCAAGTTGCAATTGCAAAACATCCATGTGCCACACATGTATGTTCTTCCCTCTGGTAAGAGCATGTTTACTGGGCAGATGCAGCAACTTCTGTGTGTAGGGAACGTAAAGAGAGACATGATCTTCAGGCAGCTTGTCCTTTCTGCATGGTGCAGGCTCCCAGAATACACAACAGAGTGTATGAAGGAAGCTGGAGGTGTGTCAGGGAGCAGCGGGAGCTGACCATGTGACTGGAACACTGCTTTCTTGTAACTTTGACCTTGGTTCCATGACTCAGTTCAGCACCTTTACATTGTCTGTTGCAATATAATTACAATATTACAGAAGTTGTCCATGTGAATTGCACAATGGAGTGTTCCAAGCCTTGGCATGCCCTCAGCTTATCCTACTAACATGTTTCTTCTTGTTCTGACTAGCCCACTCTGAATACTAGGGCTTTCATCTCAGTTCTCCTATTGCCTTAAGCTGAAAACACCAGTGATTTACTGTTGCTGACTCCAGAGCTAAATGACTGTTTCCTGTTGTGTGTCTGGTTGAGTTAATGTTATAGCAATATGTTAAGTACTGGTTTTTCCCTATGAAACAAAGTACTGTTAGAATAGTTTTATTTGTTTTCAATTTTAATTGTTGAATTTGCTAGGAACTTCTGCATATTTAACTTTTTTTATGAGCTAAATGCAAACATCCTGCTCTCAGAAGAGCAGTTTGTTAGCAATCATGGAGTCATAGAATGGTTTGAGTTGGAAGGGACCGTAAAGATCATCTAGTCCAGCCCTCTGCCATGGGAAGGGACATATTCCACTAGACCAGGAAGCTCAGAGCTCCATCCAGCCTGGTCCTGAACATTTCCAGGGATGGGACATCCACAGCTTCTCTGGGCAACCTGCTCCAGTGCCTCACCACCCTCACAGCAAAGAAGTTTTTTCTAATATCTAATCTAAACCTACTCTCAGTTTGAATCCATTTCCCCTTGTCCTGTCATTACATGCCCTTGTAAATAATCTCTCTCCATCTTTCTTATAGGCTCCCTTCAGATACTGGAAGGCTGCAATTAGATCACCCCAAAGCCTTCTCTTTTCCAGGCTGAAGTTTGGATGGACATTCAAACAGAAAGTTCATACTGTTCAACAGTGCTATTAAAGGCTTTGAATGTTGATTCTGTAAAAGGCCATTTTTACCAGGTAGTGGAAAGAGACCGAGTAATTCGGAGTGAGCCCTGTAGATGTCCATAAAAGTGTGTGCTTTTAGCTGAATGGTCTTTGCGCAGCAAAAACTGTGGAAGGACACAGCCTCTAGCACTTATTCGCCAAAAATGCAATCACACACTTCTTCGCCAGGTGAAAGCATGCAGATACTAAGATAAAAAAAGGCTCTGAAATCAGAGCAAGTGAAGTTTGGCCACCACAGTATAAAAAAGACATAAAGCTTTTAGAGAGCATCCAAAGGAGGACCTGAGCATAGTGAAAGGTCTGGAAGGGCAGTCGTGTGAGGAGTAGTTGAGGTCACTTGGTCTGTTCAGTCTGGAGAAGAGGAGACTGAGGAGAGACATCATGCAGTCTACAGCTTCCTCATGAGGGGAAAAGGAGGGTCCAGTACACATCTCTTCATTCTCATGACCAATGACAGGACCGGAGGAAATGGCCTGAAGCTGAATCAGGAGAGATTTAGTTTGGATATCAGGAGAAAGTTTTTCACCCAGAGGGTGGCTGGGCACTGGAATAGGCTCCTCAGGGAAGTGGTCACAGCACCAAGCCTGACAGAGTTCCAGAAGCATTTGGACAATGCTCTTGGGCACATGGTGTGACTCTTCAGGTGTCCTGTGCAGGGCCAGGAGTGCAGGGCCAGGAGTCGGACTTGATCCTGATGGGTCCCTTCCAACTCAGCATATTCTATGATTCTATGAGTCTATGAGTACTCTAGTGAACAACTTCTCTAGAAATGTGACCTTGTTCCTCTGATACATCCCATAGCTCAAAGCAATAACAGCAGATCCCATTTTTCTTGGAAGTACATGGGAAGTGACAGAATAGAAGACCATTAAATTGGGTAGATGTTAAGGAAAATGTTTTCTTTGCCTGGTCATTTAGCCACCGTATCTTTAAAAAATATTATCTTTTCAACTTGTCCTGGATTTTTTGTTTGATTTTTCATGAATTCTGCTTAACTGTGACTTTTCTTTTTGCTATTTACCAAATGACCCATATTTCCTTGTTTTTCTAAAGAGGTCTTATGGATTTTTTGGTGGTATCATTGCTGGCAAAAATCCTGGCTGCATTTATTTCATGCTTTACTGGTATGAGTTATAAACATATATCATATGGTCTTCTTGGAGACAGAGCATCAAAGACCCTCCAGGTGCAGCAGCTAGTACAGATGTGGTTAAATTGGAACAGTACTGCCCTCTTTGGAAAAAGCAGTGTGTGGAATAAACTAAACTGCACTGAAGTATCTTTGAACTACAATCATTGCAAGTGCTTTCCTTCCCACATTTCACCAGCAAACTTGGAAAGACAGTGGACTCTTTGAGCAGGCTTGGCCTGTGCAGGATGGGATTCATTGACTTTTCCAGCAACACTAGGCTCTAAGCACTGCAACTTTTCTCTGATATCGCAGTTCAGGATTGGCAGGCAGAGCTGGAGGTATAACTAAACATGCAACACTATTAATGAATCTCATCAAAAGGAGATCACAAAATCCTTGAGATGCATAAATCTCTAGGGGTTATCTACAGCTAATTTTCTCAGCTGTGTTATTTCTCAAAGCTCCCTGTAATAATGAAACAGCACTTAGACCTTTTAAGTACCATATGGTATAAATTATAGGTGACACACAACCCTCACAGCAAGCCAAGGAAAATGACAGCATTAAATTCCCAACAGCTATCAGGATACATTAAGAATTTTAGAAGAAAATTACTTTTGAGAAGACAAATTTTAAATGAATAAACATGAATCTACAAAGTTTCAGCAGAGCACAGAATTTCATCCACAAAATTTTGCTGTAGGGTCACGTAATTCCATCCAAAGCAAAGGAAAAGCACCACAACAGATACACACAGTCACAGCAAGCTAATCTCAGCTCTGATCACAAATTTTTCAAAACTCAGCTCAGCTCAGAAGGGATTTGTGTTGGACTGACACTGAAGAATTTATCAGCTGCTATCATAGAAAGCAGCCCCTGCAAACCACAGGAGGGATGAAACAGTTGGGGCTGCAGCTTCATCCTACTTGGCTATAGTACCCCTACAGCTGCAGCTCCCTTCTGTGCACTGCACTTGTCCATGTCCTGGCACAGCCTTTCAGGTGACCAGCTTTGCTGCAATAGTATGGTCTAGGTCATAAGCATCCGTCTGTTTGGGACTTGAGCTTGCCAAAGGAACAGCAGTAAACAACCTGGCACCTGTGAGACAGTGGCACAGCTGGCCAGGCGGCTGTGAGCCAGCAGAGGAGGGGACGTGCTCAGCTCCAGCTGGGATGGTATGGATTGCTCCTTTGTTTGCCCTGGTAGTTGCCTCTGTGCCTCCTTTTGTTGCTAGTGTTGGTGGTTTGGGGAGTGGCACACTATGCTTTTGGTGTCAGGTGGATGAGAGTCACCATCTCCCTCCATCAGTAACACGCAGCTCAAGGTGCCAAGTGCCCCTTTGGCCTCCCAGTAGAACACTCAGCCCTCCCAAGGACTGTCCTGCACACACAGCCTACGTGTGGTATCAGCACTCACTGGAGCAGCTCCAAGGGTCACTTTGGAAAGGCTGTCGTTCTCCTTTGGTGTCACCTTTGGGCTGCAAGAGCAGTTGAACTTCAGGAGGGCACAGATGGCACCTAAGGCCAGAGTAGATCCCTTAGCTCTCTACTTTCAGTCTCATTCCATGTCTCTAAATCACACACCTCCAAACTGGTCTCTGTGATAAGTGAAATCTGCTGAATCAGCAGCTCTGGGAGAGGGGAGTTATGCAAAAAAGGTTTCAGAGCTGACAAATTTTGAAGCAATAGCATGTCACAGAAAGCAGAAGGCATGCAGATAACATATAAGGAGCAAGCTGGTAGGCACTGGAGGTCACTGCACAACCTACGAGGAGAGCAAAGGGCATGTAAGTAGCACAGAAAGGTGAAAAGTATCATGACTATCGGAATCAATGGAAATGGGTCCCCAGGGAAAACATATTTTGGTACAAAGATAAGAAGTGATGTGATTTGCTATTTATACAGAGGACAAAACATGGGCCTGGTAGTCAGCACAGACTAAGCAGAGCCCAAGGTCAATTGCTGTGTAATTCATATTCATATCAAAACAATTATGGTGCAGAACAGTGCATATCTGCATATGCAGCAAAAAACTGCAAATCCCATACTGGTGTAAAAATACTCAGAGCTCAGTTAATTAAAATCTAGACTAAGAAAATGAGAGCTTGAAATGCTGTCATTGAAAAAGAAGCTGCAAACACAGACCAAGCTGATTATGCAGAAAGCAATGCTGTAGAGAGAAACTCAGATGTTTAAATGGATGCATAACTTCTTGCATCAGGAGTGCAAGCTAGACAGAGCTTTGAAGCATATATTGCCAAAATAAACTCTCTGAATGAGAGTACAAAGACTTTAAGCTTGGAAAAATCAGGTTTCATTGGAGTATAAATGCATACTCTCAACTTCTTCTGCAGAGAAAACCCATAGTCCTAAGTCAGGCTGAATAGAAGTAGAAAAGGTTATAAAATACTCTTTCCCCCATCCACTATGCCCTTGCAGGGTAAGCCTATGTTTTTTTAAGTCAATTCAGGGATTTTCTGAATTGCAGAAAACTGCCCAAATTAAGGCATTTTCTCATTCTTTCACCACTGAGACCGGCAACACCTGGAGTATTAAGTAGGGCAGGCATGGACCTCTTTTTGCTCTCAAAGGCAATTAGTACAGTACAGATCACATCCACAAGGCAAAATGCTCTTCCACTTCCCAGAAGCAGGGTATCTATATCCAAATTGCCTAATCAGCAACGGTGCCTTGGTCCTTTAGTCCCAGGTACTCTTGCATCTGTCACAGCCTCAGCCTCTGCACTTCCTTCTTTTCCTTTTCCTGAAAGAATTCTTGTCTTGGCTTGTTCTCTCCACAAGCATATCCCACTGCTCCCCAGGGAAGTAGTAACCTCCTACTCACTCCTCTCATCCCAGATTCAGCTGCTCTGTCTTAGAGATATTTGAAATCCATGTTAAACCAGTTAGGGTTAACTACACATCTGATTTTTTAAAAAGAGGATATGAAAATGACATGTATGTGTGAAATCTAATCTTAGTTAAATTAAATCAGAGACAGGCACTTAAAATTCCTTACTTCTGGATGTGTTTATAGGAAATGGGTCAGTCTCAGTGGTAACATCATTGGATATTGATCTTTGGAATATGGCAAATGGAAGCAATCTGCATCAAATATTGTAAGAGGGGTAGCAAATTTGGAACTGAGAAACCAACAGCAGTTCTGAGACTTCAGTGAAAGTAAATCCAAGGACATGCTTCCATACTGATGAAAAGAGCAAGGGATTCTAGCAGTTAATAGGCATAAATATCTGCAAGATGGACAGTGTATGTTTTTCACTGCTATTAATAGCTTGTTGAAGAGAGAAATCTGTCTGGCTCCCAACAACTCCAAAGATTTATGAGGATCATTCTAAGGCCTATGAATATAAGGCATTTGAAAGTGAGAACTGAGAAAGCACTAACAAGGCAGAGAGAGACAGATGAATGCTTCTGAAAATTAAAAATGTTGCCAACATCCAAAGAGAGAGATGCATGGAAAATGATTTAATAATTAGCTAACAAGTTTCTCCCCAATAAGTGTTTGTTGACTCAAGTAAACAAAATTGCTGTTGGATAAGAAGAAACTCTGTCACATAAATGGAGAATTGGTTAAAGAGAGGGAATATGGTTGAAATGAGCAATTTTCATAGTGAGAGGGATTCTAAATGAAGCACCACAGGGATCTCTGCTCTGGACTGTATTGTTCAATATCTCCCTAAATGATCTTGAGAAAAGGATGAAAAAAAAATTAAAGAATTAGCTGGTGGTAAGCTTTCAGGATAGTTAAAAAACTGTAGAAGGACCTTGTAGAATGATAAAAATGGGCAGGTGAAATTCAGTAGATGTATTAAGAGTATCTTAAACAAACCCAGCTTTATAATCAAAGGGATGGGCCCTTATTTGACTATAATCTCTTATGAAGAAAATCTCACAGTTATAGTGGGTATTATTAAAACATTATTTCCACAAACAATTTTGGTATAAATTAGGTGTCTGATTACTGTTAGAATATGAACAAAGAACAAAACAAAGCCACTATGAAAGTCTTTCTGCATCCACGTCTTCTTTATTGCAATTTGTGTTGCTCTACTGAACTGAAAATATGAATAGTGAATGATCAAGGGATGACTGTCTGTCATAGGTTAGCAAGCATAGTCCTGGAAGGGACGTCCTTGCTAAGGGGTGCTTACAGTTTCCTCTGGGAACTGATAGAACCTATCAGCTGGCCAGTTTGAATATGGACAATTCTCTAAGCCACTTAAAGTTGTGACCACCTCTGTGATCCACATTTAAGAATAGGCGAACTCCCCCTCCAAGCTCTCTCTCGTTTCCGGCGCTGGCACAGGTGGCTGCGGGCCCCGTGTGGGGGCCAGCGGGCCCGGCCAGGCCCTGCTTGGGCCAGGCTGGGCTGGGCCACGGCCATCCTGGAGCCAGGGACCTGTTCCAGCCATGGAACCCCCCCCACTGCCTTGCCGTGGGCAGCCGGAGCGGCTCGGCTCTCCCCCCTCTCCACTGCGATAAGGAAAATTCAACATTCCAGCTGCAAAGCTGCAAGGCCGAGGTGAGATTAACCCTTTTACTGCTGTGAAGAGCTGAAAACCTGAGGGAAGAGAGAGAGGAGATGCTTAAAGCTGAAATTCTGTTGTGAAGCTATGATATATCAGAGTATCCTGTTGTAATTCCATGAAGATATGGGGGGTGGAGTGTTCAACTCGTAAGCAAAAGCACCTGTGCTGAGATAGGCAGATGCTGACGCAGCTGTAATTTCATGAGAAGTTTGGACAGGGAGAGATGAACCAGATGAGGACTTTTGCTCTAAACGGGAAAGGAGAAAACCTCAGTCCCTAGAGATGCTCCCAGAGATAGTCTTAACGATGAAGATGATGAAGACCCTTTGCTCCCAGGGAAGGAGAAGGGCCTCTGTTTTTGTTTCTGAACGGCTCAACCTTAAAATTGTACCCCAAAAACTTCAAGAGTGGACCCTCGAAAGCAGTTGCGGGAAAAGCTGCAAGTCGGGGGAAAGGACTCACACGCAGGCAGAGAGACTCCTCTTCCTAAATGGACTGAACAATATTTGGAAGTGGGCGGCTGTCTCGTTGTGATAATGTTTTCATAGCATGAGCAAGAAGAGACTTCTCTTTCTAAATGGACTAAACAAGGTTATTATGGAAGTGGTAAACAGACTGAACATCTTAAGGGTTGTCTTTTTACATTGTCAGTGGGAGAAGGGAGGAAGGTGGGGGGAGGAGGAGAGTTCTGAAGGTGGTATAATTTTTTTTTCTTCCCTCTTTTAGGTCTGTTAATAAACTTCTTTATAGTTTTTCAAGTTTGGTGCCTGCTTTGCATTTCTCCTAATTCTTATCTCACAGCAGATAAACAGTAATGAGTATTTTGGACCAAACCACTACACTGTCCTTCTAGATAAGAAAACTGAACACATGCAGATCCTTCTGCTTAGAGAAGAGATGACTGAAGAGAGTGTAATGGGCACCTTTAAGAACTCAAGCAGCAGAGCAGTGGAGGCAGAGCAGCTGTATTTCTAACTGAAGAGCTGAAAAATTTAGGTTGAGTTCAGCAAGGAGAGATTTGCACTGAGAATGAGCTGTGGAACTTCTCTGGCAGCTCTTGGTTTATTTCCTGGCTTATTCCACCCACAATCTTTCTGCATTTTCTTCTACCTCTCACCTCAATGCCTTAGCCAAAGATCCCCTATATGTGTCCTGGGGACTCCAGCTGACACATCCAGCATAGGGGCAAGACAGAAATATTCTAATACGTACCCATGACAAGCCCAGCTTCCTCGTACAGATGGTATCCACTCCTTTCATTGCACTAAGCATTTCTCGAGATTTGGACTTAAAGCATTTCTAAGCTGCCTGTATAGAAATGAATGATCAAGAAAACCCCAAAAGGACCAAGAAAAACCTGTATGTCGAAGTAGATATCAAAGTATTTCCCTATTTTACCCTCTCATTAATCCTTCTGTCAGGACAAACACAGGTAGTATACGAACACTGACATGTAAAAAAAGTCATTTAACATTTTCCCCCCAGAAAATTGTCACAAAATATTGTCTTTTCCTAGAACACTCTGAGTGCTGTTGAAGGGTTCAATCAAAAACACAGCCTGGGTAATGAAATCATCCACTGTTTCTGTAGCAACACTAAGCATTAGAAAACTCAGGGAATTCAGACAATGATGCCTTCTCAGAGCTTGGCAGGTAACTTGAGAGGGAGTGTCTCAAATAAATTCTTTGTTTTAGAAAGATCTCAAATTTAGAGTTGCCCCTTCGATCAGTAAACAGCAAGATACCCAGGTGGCTGGCTTCAAATTATTTTGGTAATTTAGGTACAGCTCTGATAACCTTTAAACTACAATCTATATGGATGTGCACATTAGATCAGTATCTGCTTTTTTCTTATTTAAAAAAGCTACAAAAAACCTATGGTAAAGTAACAAAAATTAAATTCAGTTTTGATACAAGTTAGCATCCAAACCCAACAATAGTTGTATCACACTTGATTTCACTGATAGCCAGGGGTTTGTACATGCTAATCTAGAGGAATCATTAAGGAAATTAGATATTCTTTTAAAAGTCTGGAGACTATATGTGCTTACATAAACACAGTACATTCTATAGCCTAAACTGCTAATTGCTGTTATTAAATACTTTACTTAGTCTTGTACTTCTGGGACAGAAATTTTCATTGACTATCTACACAACAGGAATCTCTAAAAGTTTCTCTCTTCCTTGTCCTTTTACCATTCTGACACACCACAAACACCTATCCCATTTTTAGGACATACCACGAGGCTGTATTGGACTGCTACGGGTCAGATGTAAAGACATACACTGATCAAGACAGAGGGCAAATGTATTTCCTATAAGCAACTGCATAAAGGTAATGAAGAGCTGTTGACAATTAAAGATATTTTTAATACTTTGGCTCAAGAATTCAAGCTGGTTGGACTGGAGAGGACACCCAGGGTCAGTTTCTGCAGTTAGAAGTAGCTGCATCATGTAGTTCTTAGAGGAATTTAACAAGCTGACACAAGACTGTCCCAACCAAAGGTAGGTTCAGCTCTCTCTCTCACAGGCATTGAAAGCTGTTTGAGTACCTGGTGTGTGGTCCCAGCTGCTGTGACAGAAGGATCTGTGAGGTTGATTATAATAAGGGCTTAAAAATCTGTTACCTGTATAAGGGGCTACACATATCTATGTAGATAGCCAAATTAGGCATCATTACTTGCCACTGAATGTTGCCCCAGGTTTCAATACCCTCAGAAAGCTGCTGTTCCCTTCCAGGATTAAGTTCTACCCTCCACACTGCAGTTCCTCTTAAGATCCACCTCCTCTTCTCCTTCCTCTCCACTCACTGTTTTTCATTACTGGTTCCTGGTTCCTCTCTCTCCTCTCTTCTTCAAATCCCAATAATATATTTTCTGTCTCTGAAATCATTCCTGCTAGCCTCTTTTCCCTCTTTTCCCAAAGCCAAGCATTTCTTGACTCTGGCTTCAAATAAGGCAGCTTCCCTATGCACACTGCAGAAAAAAAAAAAACACCTGGGGAACTGTAAGGATGCAGGAAAGGCAGTTCTCCTCCCCTTTTCTATCACTCTCTGGGGGGCTAGGAGGGGAAAGAGGCAAGACAGCTGCACTGCTTAGTGTACATGGAAACTGCAGAGATTTGTGGAAGTCTAAGCTGTGATTAACATTTAATATGCAGAAGCAAATGGTGAAAACTTAATCAAAGTTGAACACATATTAATGGCAAAATGCAAAGTTCACACCTGGCATAAAGGGTGCTGATGTGATGCCTTAACCTCAAATTATAAAGGCATCAGAGCTTTTCAAAGAAAAGTAATCATCTGTTGTTTGCAGAATTATTTTTCCCCTGCATGTCAAAGATATGTTGACTTAAACTACCCAAAAGTACTAAAAAAAAGCTGTGCTGTTCAGTGATGAAAGGCAGAGTCTGGGCAACTTGGGTAACTGGTGGGCCACTTTATCTTATAGTGCAAGCTTTTAGCTACATATATATAGCATATAGATATAAATACATATATATATACATGCACATATAATATATCTACATATACACGTATACATATATTCAGGACCTTACATTCCAGCTCTGACTATAGTTGCATTGATCCTTGTTTACACATCACCAATTGCTCCTCCCAACACTTCACTGCTTCCATCTGAGCCACAAATCCCCAGCCCATCCCCTTCAAGATGCTCCTGGCAACATGGGAAGAGATTGTTCCGCATGGTGGCATTTTCCTACTGGCACAGGACACCTTCAGCAGCATTCAGAATCTGAAGGTTTAAACCAGCTGTTTACTTGGAGAAGCCAGAAAATGAAAGGCACATCCACATCCTTTCAGATGCTAGGCATTTAGTTCAAGGAAGATGAAAAACTATATAATCCACCAAGTATTGCTTTAAGGATATTTGTTCTTGCATTCCCACTTACTTTTCGCATGCCATCTCTTCACAAAGCCAGGCTCTTTCATCAATTTGCAGGTTCTGCATTCATGTTTCAGAGGTACCATAGGTGCTATTTTTATCAGGCAATGACAGAGTATTTGAAAATGACAGCACATATGACAGAATATTGAAAACTGGGATCTTTTCCCTCTAGATCCAAGGAATACCCAAAGTAGCCCAAATAGTTTGCCTCATCTGACCAGTAAAATGCTGTCACCCCACTGAGGCCAACGGTGTAATGTTAGCAGTGGCTGTGCTTTTTAGGCACTAAAGCAGCAGGGCACTTAAACATTTTGCTTATCTATCTCATATTTTGATCTGAGGCCAAAGGTAATTTTGTATAGCAAAGTACAACAGAATGTGAATGTATCAAATTGCAGCTAACATCGTTGCTCAGCTTAAATGTGGAGATTACTCTGCCTCCAAAATTAGTCCTGCTTTAAGCAAAGCACAGACCAGAATGCTTCAGTGAATATCAATAAATTATTGAATTGACACCTTCAGATTTGATATCTGGCTTTGCAGCAGAAAAACCAAGGGATTCACGGTTATTATGATAAACAGATATGTTGTCTCAAAAGTCACACTTGATCTAGAAAGATTCTATTTTTAAATACGCAAATAGTGCTGGACACAGACGTTAGTCAGGGTACTTCAAAAAGGACGTATCAATTTACTTAGAGAACTGGGGAAAACTGCCATTATTTAATCAAGGGATAAGACAATTATAGGCCATGTGTGCATGCAAATGTATACTGTATTATCTTGGATAAATCATGGATGCCATATATACAGTAGGGCACACACACACTGAGGTGACAATTTTTAACTCCAAGTCCTGGAATTCTGGTATTTTACAAGTTATAAAGTAACTAAATATAAAATCAAGCATTTACGGCACATAACCCTGTTAAAATGCTGCAAGCATTTATGGAGCATATCACTGTTAAAATGCTCCCCATTAAATTGCTAATTATTAAACTCATTTGAATTCAGTAGAATTGTGTCGCTTCACACAAGTGCCATAGTGACTCACATAAAAACATGTCAATAGTTTCTCTTCAAGGACATCAACGCAATGATGGGGTATTTTTCCCCCTACTCATTTAAAAAAAAAAAAAGCAAAGTGTCTGTGACCCAGGCACCCCAAGCAATGCCCCCTAGAAGAGCTGCAGTCTACGCACTGACAGGAGGTACTATGTTTCCCCATCTGTGGAGCAATAGACTGGCGTATTGAAGCCAGGCACGTGCCACAGTAGCTAATTTGAGAGAAAACTGTCTCATAAAACCTAGTAAGAGTCTGCTGAAAACCACAAACATAGTAAAATTTTTGAAAGTTCATAATGGTGTTGCACAGATTGTCTGCTGTGTAGAAGTCTGGACACTTTTATTGAGTCAGGCTTAAAATTTACTCAGTTTTATTTCTAAGAATACAAGTCTATTGTTAGAGAAAAGTAGCTCTGCAACTCTGAATTCTTGCTGTGTTCTAAAAAAAAAAGAAAGCCCAGTTTCATTTAACATAGCAATGTTTGCAAACTGACACATTGTGAAACTCACAGTGCTTTCTGCTGATATTCAAGTGGAAATTCATACTATTAAGCCCATGCAACATTTGCATTCAGACAGGCAACGCTATAGCTATGTATTTTGCTACATGTTTGACATTGAATTCAAGTCTATGGTGCACCTTTAGAGCAATCTGAGAGAAGAGAAACCTTAATACTCCATGGGAAATTGATGTGAAAAACCCACGACACTATATGTAAAATAAACCAACCATGAGTTTTGGGAAAACCACTATGCCAAACTCCCATCAATGTCCACATAACTGCAATGGAGAATTTCCAGGACCAGAGTATCTGCCAGGCTTTTAGGCATAGGAATTCAAACAAAAGGAGAAAATCCAGCTTCCTCTTTCAAGGCTGTAAGTCAGTTGGTTGTGAAGACCAGGGAAAAATCGTAATTTCCAAAATAAAGAACTATATTCAAACAGCACTATGGAAGATCTCTCTCCACTGCAGCATCAAGTGTTCACCAATGCCAAAGCTAGATCAGCCATCCAATCCAATATAGCAAATTATACAGCTTGGTAGTTTGATTTTAATATGACAGTTCCTGTAAACTGGTTATTCCTGGTATGAGGTATTTAATTAAAAGCCAAAGAGATCAAAGTCAAAAAACATCTTCATAATTCATGCTGCTGTGCCTGGGTTTTGGAAACTGGCATTGTTCCAAAGTGCCAGTTTGCCAGTCAGTTTGGTCATTCCTATTTCAGTGATGAAAAACTTTCCTGTACCTCTGACAATTACTGACTGCACGAGAAGAGGGGGCTTTTTAAAGACCCTTGTATTATTACAACATATTCTAAAAGCAGGGTTTCAAAAACATTTTGAAAAAGCCACAGTAACACTGCTGGTGTCATGAAAGTCTCTCAATTTAAGAAATCTTGACTTGATCCCTCATATAGCAGCTAGAAGAACCAGAGTCACCAAAAGGAACAGCCCTGAAGAGGAGAGATTTATGCAGATGAAGGTAGCTGTTACAAATTAAACAAATCCCAGTTTATCATAATTGCACTGGAGACCTTGAACACAGTTTAAAAAGTTAAAGATTTGCTCAAGACACTGCATTTTTTCTTCATCTCAACCACATCCTCTGCCTGATGAGCTCCAGTCTACTGTTCTTGGAGCCACCTCACAAAAACTCATTCTACAGTAAGAGGCCTCTGTGACAGATTCAGGTCCCAACACTCCTGAGTCTGAAGTTCCTGTTTGACCTGCACTAATAATTCAGTAAACGTCTGAAAGGCATCACTCTCTAATACATACCAACATGGAAGTCTTTCTGAAAGATTATTTTCCTCATAAACTGCATAATGTCTTCAAAGGAAAGAGTTAAAGTGAACAAAATTAGTATGTGAAAAGTTAGTTCTTCACCTAGTGTCTAAATAAAAGCTTCTATTTGAGTCTAGCATTTTGCATGACACGCCTGATGTGCATTTATGCTGTGCAGGCCCATGTAGTAAACCCATCAGTCATGATGAGCATCAGCCTTCCAGTGAACCAAGCTTAATATACTAACACCAGGAACTCCTTTGGCTTTAAGTTTCTCTGTTTCAAGCAATGCACTTTGCCTTTCCTCTCATTTTTCCCAGCTGCATTTTACAACTAATTACTAATAGGCCTCTTGATCAATTATTGATTAGCACTGCTATTGCTGGGATTGATTCTAGGCGCAAGAAAAACAGGTAGAAGTCTATGGTAGTTATGCTCAGACAACGAAAGAAGCAGGCCCTCATCCCCTACTTTTAATTTTACATCTTTTATCGGATAAGAAAAGTGTATTACCCCTTCAGACATACAAGGCACCTTAGGTTAAAGAGTATGGAAATGAAAACCACTCATGGTTAAAAAGATAAGAAAAACAGGGCTGAACCCAGTTAACATAGCGACACTACAAGGTTATTAATGCTTCTTCTGCAAATTGTTTCTGAGAGCAGGGTTATCAACTTGTCTGATATTTATGGATTTTCTTCCATTAAGAGGATTGGCATCTCCTGCTCTTGTAGGGTCCATGACAATGGTCTCTACAGAACTTCTCTTACAAGAAACCTGGTGAGCCCTATGAAACACCATTTTAATCAGATGCAGCTTTTTGTTGTCCTCTTTTTTCTCATGGAAACTGAGGCACAAAGATGACACAGCTTTCCAAGGGCAGGCAGGCGGCAACCTAGAGAAAGAGAAATGAGTCCCTGAGCATCTGGAGCACCCACCCAGTGGCGCAGCCATGAGCTCAGGATGCCCTTAAGACCCTCATGCAGGTAGCTCAGCAGCAGCAGCATGAATATCAATGACTTGTTCATGCTTGGTAATGCATTTCGTCCATTTTTCAAGTTTGAAAGAAGCAGTGGGAAACAATACAGAAAAAAAGGCAGATGATGTCCCCAGGCCTGTGCTGAAAGGACTCTCTTCTGGAAAATGAGGACATTCAGAAACCTGTGTTTGACCTTCTACAGGACTGGAAAAGGCCAATGTGACCCTGGGAGCACAGACACCTTTCTGCACTCTTAGCAGCCTAAGCAGCCCCCTGCAAATCTTTTACAGACAGGCAGCCACACGAACCAGTTTTAGCTTGTTCAGGCCTTTTAAATGGAAATAAATTCTTCAACCTCTCTTATCACTGACAGAGCACTTACCAGCCTAAAAGTCTCATAAATGTATAGCTTGTGTTAAATTGCCCTCTAGAGGAGACAACACAGAGGCAAGAGAATGAAGAGCTGAAAACCAATTGTAACAATTTTTTTTTAAAGCAGCAAAACTACCACAGTAATGCCACACTGTTCTTTCAATAAATCAGAGAGAAATCTCATTGTACAATTGCCCTTTGTTCCATTTTGCTTCAAGGGCGTAAAATAATGTACTACAAAATAAAACTGTGTTGTAGTTTCAAGATGAGGAGGTAGATCTTCATAGATCAAAGGTGGAGTTCTGTTTTTCAGACAGGGAGCTGCACTCCTCATTTGTAATTTGCTTTAAGGAGAGCAGGATGAGTTTTTTGATTAGAAATGGATTTCTGCTCATCAGAGTCAACTGTCACTTCACACCCGTTCAATTCTGAGCTTTTCAAAACTTTATTTCTCACCGTGCTCAATTGATAGGGTTTTGCAAAAAGAATCCCTAGGGGGAAATAAAAGCTAACTGTTGCAGCCCTTTGTTCTTGCAACAGGAATTTTATAGATTCCTTTAATTTTTCTGTTTTATTGAAAGTTGTCTTTAAATTTGAAAGAATGGCTATATCCCTTACCTGGACCTTTTCACCCTTACTAAGCCTGCCTACCCATGTCAAAAGCAAACAAATAATATTATATATCTTAGGAGTAAAATGTGTGATAAGGGCCATCTGGTTTAATTTAAAAAGATAAATAGCAAATCAAAGCATTTTAGACTTCTGTAATACTAATGGAGTGGGAATACAACACATAAGAACAAGTATTGAGGTGAATGGAGGTAGAAAACCACAAAGAAATAAAGAGAATTCAAAAGGCTGGGCATCTGGGGGAAAATTCATGCCTACTGAAAGTTTACTGCTATGAATTTATATCAGAGATGTTACATGTCTCCTGTTTTTGGAAAACCACAAAGAGGTATATTGTCACATAAGCTAAAACAATGGATTAGTCATAAATTATTATATGCAGTTAGGAAACCTGTTAATCCTTCAATGCAGTATTACGTTAAAAAAAAAAACCACCAAAACCAAGCAATTCTGGTTGCTATACCTGCAAAGACGTACAAACCACAGCTACTTTACCAAGATAATAGTGGCAACATTACTGTAGATTGCAAATGATGAGACTGAAAAATGAGAGGAAGCTGGAGAACCCCAGGACTCTGATATGATACAGCGACATGAGAATTTACCTGGCTCACACTGATACATTTCCCAGGCACCTGCCCTACCCCTCTGATGGATATTGCTGGTCCCAAGGCAGGGAAATCTGATGCACTATTAATTCGTTTCCAAATTGCTGTAAGTTGCCATATTCAAGTAAGGTGATTCCTCTTTCAATGTACCTTAACATAACAAGCTGAAAGCCTGATGTTCCAGGAAAACCGTAATGAATAGATTGGATGTCCTTTGTACAGGCAAGGGAAATCAACAGGAGTTACACTGATCTAAATTTTATGAGTATCACCTGTGTTGACCATTAAAAATGGAAGTTACAAAGTTAATTCTGGTAATTATTTCTCTGTGCAGATATCAGTCAGCTCCCTCAGTATTCATGGGTGCATCCCATAAAGGCCCTATGAATGTCCAGTTTGCTTAAGTGTTTGCCATCCTGGTTATTATTCACAAAGGATAAGACGACATTTTTCCAGAGTTTTCCCTGGATCTCTGCAGACTGGGATCAGTTGCAGCTATTTATGCTGTCCCTGTATTTGGGAACGAAGACCTGCTCTAATCTGACCCCCTCCTGCATCTATGTGAGAAGAGAAATATATCACCTTGAAACGTAAACAAAGAATCTAAATATAACTCTAGAGCCCATGGTGCATTCTGAAATGAACTTCTTTTTGTAATCCCATGGTAACAAAGGGCAGTTGACATCTGCATAACTTATACCTAAGTATTTACAAATGGTTGAGAGAATACGAACAATACAGAAAGAGAACTGTAACAAGAATGCAAACCCATAAATCTGGTGTGGAAGACACATTATTCACATCACATCATATTTTTATGATGCACGAGGACTGCATAATAATTTGATGGGTGCATTTCTGAAATTGTATTTAATATGTCTCTGCTGCCTCTACAGATTACAAATAGGGACACTGTATTAGTGTGGGGATGAGAAAAATGAGTTAAGGCATTCATTTTACAAAGCACTAAAATAGAACCATAATATCAAATCAATGTCAGGTACTGTAAAACATGCATAGTAAAAATGTGATCAATTTAGGCTTATCCATGACTTTGCTGGAAAGCTTTCAAGCTGATTTGAGTAAGAGCATCATATTACAAAAATGGAGCTGAGCTTTATTTGAGACATTTCATCCAACCTTCTCCTTTTAAGAAGACATTTGTTGGTGCCTACCATTCTGCAATATGACCACCCTTCAAAATCTTCCACAAAATACTGCATGAGAAGCTGCAAGTTCTTTCAGTAGGCTAGAATGGAAGCAGTTCTAGTACAGCAAATAATTTCCATCTTCCACGCTCTCTCCAGGTTCTGAGATCATTTACTGTATTAATATTTGGCATTCTTTAAACTCTCTCAACTAAGTAACCAGAAGAGTGCCATTTTCTTCACAAAGTGTTAAAAAGTGAAATTTTGGGAGCAAACATGGGGGATCTGGAGTTATTGTAAAGAGAGGGAAAAGTCTTTGCGAGGTAGATACTTGCAGAAAATAAGGCTTCAATCATTCCACTGGCTGTGATGAAGAATCTCCCCTTGTGCCAACCACAAGAGTAAGTTGGTCTGCTTGCTTGAAGCAAATACACATTGCTGCACTGCCAGGCATGACAGTAATATATCTGTGAAAAGAAAACCACCTACACAAATTAAGTACATGCCAGCCTTTTCCTGACATCCATTTAAGGATAATACTACAGTGAGAGGACACTCTTAGAGCAACATGAAATGCAATTAAATGAGAAATCAAGATCTGAGGTTTGTTTTACGTATCATTCCTCTTTTTTGGATGACGGTCCAACCCAGGGAGACTGTTTATCAACAGCATGAGAGAACGGGTCTTGAAAGGGACAACACACATTTGTTACTGTGGTACAGTGGGTCTGCTGTAAATCACACGGACTAACAAACCAGCCAGCAGCAGTAGCTCATGGGTACTGGACATTTTCAGATGGGCAGAGTAAATCTCTTGTCAGAGATGTCAGAGATAAACCCCACTTCATCATCTTTCCCCTTCACTGCAGGAAATCAGGAAGAGCAATAACAGAATATTCATTTACAAAAAAACCTTTGAAGCACATGTTGAAGGATTGATAGGAAAAGATGTTTGCAGAGTATTTTGTAAACAATCTATGGAATCATATAAGAAACAATACATTATATCTTGAAAACCTATGCATACACTTATACAGAATAAATGTGAATTTATTATTATATTATTATATATATTATTTGAAGTGCTTTCTTTTCAACTTCTGAACACCAGCTGTGTTCTTCTGGTGACAAAAGCATAAATACTATGCTACATCCTACAGTGTTATGCCGGTGCTAAAGGTAGCATGCCCTTATTTTTGCATATCTTCACAGAAAAGTGTGAAGTGACCTTGAGATGTTGAGATTTTTCCTCTAAGCCTGTCAGTCACAGGAAAACGGGGCTCCCTCCTTGCAGAGGTCTACTCCACTTGTCTGACTGAAGGTCCATGGAGGTGGGCTGTGCAGCTATCCTATCATTTCTAGGGTATTTCTGCACTGATGAAGTTCAGAGTACTGTGAGAGACTCCCTGCACCTCAGACAGACATTTCACAGCAAAAAATTATGCTTATTTATGCTATTTGTTACCCTGCAACTAGTTTTGTCCAGAGCTGCACTTCCTTATCTGGCAGCCATAGAATTGTTCATAGTCGTGGGGTTTCCAGTGCCAGAACAGGCCCCTATCTCTTATCATTCCTTGCATGCATTCCTCTGTGCTGAGTCCCATTTTCCATATCTGAAGGCCGATGCTATCACTCCAGGGCTGTATTTCTCTACACCACATCACTGTGTTAGAGCCATAAATATCTCATTCCACACATAGAATAACTGTCTGTTAAAATATCTATACAGAACCATGGTTGTACCACACAAAGACAAACAAAAGCGAAACAAATTAACCACAGACACCTGGTCAGTTAGAGAAACTGCTGTCACAGCTTGACTAAGTGAAACTAAGACACAGGCATGTCAAGAAAACCTCAGACAGAGCAAGTCTGACAAACCTCAGTCACGCTGCCTTGCAGATTCAACACAAAGACCATGGTCTGCTATCTGAGAACAGCAATCCTGCGCTGCAAGGACAAGGCTTTCATTCCTAGATCTGTATATCCCTAACCCTGGTTTTTATCCCCCTTCCTCTGGAAAAAAAAAAAAAAATCTTCCTTCTCTAGTGAACAGATCAAATCACCAGCATTTAACTTCTTCTCTGGAAGTAACTCACTTGCTCCATGCCTGCTGATACCATATCCAGCAATTCCCACCATTTAGAGAACAACTGTGATGGGATCACCACCCATCTGCAGCCACACAGGGGCTTCTAGGGCAAGCCAGGGTGTCTCCACAGGGAATCCCTTCCTGAGAGGCAGAATAAAAGAGAGTCAGATTTGCATTCAGTGTTAATCAGAACAGATTCATTGAGATTAATGACAATGAATTTATGACAGGTGTGAGAACTACTAAAAATCCTTTTGTTCGTGTACAGCAGGAAATTTTACTTGCAATTCTACTTTCTAAAAATTCACTATTTGTGTTCTTTGAATCATGTTTGAATTTACAGCCAGACACAAAGGGCAGGTTTCTGGTCTCCTAGTCAGTGCTCCTGCAGGACCACAGAGTGGATTCATCCTCATTGCCTTCACATTCACTGAGCACAAACAAAGCACCTCTGAACATTTGAATTCCTTATGGGAATCCTCAGTGCCTTGCACAGATCTAAGGAAGTAAGGAGGATGTGTGTGGGGGGAGGGGGTTTGAATAACACTACATAACTAATTTCTTTGACATTAGGGATTCAAAACGACAGGTTTTCTGTTTTGATTCAGGCATTCAAAAAGTCTTTAAAAATGTTCGGCTAAAATGGCAAAATGTATGCAAACTTGTGACTGTTACTGCCCTCAGATGACTCAACCCTTTCCTTCTCATAGTGCCCTGGTTACTGTTGTTTTGCCAAAACAGAAATTATGCACTCAGATTAATAATTGTGTCATGTCCAGGCATGTTAATTAATAACTCTGAGCTGCCATTACCTGCTCCCTAGCCATCATAACCCAAACTGCAGCGTTGGGCGTCTTGCTTTGCTCATCTTTGGAGCACTGCATAAGGACACTGGATGTACCATGGATCATGCCCATGAATGTTAGAAGCCAATGTTTAAATATTCCACTAAACAACTTGATTGCTCATTAGAATAATGGTATAGAGGCCTCAAAATTGTACATCCTTGATGTTGAGACCAAATTATTTTAAGCCGTAGCCTCACTCTTAAACTGCAGCTTCACAAAGAGACTGTGAAACAAGGCACAGCTTTGTGGTCATTGCACCAATATACAACTTAGCAATGCAAACACTTTTATATTTCTGTTTCTGAATGCTGATTTTGCACTCATGACATTGCATAGTCCTATTTTTCAAGAGAAATTTCTGCTCAGCAGCATTTTGGGGATGCTTTCTTTGGAATTTCAGGAGCTTTTCAGGAGCTTTTCCTTTGCTGGTGATTGCCAGCAGCAGATGGCTAGAGCATTGTGTCTTAATTTTAAGATGCTCACCCAAATTGTTCTGTTGTCTCCATTCTGGTATTTCTCAGTGACATAAGTTTTGATGAAAGGTCTAGTAAAGTCAGTTGGAGGACTTCTGATGTCAGTAGATGCTGAGTTATTATAACTGTAAACTGGAACACTTCTGTGTCTTATCTTTCTGTCCCATTCTCATACCTCACAAATAACATGAAGCAAGTTTACATTTCATTAACAAGAATTATTGTGGCAGGTTTTGTCTACAGTCATTGCTTCATGATCTGCCACATAATTCTTCTTGCTGATTTTCCTCCTTGCATCACTCCTTGAATTTCTGTACAGCCAGTCACGTACACTAATACTCTGCATTATCTGTGTACTGTTTCAAAGCAATCTGTCTCAGTCTTCTTTTTCCTGCTGGATGGTTTCCATCAGGGCAGTTGCTCTGTCACTAACTGTGGTAGGTTTCTCCAACCAGGCAGTCATCCAAGAGTCTGGAATTAAATTTGACTCATGTTTTCAAGCATGGATGAGATTCAGGACATCTTGACTTATCCCTGTCAGGATCTACCTTCAGGACCTTTTAAAACTACCATCCACCAATGCTATAAGAAACCATTTTGTCATTTTACTTGAGAATGTGATTTAAACAAACATTTTTGGTGTAAGGCCTTTAACAAGTTCTCTCCTTGGCAGTTGTTTCCCACACTGTTTAAGCATCCAAAACTCAAGTCTAACCATACAGAGAAGTTTATCTCTTTATTGCTAAAGAGTAGTTGACAAATGGAGGTTACTGAGCCTACATGGCCAAGACTGGCTAACCCCAGACAGCGCTGGCCTCAGCACATCCCCATGCTGCCTGCAGCGCCACAGGATTCTCCCTGTGCACTGCAGCATGCCCTGTGCACCAGGAGCTGCCTGCACAAAATGCAAAGTTTTCCGTATACAACTCAAAGACAGGGTAGAAAAGCTTCCACACAGCGTTTGTAGTTGTAACACCCATCAGTTGATCACTGCACTGACACACCTTTGGCCAGAGCACCTCCTAAGAGAGGAGGAAAGGACTGGGGAATGGGTTTGTCTGCAGTGGAGGCTGGGATATACAGGCCTCATAATTCAATTATAAATAAATAGGAATAGAAAATTAAAATTATAAGTAATAAATTACATCATTAATTACAAGAATTTCTCATAGCCAAATTCATAGTCACAATATATTTTCAAATTATATTACTTTTCATGAGTTCGTCCTCCTGTTCCAACTTTGTCATGCATAAGAATAGGACCATTTCTAGGAAAAGGAAAAAACCTATGACAGAGTCACTAGCATTTCAAATTGATTTCTTCTGTTTTAATAATCACTATCGACCCTTCTTGGGGGAGCAATTTCCTGGTGCTTGCAGAGGAAGCCTTCTGTAGAGCAGCCAGCCTCTTCAATTCTGTTCATTAACATAGCTAAAAGTCAACTTTTATGACCATCATTTCAGAAACATCCATACTTACAAATCATTTACTATTTCTAAGGAGAAGATCATGCTTGAAAATGAAATGAGCACCTTAACCCAAAAGGATCTGTCATGGCTTCATTTGTTTCAGGCAAAATGCACATTTTTTTAACCAGATTTCTTTGAAGAGGCAACTGCTAACTGCAAATTCAGTTAGACTCAATAATTTTCTATGAAGTTGCTTTACAAACACTTTGGTTTTAATCTTTTCAAACCATACTTAATAGTCTACTTTATGAAGCAGTCAGGCATGAGCTTATGGGTCTGCTGAGCCATAAAATAAAAAAGTAGTGTCATGAAGATAAAATGCAATGCAAGTCTCCACAGCCCATACCCACATGCCTTTAATGCCAGCACTCTACATAATTCTTATCCTAGCACTTCACACTTCTAGTCCCTCAAATCTTCCCCCAGAGTGCTGTACCAGATAGTGCTGATCCTTCTTCTGTTTCTTGTTTTCAGCATCTCAAATCAAAAATGTTCTGAAAGAGGGACATCAGACCTCCTGGACAAAGGAAGAGTTGTTTAAGAAATTGGTGGTGAAGCTTGTAATGACCAAAAGAAGCATGAGGGTAAGAAGAAGGGGTGAAAAGTGCAGGGGAAGATCACCATGCTGGTATCTGGACAAGACTCATGTACACAAATGTACACACTCATGTACACAGTCCATGGGGGACTGGAAGGTCTCTCTCCTCCCACCCCACTCCTTCTTCCACTGCCTGACATTTTCCATCTTGTATGGGAAACAGAGGCTAGAATAGACTTCACAGGGAGGGGACCATTAAGGGACAATGAAAAGTGCATCCCATTTACACAAAATAGGATGGAAAAACCCCTTGCAGAAAGAATGTGAAGAGGCTAAAAATGCACTTTAAATTTGTTTTCCCCATGGAAAAGCTTAAGACAATACCAAATAACTCTTTCCAAATGAAGGAACTGTAAACATTTAAACGGAGATAATTGGTACAGTGGACTTCGGGGTTTGTAGATTTATATTTACCTTTAAAGAGTAATTATTTGTGGAATTTATTTGTATTTCAAAATGGACAAAGTTCTCCTTTACAAGCCTAGCTCTTCTTCTTCTGTACTGCACAATATTAAAAGTTGTTAAAATCTTTCTGAGTGATCAAGTGAGACTCTGACCTGTACAGCCAAGAGGCCCTTGAGTAAGCTTAAAGTAAATTTTTTCTTGTGTAACTGACTAGAGTGTGCCAAGCACTGATAGCATAACACATTAGGCAGACAAGAATGAGTGGGCAAGAAAAGCCTGTACGAATGGATCACCGACATGCTGCTTTAAGATGTGAATGTTGACAAGTGTAACAGCTTTAAATCTCATTGCCCCCTCTGTAGTTCCTCTTAGTGAATTTTTTACTGTAGACAAAAGAGGTAATCTTTGTTTCCATGCAATAATGTACCCAAAATCCCAACAAGTAGTCTATAGTCCCCCAGTTTCAGTGTGATTCTGGTTAAAAGGATATATAAATTTTGCTTTTACTTCATTGAGATCAGGATTAAATTCAGTCTTTTCTTCATGCATGCTAATTTAGAGAAAGCATCAAACCAAGACCACATTTCTTAAATATGGCCTGTATGTGCATGGTCTATGAATGCTTAGAAGTGCATAGTGTTGTGTTATCAAAGTATGTTCAAAGGATTCGCTGCAGATCTGGGTCATTCCATTAAAAACTTCCGTGTGCTGCGAACCATTGAGGAGTGAGGCGGGAGTGCCCTCTTGTGTTTACAGAGGAATGAGCTTAATGGTCATTCCATTCAAAATCACTAAAGTGGGGAAAATTCATCCATTCCTGTACCAAGCATCTCCAGACTGGCTGCAGGTCAGGTGTACACACCTGATCAGCATTGCAAAACCGATTGCTTACTAGCTCAAACAAGGTTTCAGCCTCTTGTTTTGTCACGCAGTATCCTGCAGCACATTTCTCTTTCACCAGCTCTTCTGCTTCAACCTTCAGCAATCCCTGGCTTTGCACAGGCCCATGGCCCCATCCTACGCAGCATGAGGAGAAACACGGGCAAGAGCCACTGGCTCCCTCTCTATGTGATGTTCCCTCCCAGTGCCTGCAAGGCAAGTCCCGCCTTTGTTGCAGAAATGCAGGTATAAAGTAAGATCAAGTTACTGCAGATCCTAGCAAGGTCTGTGGTAACTCAAAGTAGGGGGACAGCAGGAGAGGGACTCATGGAGCTGGACCCACATGATTCCCAAAAGGAGAAGACATGTATAACCTCTTAGTCTGCCTCTGCCTACAACCAGTCTGGTAGGCTGAGTAAGATTTTCAAACTCTATGACACTTCTAGTATAATATGTATTAATTATGCTAAAGCTATCTTCGTTTATTCCTTACTTGCATGTAATAGACAAACCCTACAATCAAGCTGTGTCACAAACTTGCACTGCAGTCCATAAAAACTGCTTAAACATGCCAATAAATTGAAGAATCTTCAAGAGAAATGAAAGATATCAATTAACAGGGCAACTGACACCAGCCAGGGTCACATGGTAATTATGGCAACTGTGACAGCTCCTGTGAGAACAGTCAGCTGCATTACAGCAAGTATTAATGGTTTTCACAAGGCATGCAGCTTCCAGGGCCAGTCAGCAGCTTCTTCAGCCCCATCTGGCATCGTAAATTCCTCTATGCAACACCAGGCTGCCCGTGGGCAGTGGGCTGTTTGCCTCACCCGAGAACAGGTAGTGGCCAGATGTTTTTGTATCTTGCACAACACCACCACAGGCTTCCAGCTAGGAGTTACTCCAGAGGAAGCTGAGAGTCAACTGCTATTCCCTGGAGGGATACACTCAGATCTGATTACTGCCATCTCTGAAAACTTCCCCAGAACTGCTTTTTTGAGAAGAAATAGAGAACTTCCTGATTATCCATTCCTGGCCCCCAAGAGGGCCTATCTTAGGGATCACAAAGGATGCTGATGGGATTACGCCCTGAGACTCTGGCAGCAGTTGGAGATTAAGGAGCACCAGAGGATTCATGTCTGTAATAGGGCCCCAACTCAAGCTTCGGACCACAATTTCTCTGATCTGAAAAGGCGCTGTGTTTAGAAACAGTGCGTGCTCATTACCTCTGGCAGACCAGTTGCTTCAAGTCACATGAAGTGCATGAAGAAATCTTGTCTGCCTATTAGCTGCATATTCTGTGGCCAAGGAGTGCATGTTCCCAGTGCCGACAAGGAGTGGCAGCCTTGTCCTGTAACTTCCCTACACAGCATATGTAAAACTGAGGACCAAAACACAGGATGGCCTTGTCTTACTCTGCTCTCGGCTGTTGAGCACACAGAGGGAGACTGCAAGTTCTGAAACTCTCAGGTCTTCCCCTCTGTTGCCCTGAGAGCCTGGGTGAGTTCCTCTGAGTTTTGGTGAATATCCAAGAGAACATGACCAGGCAAAGCAGGTTAGATCATAGGATGGCCTTCAGCAGAAGCCACCTCGTATGAACGCTTCCATGACAGAGGGATGCAGCCTCTCTGGTATCAGGACATCTGTTGCCCACTCCAGTCAAGAATACCAGGACAGGGCATGTGTGCTTGGGTACATGGTAAAAGTTTGCAATGTTACGAGTTCCCTCCTAAGAAGTTATCAGTGTTAGTTCACTTTCTCTTAAAGTTAAAAAATTACTTACACAGAAGAAATGGCTTATTTGGGTTTTAATTAATATTATTATGGTTATAGGATTAACTGTGCTGCCTGCCTCTTTCTGTTCCTTACGAATACAGACTTCCACCTTCAAACACCGAACACAATAATCT
Organism: Coloeus monedula; assembly: GCF_965178545.1. Lineage (NCBI taxonomy): Eukaryota > Metazoa > Chordata > Aves > Passeriformes > Corvidae > Coloeus > Coloeus monedula. The sequence continues at coordinate 84,100,782 of NC_138782.1, forward strand.
TACATATCCTAGGGCAGAGCATCACAATTGTGGTGTTCATTAGTAGGACCAGTCATAAGTTTTATTGCTCTGAATATAAATTGTTCCTTTAATTTAATTGTATTTAGATAGAGATCATTTCTTCTTCACAGTATGAGAGAAAATATCAGCAAACTGTAGAAAAACAGACTTCTTAAACATCAAATATTGTTTATTTTAATGGTTGAATCCTTGCATTTAGCATAATAAAATAGGGGCTACACTGCATTTTGGAGAGATCAAGCATGAGATTTCACATCGTATTTACAGCAGCCTGAGTATTAGATGCTGTCAGGGGACATCACCCTGCTCAACAATACCCCAGCCCAGAGTTTTTGTTCCCACCACTTCCTTTCTGTTAAATCTAGTGGTTAGATGGTCACAATGTAAGTCAGCTCAGGTGGCTGATTCACTAGAAAACTAAAGGGGAAGAAAAATTTTAAAATGTTCTCTATTGCACCAGGTAGTTGCTTGTGGCAGCACGTAGTAGCCTGTAGTAGTGACAGGGGAGGAGGGAAGAACAAGGTTATCCCTTTCAGCAGGAGCTGCTAAGTTCTACGTAATTGTAAAGTTAAAACACAGCTATCGAAAGTGCTGTTTCATCTCTCCCTGTATGAGAAAATCTGAGCTGCTGAGAGAAAGACACTCACAAAACCTGCTAACTTTTAAGAACAAGAGAACACGGAAACAAAATTCTGCAATAACAGATTTGAGAGGTACCTGTGTCTGTGCAAATTTCATAGAAGGAAAGACTTAGGCGCCATCCTAGGTGAAGACCTTATGTATAATTACATCTATTAAAATTAATATATTAGCACTGTAGCAAAGATAGTTACATTTTCCTACATCTTTTAATTTTTTAAAAAATGTATTTGTATCTGTTTTAATAGGAATACAATGGGTAAAATAATATGTATGCCTATTTGATTTTCTTATTTTATTGTATGAAACATTCCAAGCTGTTGAAGAAGTGAGAAGTATGCAGTCTAAAGGGATTGCCTCTTTCTTACCCAGAGTTCTGTACTTATCATATCCAGATTCAATTCCAGATACTAAAATGTAGTTTTACAACTTCTATTTCATTATAATAGTTCACATGGTATTTCATATTAAAAAAAGCAAAGTGAGTACATGTTACAGCGGGGAAACTGCAACACGATGTATCAGACAACGAGGCCTGTGGAAAGAAATATCTATGGACAGATTCTTGATAGCTGTTTCAGAGATGTTTATTTCTCCAGCCGCATGGCCGGGGCTCTGCCGAGGAACTGTTACAGTCACGGGACCCGAGGGTCCTTCTGCCCGCGCTGGGGAACACAAAACAATCAATGGGGAACGAGGCTGAGCAGGGGCAGGGAAACCCCGTGTCTCCCCCCAGGGCCCCTCTCCCAGGACCACATGGCAGCGGGAAGGGACCCCGACATTTCACCTGTTTATTTTTAACAAAAAGATATTTAAAACTTAACATTGAAAACAACTGGATAAACATAACAAGAACAGTTTCAAAACAAAACGAGCCACCCTCCTGAGCCTTTAAGTGTCCAAACAGATTCTCTGGAACATCTTAGGGCTGACAGAAGGGAGACAGGACTCTCCAGGAATGCTTTGTGGGGAAACTGAGCCAGGAGAGGGTTTCTTCTATTTGTACCTATTGGAACACTAAACAAAAATAGTTAATTTCTTCCCTCCCCGTCTTCATCCCCCACTCAGCATTGGAAAGGGATTTTTGGGGAAACAATTGGTAAAGGCATGGTTTTGTGAGGGAAACCATGGGTGAAAAAACGGATTGGGAATACAATGAGGGTAATAGGATATAGGGTAAAAGGGAAAGGTGGGATTAGGAAAGGGAGACTGTAGGGGGGCTTATAATGGAGATATTGTCTAACATGACTATGACTTTGAGCATATAGAAATACCATCAGGCCTTTTACAGAAACACCATCAGGCCCAGTGACCTCTGCTGCTTGTAACCCTTTTCTACCTTGCACAATTTTGAACTCCACCACCTCTCTATCTCCCAAGCTTGGGATGTATTTTTCAGGATTATTCTTTTAAACAGCAGTTCTATGAATGAATATGTCTTCTTGGTTGTCACATCTTGTTATAAAACCATAATTTTGTTTAACATTATACCATTTTACTATTCCTAAAACCTTAGCTATGGTGATTTTTTCCTTTTTCCGAGTGGCTGCTGTTTTCTGTCTCGCTGCATTTTTGCTTTCTCTTTCGCTTTCGCTCGTTCCTGTGTTGGAGCTGTCAGGGCTGCTGGGGCTGTTGCGGCTGCCGGAGCTGCTGGTGCCTGTGCGCTCTTCCTGGGGTCACATTCGGGGCCACATGGGCCGGACCGGGCCGCACCGCTCAGTTCCCTGCGCGCCGCCGCCTCTGCTCTCAGCTGCGCTGCCGCTGCCTGGCGCTGCGCCCACATCTCGGCCAGGCCCCCAAGCGACGACCCCCCCGCGCCCTGCTCCAGCGCGCGTTTCGGCGAGGTGCAGCTCCACTCCGCCACCAGCCGCTGCCCGTGCACTGCCCCTCTCGGTCGGGCGTTCCCGGGGCTCGCTCCACCATGCGCTGTGGGGGCTGGGCAGGCACTGCCGGGTTGTGCCGCTCCTGCCACGCCTCCTCCGCCGCCGACACTGCAGCTCGCGCCGCTCCGCCCGCGCATGGGAACTGCCTCGCTGCTGCTCGCAGAGCGCTCGGTCCACATGGGCGAGGCTGCATGGTCCCTGAGGCAGGCTTCCCTTCGCCAGGACACAGCTGACATTGCTCAACAGTCTCGGTAATTAAATAATAGTCACGAAAATATTCTTCTATCAGCACATATTTTGACTCAGAAATTAACTGTGTCCAAAGGGTGTTCCAAAAGTCTTTGGTAAGAATCAAATCTCAAGAAACATAGAAAAAGTTCTTAAACAACCATGAAAGGAAGTGTTTCAGTTCCTTTTGAGCTTGAATTAAGCTAAAATTTACAAATCGTTGTTCAAGAATCTTTTCAAGTTTAAGATAAATGTCCATATGCAGCTCTGAGACCCAAGAGTCTTTCCACGGTTCCTCCATAATTTAGAGATGGAACAGCAAAACAAAAACAAGAAGAGAAATCCAGAGTTTACTCACAAATGGCTGTCCTTAGGGATCGGGGATTGTTCTGCTTGCATTACCACCATTTTTTACAGTGTGGAAACTGCAACACACATATCAATGGACGAGGCCTGTGGAAAAGAAATATATGTATGGACCGATTCTTGATAGATGTTTCAGAGATGTTTATTTCTCCACCCGCATGGCCGGGATCTGCCGAGGAACTGAGGCAATCACGGGACCCGAGGGTCCTTGCCCATGCAGGGGAACACAAAACAATCAATGGGGAACGAGGCTGACCAGGGGCAGGGAAACCCCGTGTCTGTCCCCTCAGGGCCCCTCTGCCAGGACCACATGGCAGGGGGGAAGGGACCCCAACAAGTACCTACTGTTTTTCCTGATTCTGTAGAGTGTGATTTTAGGATATTGTAAGAAATAAGACACAATTGTAAGAAAGGTTCTGAAAGATGGCAATATTAAGAATAGTTCTGGTAAAAATAATCAAACAGCTCAGCAGCCTTGTGTTCTCCAAGAGCCAGAGGCGGCCTCTTGTTAAGGAACATGAAGATATATTTCCTATTTAAAAGTGGATTTGACACTCAATTTGCCAAGGCTGTATAAATACAACAGAAAAGCCTTATTTCCCCTATGCCTCATTAATTAATGAAGTGATTGCAAGTGATAGTAATAAACAGCTGGGTCATACAACTGTGACAAGAACATTAAAAAGCAGGTTGCTCTTCTCCCATCTTGCCACTTCAATGCTTTTGTCTCACCCAAATTCATCCATCTCACCACTTAAGGGTGAGAAAAGCCAGTAAGATAAGTAGCAATTATATAGCAATTAAATAAAACATATTATCTTCCAGTAATATGTTGTTTATGTGGAATAACATAGAAGAGATTTAAACACTTAAGAGAAAGATGCTGTTCCCAACCACTAACAAAGACTCAGATTGAAATTTCCCTTAAGTATTTTTGGGCATTCTGCTGCAGTAGTTCAGGATAATGAATGCTTCTGTTAAACAATAAAATAGTTACAATGATGTACTCCTGAGACAGCACACAGAATTACCTTTGTAAACAGAGGAAAAACTAACTAATTTAAGTTAAAATTATTAATATTAATTAGTTTGCCTGCCTTAATACACCAACTTTATCTCTTCTTTTAGGTAACCAAGTGAAGAGGGTTGGAGGGTTTTTCTTGCATAAAGCTTAGTTATGCTTTACTGGTAATTTTAGCCATATAAACTGATTAGGTTATGGCACTAAACCAAGTGTGTCAGTAAAAGCAACCATTGTACTTTTAGATTAACTTCGCGGCAGCAACCCCAAATATCCGCCACAGCCATACTCAACTTCAGAAAGGGCAGATACCTAAAACTGAAGATGCTTGTTAAAAACAAAAGTAACAGAACCATCAAGGAGCATTAGATCCTCACAAGTGGTATGAAGACAAACTGAGAACACTGTCTTGAGGGCACAAAATCACCATTCAAGGCTTGTAAAAGGGCAAAAGGGAGATTACATGTCAGAGTAACACTGTTTAGTCATCAAAACTAATAATATATCCCTTTTCAAATTCATGAATCTGACCCCTGTGAGGAAGTCTGTTCAGAGAAAATTAAGATACATAATTGCATTCATTTTTTGCTCCTGAGTTCAGTGTGAAAAATCTGGGGAAATTCCCTGCACCACACCACTTTTGAGGCTTTCATGAGGGAAGTTGCTTCCAACTTCTTGAAGATGCTGCAATTTCAACAAGACAAATGATGCTTTAGAGAAGGCTAGTGAAACACGTGAACTTCTAATTGTGGTATGTGACCTCCTCCGTGAAATTGCTCTGGTGCTAAAGAAGGGCAAGTAGCAAACAGAATTACAATGTTTCGAACAGGTTCTACTGAAATCCAGGAAACTAAAGCCCACTAAGCCTCACATCTATTCAAGGGAAATAAGCAAAAAGCATATTATAAAAAGTAGTGTGTATCTAGATAATTATGATCTGCAGGGCAATGGTCAGAACATTTGGTAAACTCATATCATACTTATCATCAAGCATGTGATAAATTGATCTAGTACATGGGTTCCCTTAAAGCCTCTTAGCAAATGATTTTAGGCAAACTAAGCAGATGTGTGATGAAAGGTAAAAGACAGGAAACAGAAGGTAGAAGCAAACAGTTAATTTTCACAGCAGAAAAAAACTACCACAGAAATCTGTATGACCTGTACTGGCGAACTTACTGAACTGATCTGAAATAGGTGGTATGCAGAGGGGTAAAAAAACTAGTAATCATTCACTGCTGATGCAAAAGTAGCTGCAGGAGCTTAAAAAGGCTGAGTGAGTACAACAGCAACACATGAAATTCAGCATAGATTGATACAAAGCACTGCTTACCAAGGAAAGCAAAAACAACAACAAATGCAAAATTAAGAGCTCTGGCCTTTATTGCTCAGATGTGAGATCCTGCAGTTATGACAGACAGTTCTGTGGAAATGTCAGCTCCATGCACAGCGACAGCCAAAAAAGGACACCAAAGTCTGGGAAGTGCTAAGGAACAAAAAAAAAGGAAGCGGGGAACATCATGGCACCTCTGCATAAGCCCATGTCATACCTGCTTCCTGAGCACGCTCTATACTCTGGGAGTCCCACCTCAAAAAGAAAGCAAAAGAAGTTGAAAGAAGATCAAAAGATCAATGAGAGTACGGTCAAAGGTAGGAGCTGATTCCCCTATGAGGAATGATTAAATTAATTAAGTTTCCTCAGCTGGGGGGTGGGGGCTCAATGAGGGGATGACCGTGGAGGGAAGGATTGCCCACTGCTTCTTCTAGAACTGTGCAAAAAGCAAACAGAAAGTAGATACAAAGCAAATTAAAGGAGATGTGTTTTCCTGTAACACTAATTAAGCTCTGGCATTCCTTGCCATTGTTATTGGGGATACTAAAATTTTCTAAAGGCTCTGGGGAAGACTGAACAAATTTATGGGTAGGAAATCAATGGAGGATTGTTACATTCTCACGCACAGAGGCTGGGCAAATACTCGGGGGAAGACATGCTTGTTCTATCCCTACTCCCCTCCCTAGGCATTTACTTTTGGCTACATTTGGAAGCAGGATACTAGTGGGTAGTGGGGGTTGGTAGAACTTTGATCTGACTCTGTACAGCTGTTATAATGTTTTTATGATCTCATTATTAAAAAGAAAAAAAAAAGTGATAGTCTTTCTGTGACACTGAAGTGACTAAAAAAATCAAAGAGAGAGACTTGAGAAGTTTAAATTAAAAATTATGGCATCTGCAAAACACTAAAAACAGGGTCACATTCATAAGCTAAATTGTTTCCCAACTCAAGTATTTTATGATACATAATGTGAAATATGGCAAAGTCAGCTCAGGAGTTTACAATGGGTACTATCTGTTCTGAAAAGGAAGAAACTAAAGCTACATACAATAGACTTCCTGCTGGGAAGGTGAGAGGGAAGGGAACTCAGCATCCCAAAGGACGCACTGGTAAAAACCCCAAACCAAACCAAGAAATGTGAGTCATCAAAGCTGCAATCTTATTGGAGAAAATCCAGGAAGCCAGACCTAAAATAGGAACAGAAAGGAAGTGGGGGGAGATAGAAATAAAGAGAAAGAAATTATTTAAGACAAGAAAAGAGAACTTGGAGAGGGTTGCGTAGACCTGAAAAGCAATGGAGGTAGTTGCACCACCAGACTTTCAGGCTGACGTACATTTGCGTGGGCCAACACAAGAGAGTCAATCCAGTACATCCCTGTTATCTCATAACCAGCACTCCCTGCTGCCAGTGCTGACGCTGAGCATGAATGTGCAGCCGTGTGGTAAGCTACATTCAGAAGCGACTCATCTATAAACTAACATTTTATGGCAACCAGGCTTATGGTTCAGAGCAGCCTTAGGATCTCTCTGGGGAGTGGCAGTAGAGGATCAGGTCTTGCTGTACAGCTTGCACCCTCATCCAGACACCTGGGATATCGGTTACAAATGTGGAAGCCTGAAGGAGGGGAAAGAAAGGCAAAAGAAAGAACCTTACTTAAAAAAATAATCTGTGTTTGTGGTGTACGTTTTTACTTTGGTTTGGTTAACTTCTTTCAGACTTGTAATTGTTGCCTACCTACAGTAAAGGCCTGCTTCACTTGGCCCACAAGCTTGTCCAGTGCTAGCAGCCTTGAGTGATGCTGAGAAATACAAGACTCATTTCTTTGGGGATAAAAGGTTTGCGTACAACATGCATTCAGGCACTGCTATAAACCTGTAGCCTCCAATCTAAGAGAGATGAGGAGTTTCCTCTGCTAAATTCCAAAAGCCAGGGTGCAGTAGCACTGCACGGTGCAAGGCTCCCCGCAGTGGGTGCTCACCCGTGTTTCACCTGCGAAGCTCACACTACAGAGCAGCACCCTGCAGCCCTGGGCAGCCCTTACTCACCTCAGTACTTATAGGCTTCTTATTATCAAATGCAAACTGAAATAGTATCCATGCATATTTTATGTAATGTACTTCTGACTTGTGAGTCTTTTTTCTCCAAAAAGAAATTCCAGTCTTTAATAGCATGCAGTAAAAGCCCTCCACAGGCGCTGGTAGAAATATGGACTTATTTAGCACTTAGTAAAGGAATGGTAAGGAGATGCCTTCTTTCTTCAGGGCTAATTGAGTAGTGATTAATAGCTGTGATTACTTCACTTATCTTTAACCCTGATGTCACTTAGGAAGGGTGGGTCAACATTTTCAGTGCCATGTGGCTAACATTAGTTTTGGGGCCTTTTGAATAGGTCAGATGGAAAGATAATAACAGCATAAACCACTTGTCTGTGCCCAAGTTTGGCTGTTCAGGAGTCCCTGAAGCACTAGCAGTGCTTCCCGGATGCTTACAGCTTCTCACTCTCTCTCCTGCAGAAACAGCAGCTGAAACAGTTGCCGGTGGGAGGCACTCAGAAAAAGGCAGCATTGTAGACGTCTTTCCTCATGCCTCTACAGCAGAAAAGGGGCCAACTGCAGCTCACACTCAAGATTTCAAACAGGTAAAATGGGATCTATAAGAAGAGAAGCAGAGAGAAGAGTGTCATCTGCTGCCATGGACTGCAGAAGAAAACTTGTTTAAAATCTGTCAGCTGTTTAGTTTTCCTGGTAGTATTAATTTCAATACTTTCAGGAATAAAATTGCCAAATATTTTAGCACCTTATAACTCACTATTCTAGTTTTCCCTTATCTGTTCCCAACAGTTAAACCCTCCTAAAAAGAGTCCATCTTGTGGAACATTGTTTTTTGTCATATTGTTAATAAGTTGTCAAAACAGCAAATATTTTTTTCAGCTTTTCTTCATCCTTCCTTGTTTTTCTCTTATTTCCTCAATGAAGTTGATTGATACAGGCAGACAAAAAAACCTATTTATAAACAATTAGTGAGAACCTCCATAAATGAGAATTTAGGATGTGGTTTCCCATCAGTTTAAACATCACCTAGGCTGTAGTGCTCCTGCTATCCTCACTGTAGCCCAGGTACCTTTCACTAAGCCTTTCTTTCACTGACACTTCCACAGCAGTACAGGAGGCAGATTCAGATGGAGACCAAGTCACTTTATGAGGTGCAGCTGCACAACTTCCAGTGGCTAAAGCTGTGGTGGAATAAGGCGAATCATAATATGGTTTGCGCTGGAAGGAACATTAAAGATAATCCACTTGAAAGCCCCTTGCCCCAGGCAGGGACACCTTCCACTAGCCCAGGTTGCTTGGAGCGCCATCCAACCTAGTCCTGAACACTTCCAGGGATGGGGCATCCACAACTTCTCTGGGCAACCTGTTCCAGTGTCCCACCACCTTCACAGTACAGAAGCTCTTCCTAAAACCCACTGTTAGGTTCACTGTGGAACAACATCCTTAGACTATATGTATAGAGTGAAAAACTGCAGAAAGCTCTATTTTTTGCCAGCTGTGGGTAAGAGGATGCATGCTACTTCCAAAAAGTAGAAACGGGTGTTCCTGTGGTTAACGTGTCAGAAACATCTAATTAGAGTTGAAGGAAAGTTGAGGCATCAAGGCATAGCTTCAGAAGGTTAACTAGCTGGGAGCCCTAGGGAACAGGAGAAGAAGATAGATATAAGAAACAAGTACACACTCTGGGGGCAGCTGGGAAGCTGCCTGGTGGAAAAGAACCTGAGGGTGTTGGTGGCTGAACATGAGTCAGCATGTGCCCAGGTGGCCAAGATGGCATCCTGGCCTGTATCAGCAATAGTGTGGCCATCAGGACCAGGGCAGGGATTGTCCCCCTGTACTCAGCACTGGTGACGCCACATCTCAACTACTGTGTCCAGTTCAGGGCCCCCTCAGTACAAGAAGGATATTGAGGTGCTGGAGGGTGTCCAGAAAAGGGTAACAAAGCTAGTGAAGGGTGTGGAGCACAAGTCCTATGGTGAGTGATTGAGAGTTGGGGGTTGTTTATACAGGAGAAAAGGAGACTCAGAGGTGACCTTCTCATTCTCTACAACTCCCTGAAAGAAGGGTGTAGCCAAGTGGGGGTCAGCCTCTTCTCCCAGGGAATCAGCAGTAGCACAAGAGGACACAGTCCTCTGCACCAGAGCGGGTTTAGGTTGGACATTAGGAGGAATTTCTTCACAAAAGAATGATTAGACGTTGGAATGGGCTGCCCAGGGAGGTGGTGGAATCACCATCCCTGGAAGTGTTTAAGGAGACACTGGATGTGGCACTTAGTGCCGTGGTCTGGTTGACGTGGTGGTGTTCGGTGATAGGTGGGATTCGATGATCTCAGAGGTCTTTTCCAACCTTAGTGATGCTGTGATTCTTCAGGAAACATACTCTTTAAGTTTGGGAGGTGGAGCTGCACCAGGTCAGTTCCCGCCCTCCTTTTTAAAACTCACCTAAAAGCACTCTGCGTTTTACACAGGAACCCTGTAACCCAAAACGTGCGTTCAGCACGGTGACCGGCAGCCGGGCTGCAGTGCCCGCCCCTCCCGTCCCAGAGCGGCGGGAGGCGGGGGCGCGGGGCGGGGCGGCCCCCGGCGGCCGGACCACATGGCAGCGCCCGCGCCTCCGCGCGCCCCCGCGCCCAAAGCGCGCTCCCGCGCCAGCGCCGCGCAGGGTCTCCGCCCCTCGGCTCGCGCGGCAGGGGGCGTGGCCAGCCTCGTTCCACCCCGCAGCGTGCATATAAAGCTGGCGCGCGGGGCCGGGTTTTTTCTTTCCTTGCGGAGCGCCTGCGTTGCGGCACGCGGTAAGGCGGCGGGGAGTGCGGTGTGTGCCGCTGTCCCGGCGGGGGGCGGTGGGGGTTGCAGCCGCGGCTTCTTCCTTGTGCTCGGACGTTCGGGAGGCTCGCCCGCGGCGCCGCTTGCGTAGTACTCGAGGCAGGAGCTGGCGGGTGAAGCTCTCACCCTTGGAGCCGCGGGTAGAGCCAGGCGTAAGGCAGCCGTAATCCAGCTGTGAGGCCGCAGCCGCCCGTGCACGGTGCCCTGCTGGCAGCCGCGGCGGTGCGAGGGGACGGAGAGGGCGGACTACATATTCCAGCATGCCCCGCGAGAGGCTCCTTGCCGGAAGCCGCATCCCGGGGCGCGAGGCAGGCTGGGATCGGTAGGCGGTGGTGGCCCGCGTGGCGCTGCTGGCCCGCGCCATTTTGATCCCCACCCATTCCGGCCGGGTCTGGTGAGGGGGTGCTGCTCCTGCTGTGCCCTCAGCTGCGGCTGGGACAGCCCCTGGCACGGTGGGACGGCCTTCAGTCCTCTGAATTCGTGCGTAAAATGTTGAATAAGGCGGAGCCGCCTTATTCACGTGGCAGAAGGTTGGTGTTCATGCTTGTTACCTGTATGTATTTTGGAGGCCTCAGCCACCAGGATTATGGCATTGCCCCACAGCAGAAGACCTATAAAAGTATTGTAAAATCCACATAGCGCCCCAAGGAAAAAAGACCCACAACATTTAAGTGATACTTAATGTAAATCATTAGATTACTGTTACAACTAATGATGTTTTCTTTTTTTTTTTAAGACAATAACACAGCAGAATAAAGGGAGATATGTTATAAGAAATAAACCACCCACCCCCCAAGAAAACGCAGACTTCCTCCCCTGGAAGCTTTTTGTGGCCTTAAGATGCCTTTTTGTCCCCTCCATGAAGTGCTGATTCATTGAACCCATAGTACTTCTGAAAGAACAGGAAATGCCACTAAATATATCCAGGATTCCAGGCTCTTACCTGCAAGGAAAGATTAGGGTATGGCTGGATTCGCATAGGAAATTGTCAGGTGCATTCTTTGTGTGTTGAATTAGCTTGTCTAACAGTCTGTGTCACACAGGAGATTACTGAACAGTAAAATATTTGAAACTTAGACCATTAGTAGCCCTTGATTATTGGGTTTATTATACTCAAGCATAAAGTTTATTGCTCGTGAGAAGTGGAAACTTAACTCGAGGCTTTCTATAGCTTTAATTGTTTTTGTGATCTGAAGCGAAGTGTGTGATGAGTTACCTTTTATGGCTCGATGTGTTTATTTGATCTGTGTAGTACAGAGTGAGATACTTTAAATAAGCATGTTCAAGTAATAATGTATATGACAAAGCATACTTTGTCATGTATTTCTTAAGCTGCTTGAGTTGGTGGATTTTGATAATTGCTATATGGCTAAAACAATTCTCTAAACCAACTTAAATCAGTTCTTAAAAGTGATTAAAACCTTGAGACAACGATTTTTCATTAAAAAAAATCTTTGGGCTGAGGTTTAACAGTGAGTACATGCAGTTATTGCTAATGCTTTGAATATGGGGTTTCAGGTGGGTGTAACTTGCAATTCCTTTGTTTAAAACTGCAGTTCTTGCTGCTGTTCTCCTGCAAGCTTGTGATTTAGTACTTAACATGCTGCTTCTAGAGATCATGTTGATTATTGCCTCATAATGTGTGTGATGTACTGGCCTGGTGATACGAATCTGCTGATGTCAAGTTGTAAGACTGTCCATGTTTGTTTTTAGGTACGATGGAGAGGAGGTTTTCAGCGGTGTCACGTACATTGTACATTAAGGTAACAGCTCTGGAATTTTTAATGTTGCTCTAGAAGTAATACTGTGTGTCTATTTTTGACCAAGTCAATAAATACTTCTGTTTCATGACTTGGTTTCTGTATTTTTGTCTGCCAAAAGTATGGGAAGTGCCAGAGAGTTGCCATCTTTGTATGGCTACTGAGTAGGACAAAAAAGAAAAACTACATTGCATTTTCATAATTGCCATCAAACTGATAAGTAATTATTTGATAATTTTGGGGTTTGGTGCTCTTTGAGTTGAGGTCAGTTCTTAATTGGACTTCTTTTGCTTACAAAACTTCACCTTGTCAGGTATGGTAGGCTGTTCCAGAAGAGTATTAAATTGTATGAAAGTGTCAGTTTTTAGTGCTTGGTGATCATGTTTCTGACATAGTAACATGAGAGATGATGCTAGACCACAGCAAGAGCTGTTTTTTAGTTTAAAAGATACTTTTTGCTTGTTTTTAATTTTAGCCCTTCATGGAAGGATCATCACAAGTAGAAGAATACTTGGCACACACAAGTGGATTTTCCTGAAAGCTGTGTATGTTTTGAATGATTGGTGGGGATAAATTAATGATAAATATTAGCAAAATATGCATATGATCAAATTAGTTGAGTCCTTAGCTTTAAAATTGAGGTATGGGTATATTTTGGGCATATCTAGACCATGTTTGACATGGTCTAGAGCTGTGTAGGCTGGGGGGATTTGGAATAGTTTTTGTGTTGGAGGAGCTGGTAAAATGCCTTTCTGAAGTGTTTATACTAAATCTAAACATTACCTCAGTATGGATTTTAACTGTGATTTTGTACTTTATTGGGAAATAAGTATGAAACAGTGTTTAGTAAAAAAAAACAGGGCATCTAAAGGCTTGTTCATATAAATAAGCAAATGCTCCAATTTTTGAATAAAAATGTGTATTCACTTTTTTAACATATAGTTAATATTCTCACTTTTTTCAAAGAAAGAACTCCAGGATCTGTATTCGTTTTTATTTGACTCAAGTGCTTACAACCAGTTGTTAAAAAAGTAAAATTCGGTTGTTGTTACTGGCTTGTGTTATATTATTCATGATTCAGAATTTTACTCAAATTTCTAGAGTGGTATGAACAGTTTCTAGTAATAGGAATGTGACGTGTCCTGAAGAAAGATTTCCTTGCAACAGGAAATAGAAGAGGTAATATTAATTGATTAAACAGCAGAAATTTTTTGTTGATTGTAATGTATTGCCTTTTCAGTACATTGATAATGAAAGACACAGAGCTTGTTTTGTGGAATAGATGAAGGTATGAGTGGTGTTACAGTTTCCAGTCACTGATATTTGTGAATAGTGGTGAATCCTGCTGAAATGGCCAAACCTGATACATTGACGAGAAGCTTCGTAAGGCTCTGGCTACTGAGATGAAACCACTTAATCATTCAATCATAAATCATCCCAGTTGGTTTAATACTGCTGCTGTGTACAAGTGAGGTGCCAGCATGCACCAGGCTGTGAATAAGAATGTTGGTGCATTATTTGAACCCACCTCTAAGTCCATGTTGACACGAATACATCCTATTGCAGAAGCTCACATCTTTAAAGAGCAGAGAGGGGAAAGTGTTAGTTCAGGTATTCTGCCTTAAAGTGGGTAAATAACAGGCATAAGCTAGGTATGGTCAGGAAGTGTTGCTGGTGTTTGAAAGCTAGTGATGATGTTTGCACTTTGATCCTTTTAGGACAGTTAATTTAGGGCCCACTTAAATGTGGGCATTTAGGAAAAGTCATGTTATAGACAGAGGTGGAATTTGATGGTAAATGATAGTGAATTCTAAATAAAGCTGTTTCAGCTCCAGAGATAACTAACCTACTTCACGAGGGCTGGTATAGTATACTTGAGCAGGCAAAAAGAACACTCATGAATGCTTACTGTGCATTAAGGATATTAGCAGTGGTTTCTCCAAGAACTTCATTCCCACTTAAGTATCTGAACTTCATATTTTTTAGTGAAATTCACTTTACTGTACTGGTGCTTGAGTATATCCACTGGTTGGTTTTAGTTAAAAAGTTAAAATCTAGAGTGTGAGAACTTGTAATTTTCCTGTGTTACTACACATCTGTAATTTTATTCCACTCAAAGGTACCTTTAAATACTTAGCTAGCTACGAGTACTTTCTTTTCAACAACAGGTTTTGTCCCAGTATGTGAAGCTCAAATGTATGGGTGAAACTTCTTCTGCAGCAGTGCTGCCTATAAAATGCTGTGTTGTTTAGACAGGCACTGTTGCAATTAAAAAGGGGAGTGACTTCCATAGCTGACCTAGAGAAAAGCTGGAAGTAGCAAAGCTTGTTGATGTTAACTAACCAGTGTATTTTGTGTCTTCACAGAGATGCTTGAATGCTGCTTCTGAATAGAAGGTATGAATTCCGATAAACACTATCTTTGATCCTGATAGGCAGATCACCAGTATCAGATAACCTGATAATCAAGTGTAATTTGCCCTTCCTATCACAGTTCATACCCAGGCTGAGCAATAGCTGGGCAAGAGAAGCAAAACAAATCTTACTGTGACTTGACTATACTTCCAATTAAAGTTTCACAGAACTTGCAGTGTGCTGATACTAATGCAACATGTGTTGAATAATGCAGTTTCATCTATTCAAGAGGCTGAATAGATGGCAAGCTGTATTTTGAGTGATGAAAGAAAACTTCTCTGAACTAATAAAGTTCTTTCTTACAGGGGAATGGTTTTATAGAAACAACATAGGAACAAATGCTTTTGGCTTATTCAGGTATGTAACTGAAAAGCTTCTAAACATTTTCTCATTCTAACTCTAAAGTAACTGTGCTTACAGTTCAGATTTTTTTTGCATTATGACAGTTATGAACATAATTGGTCAATTGATATGTTTAGTCATAGCTGTCATTTAAAAAGCACTTCCTCCCCAAGGTACAGTGTGTGCTGATAGAAGTATTAAAGATTGTCAATAAAAAAACTAAGCTATCATAAACCCTACTAAATTTTTTGTTTCTGTACTGCTTTTGTCTCATCTGTGATGAACCTATCCCGAACCTGAATTCCTTGCTGAGAAACTTCATATGGATCCGGCATCTGAGATGAGACCAAAATATTTGATTTAAACTTTGTGAAAGGCATTAAACTGTCTTTGTGGGTTTAGTTCTTGTTTTGCTTTGGGTTTTTTGGAGTGTTTTTGTTTTTGTTTTTTTACAGAAATAGCAACATCTTAATACAAACTGTTGTGTGCTTACTTGTAAATTGAAATTTCTCCCTTGAATGAACCATTTTACTTAGATCTTGTTCTCCTTTTTCAGTGATGAATTGGAACACTTTGTCAGAACTGCCTGACAAATGTGGATGATGTAACCAGAAGGAGGTGTAACACCTGAAGAGATGATGTGGCTTGGAGTGGGATGCCATGCTTTTAAAAGCCTGCTGAAACAGCTGCAATTTTAGAGGATGCTGTTTTCAGAAACTGCATGTAGACCAAAATTACTGTCTCTGCATATTTAAAACACTGTCTTTCCAAGCTACTGAACTGTCTTCTCTAGGAAGTATAGCAGTAATACTAGGGAAAGAAGTGTTAAGCTTCAGTACATGGAAACCCCTTGATTAATTTACCCTTTTAAAATACCATATGGTACACAGTCTTGCAGATACTGAAGATCTGTGATGACTCAAGAGTAGAGCTCACAGGCAGGCCCTGTAAAGACAGGGTGAAAGCAAAGAAAATGACAATGTCTACAGCTTGCGTCACTGTATCTAGTGAGAGAGTGAGGAGTTGGGCATTTATTGACTGCCACTTCAGCAGTCAATAAAAGAAGACTAGTACCATAACAGTGGAACTGCCTTTTGAGGAATACACTGGCAACGGTACTTGTTTGCTCTGTCGGGAAAAGAGGTTGGTAGTGGGAAAAGGGTTACATACATTAGACCTTGGGCTTCAAACAGTCACTTGAAAAGTAATGGTGCTGTATCCCAGTAGCAGCATATTTGCTGTATTCAGCAAACTGTCATTTCCACAGAGGAATGAAGGATCATAAATTGTTTACCAAGTAAATTTAAAGACAACTCATGGTGTACAAAAGATGAAATTGGCCTTGAAGCATGACTGTCAAGCCTTATTGTCAGGAATTCTTTATAAGGGCAGAAACACAAGAATGGCAAAACTGAAAATTGATAGACACACTATTTCTGAATCGTTTTGAAATGGTCTGAAATACATAAAACAGCCCTATAGCTCATGGGGTGTCCCTGTTTGTCAGTGACAAATTCCATGTAAAGTCCAATTTTCTGTCAAAGCAGTATCATGAAGTACAAAACACTACCAGGAGCAGTATATAAAACATTGGAAATGTCAAAAATAAGTATCCATCAGACTACTAAAGTGGATGCTAAGGATCTGACTTAACTCCAGGAGTGCGTTGGGTCATTTAGCATCTCCTGTGGTTTGCTTAATAATAAGCAGTGGCCACCTACTTTGGCTGCACCTTTTCAGTAAGGAATGGTAAATAAGTCTATTAAATACCAAGATCTGCAGAAATTCACTAGAAAATAGCTTTCTCTTCATTGCTTTCAACAGGATTTATTTCTGTTAACCAACATGACTGAGAGTGGTACATATTTCCATGTGCCATGTTTTGTACATGCTTTTGAATAAAGATAATGATGTTAACAGTCATGGCTGTTGCAGATGAGGTGTGGATCATACCACGGTGTTCCTCGACTGCTTGTACTTCTCAATAGCTATATAAGCAACGTTGGCCTTGTTGTGCTCTCTGGTGCAGCATGTACTGGCCATGTGATGCTTCATGTTGTGCTCGAGTGGCTCCAGGACAAAAACTACTGGTTATGTACTTAAGAGGTGGGAAGGTGAGATCAGTCTCAATCTTCTGCCCAGTGTGGTTCTGCGAAAAGTCTGGGTGCTGATAACAGCATCTAGTGGAGCTGCTTGGATGGCAAGTGCAAAAGTTGTCAGTCCTAGCTAGGTTTGTCTCTTCTGGATGTTAAGATGTCAAACAGCAGAGAGATGGTTACTAGAGCAGCAATATTTGGTAAGTACTTTGTTAGATATTCAAAGGGATCTATAACTTCATTACAGAGTCTGAAGAGTGGCATGTGTTTTGGAGCATGAAGGTACCATCTTTAATCTTTTGAGCTGATGTTAATACAAGGTGTTAAAGCCTTTAAAAGGAATGCCGTGTATATGCAGTAAACTTGGTGCGTTTATCTTGTGCTGTGGATGAAATAGAAGACTCAGGTTTCAGCATTGTGGGTGGTACTTCAGGTACCCAAAGTACTTAATCTTGTTCTGTATATTCTAAAACATGCATTGGGGATGGTCTCAGAGGTAGAATAGGCAGCAATAGATAAAGGGTGCCAGATAACGTTACTGCATATCTGTGGTGGACGCCTGTCTCAAAGTGTGATGTTCAATCATGAAAAAGATTGGCCTCACCATATAAAAAGTAGATGTGGCCAATGGTAAGGCATATTGAATATTGAGCTGCAGAACCTTCCCTAGGAATGATCCTGTACTTTTGAGCTACAGAAAATTGGTAGCCAATTCTAAAAAATAGTGTATTAGTGGTGTAGGGAGTCTAGCATTTACAAAAGTGAAGAAATGTTTTAACCATGACGTTCCAGAGGTTTTGGTTTATGAGACCAGTGAAAATTACAGAAGAAGGTCATTTTTATAACCAATTTTAAGATGGAAACTGGCTTTTTTGCCTTGTGGGAGTGGGTTAATATATTTCAAATGAGTTGTGGATTTAGATCTGTTTTGGGTAATGTTTAATACAAGTGAGATACCAAGATGTAGTTGTGAAGAGTTACTGTGTGACACATTTGGAACACGTGGCATGAGATTTCTCTCTGCAAAAACACTTTGATAAAGTTTACAAAACACTGTTAGACTTAAAGCTTTAAGACTGTGCAGTAAGCAGCCTGAAAGCACTTTGCTGCTTTAGTGCAGGGAAGTCTTCCATTAACCATCATCAGTGGTGAGCTTAAAAGTGTCACATGGCTCTTGGGCTGTAGGCCAAGAAATCGGTGGTTAGACAAACTGTTCTGGAATGTTGCCATTTATCAGTCTTAGTAACTGGGCAAAAACAGCAGAGCCTTAGTAATTAAACAAGTGCTTATAAGCAAGAGGAGTACCTTGCAACCGCAAGGAAGATTGAAGAGTAGCTCTGCATAAATGCTTTGCTAGTATTGAAGTAATGAGGTCCTGTTAAAGTGGGAGGTTTTGTCTTGCTGAAGAACTTGTCTTACTGGTGAAGACTGTGATCTATAATCAGGAGTTGCAAGTGAGTGAAACTAAGCTAGCAGTGGTTATCTAGGCACAGCACCCACACTGCTATGAGTGCCAGTGCTGGTGTGACACCTGCTTGAAGTATCAGATCCCAGTGAACAGGAATTCCAGTGTAAGCTGTGCTGTCAGGCTGCCATCCTGCAGAGAAGTGTGTGGCTGCAGCTACATAGTGTGCTGGTGTTGGGGTTCCTGCCATCTAGAGCAGGAAAGCTCTTAACTATAAATTTGCCATACAAAGTTTGGGGTATGTGTTCTGCTAATTAAAATCCAGCATTGAAAGGAAATACCAGTTGGTAAAGAAAAGCATTCCATAGGGCATTCAAACACGGACACACAGCAGAGTGAGCAAGTGTTTGACTTCCCCAAGGAAAGGTATTCTTAATACTGAAGAGCGTTTGGCCCTAACTTTGGTCGTTTTTCTTCACAGCCCCTCCCTTTGTCCCAGAGGACAAAGTTTGAGCTACAATCTGGACTATGAATGAATTTAACAGAAAAATGGTAATTTCAGATGGGTGGAGTACACATGGAGGCTTCATATACTATGTAAATGTATGTCTGATGATTTGCATTCTCTACTTTTTGGTGTTAAAACCGGTGTTACAAGCATTTTTGCTTGTCTGCTCTTGTCTTTCCCTGGGAGGATATAAACTAGAAAAGTACAATTAAAGTAATGACTTCTGTTTCCTTTCAAACATCATGTGGCTTTTTAGTTGATAGTCCAGTTGAGCTATCAGGGCTATGAAGACAGTACTACTCTGCCATTGTCTCAAACTTCCTGCAGGCTCCGGAGGACAAAGTGGTGTTTGATGCTCAGAAGAATGGCTGTATTGAGTGGGACAAAGTCTGCCTCGTTCAGTATTCTGTCTGAGGATGACCAATATAAGGAACAGGAGAAGTATAGAGAGCCTTTCCAGCAGTTTTCTTGGGAATTTCCTGAGATTTTCATTTGTATTTGAGTGCTACTTGGCAATTACGAGCTATGTCCATTTAAAAATATTTGAAACAAGAATGATATGTAGGCTGTACAATAGATGAAGTACTGGGTATGTTAAATGTAGGGAGGGGAGGATTGGGAGGGGGCTGAAGTAAAAGTTTTGGGGTTTTTTCCCCCTCTTTGACGCTGATGTCACTTTTGATTCTCATGTTACTGAAAACAGTGGTAAGTGACGTTCACTGAAGGCCCCCCAGTGCTAGGCCAGCTTTGCTGTTAAATTGAGCTGTGGGGGTGAAAGTTTGAAGTACTGATGTGTGCTCTTAGCCCTGAGCTACACTTCAGGCTTCTGACCAGACCAATAAACACTATCTTTTTCCCTGAAGATGGAGTTCTCCATAACTGAAGGAGCACTTTCCCAGCAACAATGGTACTAGTTTTATAGTGGCAGGGGAGGAATGATTAATATCTGTCCCAAAATGAAGTTCAGTCTGTTTTTGTGTGGAAAGTAGAGATGAATGGACTGTAATAAAACAAATGCTTAGGCCTTACTTGGAAATTGGTAAGTGATTGAAAAGTAAAGGTATTTTTAAATTGTCTTAAGATCATTGAAGAAGAATATACAGCTATTGTTAAATCTGAGCGTTTCATCTTACCTTGACAAAATAGGAAATAATTTGATCTAGGCTTACCTTAGTTTCTTTCAATCAGAGAGGAGTACTGCAGATACTAGGGTCCTGAGAAAAACACTTGAGACTTAAACTCTTTTGTGTGCCTTGAGGCTTCACACCAGCCAGTAACTAAATACCACATCCTACCTGCCCTGGCAGGATGGAGAGGATAATACGAAGAAAGGTAAAAGCCATGGGTTGAATTAAGAACAGAATTGAAATTAATAATTGTACCATGAAGGAAGACAACAAAGAGGAAACCCCAAGACAGGCAAGTGATGATACATGATACAATTGCTCATGGCCTCCTAACATGCCCAGCATGAACAATGATCCATGCCTCCTGACCAGCTTCCCCCAGTTTATATACTGGGCATGACATGCTAGTATAGAGTATCCCCTTGGCCTGTTCGGGTCAGCTGTCCTGGCCTTGCTCCCTCACAGCTTCTTGAGCCCCTCCTCACTGGCAGAGACTTGGTTGTTGCTACATAGTGCTGCCCCAACATCAAAGTGTTAACAACACCATTTTCATATACTGAATTCAAACCACAGCACTGTACCAGCTACTAAGAAAAAAACTAACTAACACAGCTGAAACCATGGTGGTGTGTTAGCTCTGTCTAGTAGTTAGGTCATTTTCTGCAGCAGAAAATACAAGCAAAATGGCTGTCTTTCGTTTCACGCATGCTACCAGGCAAGTACAATATTGAAACATGGTGAGTGGCAGTTCTTAATGTCATTTTGACTTCATAACTGAAACAGTTCAGGGTATGCTTATTCAATCCCCAGAGTATATTAGAATAAGCATTTTCTAAAAGTAGTTTGATTACATAAAATTTTTAAACTGTCCATTTGCTACTGCAAACAGAGAAGTTTGGTTTGTGGGAATTAGTGCTCCTTCCTCTCTTCCTGTTTCACAGATTATAAACCACATAATATAAAATGTTTAACGGCAGGAACAGGAGTTACCTCTAAAACATATTGAAATAGTAATTTATAATAAACAGTATCACATGGCAGGGAAGAGTGTCTAGGCTTTTGAAAATGTTTCTGAAGTAGTACTCTACAGTTGTCTGAATTGCCTTCTTTATTGACATGTACTTCAACTTAATTTCTGTTGCTAATGCAAAGTTGTTCTTCATAGTTTCTGCTAATTTGACATACAGGTTGTAAAGCTGCTGGAAGCCTTTTTCTCCATGAGATCTTAATATTGTGGTTCTCTGCCAGGGGTTGGCTGCGAGGTGTTTTGCTGTGGTTTTAAATGCTATGAGAAGATGACTGGAGATTGTACGAGTACTTTCTCCTGAGAGTATTATGTAGTTTCTAGTTTTATAATTGAAAAAGTAACACTGAACAATGAATTGTAGCAACTACTTGATATATTTTCTATAAAAGTGCAGTCCCTTTATGAGCCAGGGTGGATATGGGAAAATTGAAAGCTTTTACCTTACAAATATGAACAAATATGATTTGCCAGGAGCTACAGATGTGAAGAGACCTGTGGTGTAAGGACCATTGACTTCCTGATGGCTGTTGCCTGACAGCACTAACTTTCAAAGGAAATAGCTACTTAGCTTTGGGTTTTTGTTGAAGAAACTTGACACGATGAGGAGGGTTCACTGTAATGAAACTCTTGTACCCTCACCTACCTATCAGAGAAGAAAAAGAGGAATTCTGTTATTCTGAGGTAGTACTCATGGAGGTGTTCTGTCTCTCTTGGTCTTATCTGCTGTTTTTTCCTAAGGGCTACTTGGGGTTTTCTAGTTGTGATTTCTTCACTGAGGTGTGACCAGGAAAGCCTGAAGTATTGTTGGTTCTCAACTAGTAAAATGCATTTTAAATGACAAAAGGAGTATGCATATTTGGTCTTTCCTGAAGTTATATCTTTTATAGAAAGCTCAAGCTTCCACAGATAATCTGCTCTACCTCCCACCATAGGATTTCTTACTCTGGGCCAAGGTTGGGACCTTGGTATCCATAACTTTTGTGTTGCACTCAGTTTTGTCCCAATCTCTTACAGATACTATTCCTCCTCTTCTATACTAGTCCTGTATTTCTTGTGAGAATTATGTATTAAACATCCCAAGAACCATGGCAAAACCACAAAACTCTGTAAGACTACTACATAAGCGGTCAGTATTAATCCTAGAAGGGCTGTAATAATATATGAAACTTCTGTAAAGGGAAAAAAAGAAAGATCTCTGGGACTCAAGGAGATAATAATGAAATTGAAATACATGATGAGTTTTAAAAACAAGACCAGATCCTGTAATTTATGTGATTTGCTCCTCAGAAATCAGAGACAGCCTGCAAATAAGAGTCGCTTATGAGGTAAATTGCATATCTGTCAGCAAGGACAGCTAGCTGGGCTTCAGGTTGTTTCGGATATGGAAGGGAAACACTTCTTTCTCTGCTTCTGTGTTCATACTGAGCTCTCTGCTGTAAAGTTTCAGGCTATAAAGTAGGAAGGAGTTACCAAAAAAAATGGATGCTCAGTATTATTTTAAATAAAAATCTTTACTACTCACAATTAATGTAACAGGACTAAAACTCAACTGTACTTCGTATAGTATTCTCCAAAAAGCCATAACCATTTTTCAGAAATATCTCAATTCTGCAGGAATAGGCTCTGTTGAACTTGCTCTTCTCTCCTTGACTGTTTTGAATTTTGGCTGGGAAACAGGCACCTCAAATTCATTAAAAAGGCAGAAATTAACGTCTGTGAAGATGACAGCCTTTTCTATAGCAGCAGCAAAAAGAACTATCAGCAGAATTGGCATCTGGCCCTGGAAGCAAAACATTCTGAGCTTCTGGTAAAGCTTCCAAAAGAAGTACGATAATGAGGTTTTAGGAAATTCCTGGGCTGTCTTGATTTCATATACTAATCCTACTGCTCAACTTTGGTGTTTAAGATAAATAATATAGAAAATACTGTCTATATTATATTATTATTGTCTTGGGCCAAGCAACAGCAAGGTATGAAGTATTTGCTTTCTGTGATTGGCTGAGATAGTCTCCCCGTTTGCTGGGATTTAACCTTCATATGAACTTAGTCTTTGTTGGGGTGCGTCGACTCACTGCTTGCTAAAAAATATGACTAGCAGTTGGGGTGTCAGATGCTGAGAGGGAAAGCTAATGTGTTACCAGCACTATTATCATCAGCCTAAGGGTGGAAGAATCCATTTGTGTCACCTTGGCTGAGTTATAGAAAGCAGGTGAACTTCCAAGCTGAGAATGTCTCATGTTTGGGGTTCTTTGTGTTGTTTTTTGTTTTGGTTTAGGTTGGGTTTTTTTGTGTATAGCTTACAAAAGTTTTGAATTTAATAGCCCTCCCTTCTTAGTTCTGGTTCTAATTTTTTTCCATTGTGCACTAACACTGGAGGAGTTTGAAATATTTTCAGACTAAAAAAAATTCTGCACGTTCCTCACTGCCTCTTTTGGCTGCAGCAGGTCTGTATCAATACTGCTGATCTGAAAATTTTTAACAGTTTTCATGCATCAAATTTACTAACCAGGACTGAACTTTTAATAGATGTTTAAAGGGTTTAAATTAAAAGTTGGCACTAAATTACAAACCTTTGCCTTTTAGTGTACATAAGAAGATGTCTTGGGTAAGAATTATTTTATAATTTTTCTTGTGAGACACGAAGTTATTGCTGTGCATGTGGCAGTAAAATCTAAAAACGCCTGACCTGGAAGGGTATGAAAGAATTCAGAAACTTCTGCAGTTAACTGTCATCAGTGATTTTAACTGTTTTTTATGAACATGCTCAGATATCTATTGATTCTGCTGTAAACTAAAAATTGATGTATTGGCAGTAAAAATGTATATTCTCACACAGTTGCATTGACTCCTCTTGCTGTTCAATATGTGCCTCCAAACACTGCTCTCTGTTGGTACATAACTCCAGTTGGAGAACACAAGAGCTATTAGAAGTGTTTTGGTTAATTTAAATGTATTAAAGGTGTTAATAAAAAAGTTCACAGATTTATCAGCTAGGTATTTAGTCATAAACTGAGAAATTTTTTTTTATTTGACCCTAAGAGATTCAAGTTTTCAAAATGAAACTTCCCTGTAAATGTTCTTAGTTGCCACTACTTTTAAGATCTAAACTTCAAAAAAGAAAAAACAACCTTTTATGTTTTTACAGGATCAAAGCTAATTGAAATTTTTTTAAAAAGCAGATTAAAAGTATAATGCTCTTTATCTGTCCCCTGCAGATCACAGAATAGCAATTTTTTTTTTCTGGTTACCAGTTGCTGTGTAAAATTAAAACTTTGCTTCTCTAAAGAACTAAACTTGTGCTTCTAGCAGCACAATACAGCTGCATTAGTTGTACCGTATTACATTACAAATTTGTTCAGGTTTGAGCACAGGTTATGTTGCCTGCACTGCCCTGTGCAAAACAATGAAGAGATTCCTGGTTAATGCTGCACAAGTTGGAAAGGGAAAACTTATAGACATGTGCTGAAGCTCTATTTTAGGTTAAGATCTAATTAAGGTATCACTCAAGGCCCATGTAGTAGAGAGTAGATCTTCCAAAAGAAGATTATTGAAAAGCAGCAAGCACAGCCTGAGGTACTGATACAGTAAGAGTTCTTCATCCCTGTGCTCTGGTCTGATGTTTGTGCTGTAAATGAGAATTCCCTTAGGGTAGCATTCTCCAGGTATCTTTAAAATATAAAATAGAAAACCATTTGTACACAAATGGTTGTATTGTCTGCTCTTGGGATCTGCAGAAATGCTGCATTTTGGTAGTCACTTCTGTCTTGCACTGGCAAGGGTCATAAATGTGTGTGTGTGTGAGAGATTGTTCTATTCTTAAAAGGACCTTGAAGACACAAGGTTATTTGGGCGCACCCATGCTTGAAAGGATTTTTAGGTTCTTTGGTTACATGTTAAGTAGCCTGGAACACTTGACCTGAAAGCTGTGTATTGCAACTGCTGCATCAGACACTTTCCTGAGTAATCAGCCATGTAATTACTAGCCAACTAAAAAGGCCTGGGACATGAGCCCAGTTTCTGGCAACTGATTATTCATGCCAGGAAGGGTTAATGCAGTCTGACAGCTAAAGCCTGGGTAGCAGTTTAATATTTGGGCATGGCTTAGAAGTCAAGGTGGGTGAGAGCTTAGCTGTGGGAATGCAAGCTGTGTTCTCCATATTTGCCTTACAGCATGGGACAGCCCATGACCTGTCCCATCTGCTGTATGGCTGTGGCCATTGTGTCTGTGGTGTGCTGTGCTCTCCTCTCCTGGGAAAGATGCCCGGAGCTGGAGAAGAACATTCTGTGACCCACTGACATGCTGTCTGCCTTCGGAGATGGGCTTAATGCAGTAAGTAACTTACATGGGGTTAAGTAGATCCCAAGGGTCTCTTTCCTCCAGCTGGCTTTTACAAGGGTGCCAAGTACCGGAACCCTTATGTGGCTGCTAGGCAGTACAGGGACGTAAGGGCCAGGCTGGATGAGTGTCTGGGGTGAAGGAAGGTCTAAATACAGCAGTAAGTTCTCTATTGACACTTTCATTTGTGGCTGTATTCAGTGAGTTGCAGCTTCAGCACTTGGCTACCTTGCACTGCGCAAGTGGACAGGACAGCACTACTGTCCTGAGGTGACTCGGAGATGTTTTGAATATAGATGCTGATAAGGAATGCTCTCTGCAGTTCTCTTGCATGAGTCCTTCTCATACGGCAGAATGCACTAGGACATGGAGGAAACTTCTTTCTCCAACCTCTCCATGCTAATTTGATGAAAATAGGGCAGTATATGTGGTAACTCTCCTGTCACTTCTTTGCTGAATATCTTGTCTCCTCTTTCCGTGGAGTTTTGCCAGGCACTGACCTAATGGCAGCCTTCCTCTAAGAGCTTTAAAGCATCAAATGCTTTGGATAACAGGAATGGCAAAGGCAGAAGTTGTGTCCTAGCTCTCACCCTTGTACCCACAGCAATAGTAAAGCAGTATTTTTTTGTCAGATTGGGAAAGCCTTTTTCCATAGTTTCCTCACCCTTGATAAACTTGTGGGCTATTTGTATAGGAAGCTTGTTATTTATAAGTCTATCTATAGTGGGAAGAGGAGTATGTGATTAGAGGGAATCTGGAGGAAGAGGAACATTTGCATGTATACTTTTCCAGGAAGTGGAAAGGATTTGGGAAGAAAGGAACAGATTAGTGATTGCATGGTCTGCTTGCTGCAATGACAAGGTATTTGAATTGTTAGACTGAAGAGCTGAGACCAATATTCAGTTTCCAGTAGTGGGTATTGGCTTATGGAAAAATACAAAGATAGGGGAAGCATAGATATGATAGTATGTTCTGGTATGCTCCCCCAGTTTATGCAATTCCTCCACTAGTATCAGTTGCAAAATATAAATTGGGGTGATATCGCTATGTCTTCATTTAACAATTTTAGATGGGTGTTTCTTGCATTAATTAGTTACTTTGGGGATTTATGGAAATACCTACAGCTTCCTGTGCCAGTGAATTCCCTAGCTTTAGCTGCATGTGTGTAAAATTAGCAGGTTTTGCTTGGCTATCTGCCTGTTTGATTTAATGTTTCCTAGTTCTTCTGCTGGAAGAATGAGTGAGCAGTTATTCTCTCGTTTTCCGCATGCCACCTCTGACTTGTAGGCCTGCATTAGGTTTCCTCATCTGTCCTGTCTGTACTGAAGATACAGGTTCTGAGTAACTTAGCACTGCTTTCTTGCCAGTAAGCATATGGCATTGGCAGTTCTTTGTTGCAAGGCTGGGCCCGTTTTCTGAGTGACAATAGTCAGTTTGGGATGGCTTTCAGATGGCATTTCCACACTACACGTGGAAGCAACTTCACTGTCTTCTGAGCATGCAAAAATAGTCCTCTCCTCCTCCACTCCTCTTTCAATACTTACACGTTAGCCTACAGCATACTGCAAATACATTGAATTCTACAGTGATTGCTCTGAACCCTCAGCTGATAAACAACTGTTAAAATTTCTAACTTAAGTTAGAAAAAAACCTAAAGGTATTAACAGAATGTGAACTAAACTACCTTCTGCTGCTTCTCTTGTACCTCTTTCTTACAAAGTCAGCCCTGGAGTGTTTTGTTTGGGGTGGAGGTACCTGTGTGTTTGGGGATGATGTTGACTGGGAAGAGGAAAAAACAGTGACTGATATTAGAAAAAAAAAAAAGACTTGAAACATAGTTACTTTACAGAAATGAGCAGTTTGATACTCTTTCTTTCACTGGCAGTGTGGCTATAGCATGGAGGTAAAACAAAAGTGAGAGAAGAATTTAAGACCTTCTGTCTATACATTGAACTCAACACCACAAGAATTCCTGGGAGAGCCCCATTCTTCCTCATTGCCAGGCTTGTTCTCTGCCTGCAACTATCTGGGCAAATATTTAGCAGAATGCAGGTGATTTCAACCTCAAAACCCTTGAAATGCATAGTGTCAAGTCTATAGGATCAGACTCCTCTTCCATCTTGTAGAACTATAAGAATTAAAAATTAGTTAAAATTTGGTTACTTTGGGTTTTTGATTGGGGGGGGGGGGGAGTCTTTAAAAAGTTTCAAGAAAGAAGGATCAATTCATGGATAGAACTGGATTTGTAAAGATCCAATGTAAAGAACTATATCACATAATCTATCTGTCTGCTCCAGCAGGGCCACCTAAAGCTAGTTGCCTGGGTCCATGTCCAGACAGGTTTTGAATGTCTTGGAGGTTGGAGACACTACAACCTCCCTGGGCAACTGATGCCAGTGTCTGGTCACTCTTACAGTGAAAATGTGTTTCCTGATGTTCAGAGTGTTTCAGTTTGTGCCCATTGCCTCTGGTGCTGTGAATCATACTGGATTTGCAAATGCTTTTTTTGCTCCTTTTGTTTTCCTGACTTAGTTGGAAGAAGTGGAATGTTTGAAAGGATAGCAGGGTCAAAGTTAGAACTTCAGAAGCAGTTTAAATATAAGGGGGATTAACCTTGATTTTAAAAAGTACTACCTTGCCTAGTTTTGAAAAAGTTTGAATGTGCACAAAGGATGTAACTGGAAAGAATGTTAAAAGAAAATATTACCGTTAGTTATGTTAGTAAAGTTTCTTTGCTGAAATCAATTTTAGATCATAAGCTACTTTTTATAGAATGGAAGGACTCTCAAATCTGCATATTAAAGACTGAGACAGTCATATATGAAAAGTATTTTTTCAGAAGAAAGTTTCATATATGTGATTCATCTCCTTTTCATTGATTTCTGACTTGTTTTTCTTAATAGAGACAGGCCTTGCATTTCATATCTTTTAAGGCAGAGAATTTGACTGATAGAATGAAGAAATTGAACAAACTTTTAATTAAACAGGTTTTTCCTCAAATAGCTTTATTTTACCAAGGATCTCGCAGGGCAAATAGGCCACCAGCCAACTGTGCACTACACCGAATAAGATGCAAACTGCAATCCTTTCCTGAAGTTAAATATCTTTATAATACATAGATGTATTAATAACTTGGCAGCCTTACCAACGAGACTAAGGGCTGGGAAAAGCACATTGCTGAGAAACCCCAAGAGTGGCTCATTCATCTCAGAATTCTGCTGTGGCAGACACAGCACAAGGGGCTCGTTTCATTATTATGAGCGATGACATTTGCTGCATGGCCAGAGTGATCCACCCCTCTAGTGCTGTAGCTGGTGCATTTCATAGCTCAAGTACAGTGAATTCTACAGACAAGCCTGTATTTCCAATGAATACACACTTTGGAAAGGCATGGCATCATAGAAACTGAAGGTAAGATTCCTGTTGAGTTTCCTAGATTTTTATTCTTTGTTTAGGATATGATTATTTAACTGTGTGTAAGTCGTTCCAAAGCAAAAAATAGTCTCTTAGTCTTCTAGTCAGATTAAATTTATTTTTCATTGCTTTATCTCTGCTACTCTGTAGTTGGTCTTGTTGTAATCACTGGTTTTACCATGGGTGTGCTGGGAGGTGCTGAAGTCCAGCTGTGGGCTTCAGTGTGATTCTACAATGGTTAAAACTGGAACAGAAGCAGACAGGGTTTTCATACACCAGGAAAATTTAGGAATCAACACAACTTTAATTATTGTGATAAGCTGTCAAAACTTCCAGGCATGTGCAGAGAAGTTTCTCATGTAAATCTAAGTCACCAGGTAAGTGTCTGCAAATGTTCTTGGCAAGAGTATTTTTTCAATCAATGTTCTACATGATTAAAAAGAAAAAAAATCCCACTAATTTCATGGATCTTGTCCCAGAATTACAGAATATTCTGAGTTGGAAGGGACGCACAAGGATCACCGAGTCCAGCTCTTAAATGAATAGCCCATGCAGAGATCAAGCCCATGACTTTGGTCTCATTAGCACGATGCTCTACCCAATTGAACTAATCTCAGGGTTTTCCTGGACATGCCACTTTTGGCTTTGATATTAGGGCTAATAATGGAGCTATATTTGGAGGAACTGCATGTCAGACTCTGTGCTTCCTGCTTTCTATGTAAAATTTCAAAGGATCAAATAATTGCAACTCTGACTCTCGGTTAGCTGTTATTTTAAATAACGGTGCAAATCTGTTCACTGCATTAATCCTAGTCTTTTTATTGTTTTTGCTTCTATTTTATGGAGGAGAAAGTTAAGTGCATTAAAAAGTTTTCCTCAAAAAATGGGCCTGAAAGCAGGAGTTCCTTTCTCAGGAGTTTGCCACCTACAGTTAATCAGATCGACTGATGGAGAATCTTAATCAAACACAAGAAGTTCCACCTCAACATGAGGAAGAATTTCTTTACACTGAGGGTGGCAGAGTACTGGAACAGGCTGCCCAGGGAGGTCATGAATCTCCCTCTCTGGAGACACTCAAAACCCACCTGGTTATGTTCCTGGGTCACCTGCTCTAGGTCACCCTGCCTTGGCAGGGGGTTGGACTGGATAATCTCCAGAGGTGCCTTCCAACCCTAATGATTCTATGATTTTTCACTGTTTCCATTAGTTCCAGAGAACAAATGCATTTATGAAATTTAGATAATACTTGGGACCACATCTGTACTACAAACGTAACACTGAAACACCTTCTGCAAACATCTGAAAACAACATGCTTTGGTGCAAATGCTCCAAATCTGGAAAAATTGGAAACTTGGAAAAATGTTCCCCAGACTTGCTTTTGAGAATATTACTTTCACTGCCCAGCTATGTTCTTAGAAAAAGTTATTAACTTTTGAAGGAAGAAAAAGTGTGTATGTATTTTTATAAAGCATATGTTTAAAATACCACTCAGGTTTTTTAACAAAAAAAATAAAGTTTGCTTTTGTTTTACTAATTCTTTTTCAGGAAGTTTTTTTTTTTTTTAAGGTGGGGAAAAGTTAAGAGTAAAAATTACCTTTTATCAAATTTTTGAATTAAAAATTAGCTGGACTATTTGATAGTGTATAGTTGCCTTGTATTTGCTGCTGTTTCAGACAAATCTGTGGAGTGGTCCAGCTTTTAATGAAGTCTTACTGCATCGAATACCTGAAGAGATTTTTTTTCTTCTTCTTCTATCGCCGAATACCAGTTGTACGTTTCACATACTTGTACACCAGCATGTGAGCATTTGTTGACAGTGAGCTAACCCTGTAATTGTCTGTGCTTGCTCCACTGCACAGGTTCAAGTGTTTTTAAAGCACTGGAGATATGCTGGAAGTATTCGGCCAGGCTCAGGGGCAGCAGGCGCTGCTCAACTTGTGGCTGAGCTGCCTCTGGGGAAGTGAGTAATACTGTATGTGCCTTCCTGCCTCCGTTTTGCTGTCTTTATCTGGACATACAGATCTGGCAGAGATCAGTAGGTTGGTTTCCATGTTTCTCGTGTGGGGTGTGCAAGCGCGACGTGCTCAGAACTGGGACTCGAAGTGTGTAACAAGGATCCCTCCAGCAAGAAACCCGCCTCTGACAGCGCTTTGCGGGCAGACCCACATTCCAGTGGAGCCATCAGGAGAAAGTTAAATCGCCACCGAGGCTGCGCTGCAAGCGTGGCTGCGGGGCAAAGGCCCCGTTCCCGGGCGCGTGCTACAGCATTCCGGCGCTGGAGCTCCGGGGCGCCCCAGCCCGTGCTGCTTCCAGCGCCTTCCCACGGCCGATCCCCGCCCGGGGCCCCGTCCGACTCCGCGC
Source organism: Coloeus monedula (assembly GCF_965178545.1). Lineage (NCBI taxonomy): Eukaryota > Metazoa > Chordata > Aves > Passeriformes > Corvidae > Coloeus > Coloeus monedula. The sequence goes on from NC_138782.1 coordinate 84,131,936, forward strand.
AGCGCCTGCAGGAAGCTCCCGTTCCCCGTGGCCAAACTCTGCCTCGGCCCGGCGGTTCTGCCGGGGCGGGCAGTCCGAGGGGCCGCTGGTGAGCGCGGGGCGCCCCTCTGGGCAAGGGTGAGGCGCCTCCCGTCTCTCCAGTACGGGAACGCTGAGCGCTGCCGGGCTCGCCTGGCCGGCAGCCACACAAAGCGTGGCTCTCCCCTCCCTTTGTCTGCGTGGCTTTGTCTCCTCCGTCCCCTCCCCGCTGCGGGCCGGGACTGCCCCCCCCCCCCCCCCCCAGCCCCCCCCCGCCTGCAGCCGCCGCGGTCCCCCCCCCCCCCTTCCCCCTTTTTTGTGCCACCTGCGCGCCGTGGGAACGGCCGCTCGCCCAATCCCAATCCCGGTCCGGCCACGGCCGCTCCGCCAACGCCAAGCCCGCACAGGTGCACGCGGGCGGCGCCGGCGAGCGCGCCCTCCGCGCACGGGGCTCGTCCCGCCGCCGCCTGCCGTCGGCAGCGCTTCACGCGGGAGGGAAGGAGGGAGGAACGCAGGGAGGGAGCAGCGCGCGCCGCTCCGCATGGAAGGCAGAGAGCGCGCGCGTGGGGGGAACGGAGGGGAGGGCGAGCGCGCGCGCGCGGGCGGGGCTCGGCGATATATAACCCTTGCGAAGCTGCCCGGGAGACCCCGGGTTTTGGGGCTGCGCCAGCGCGCGCGGCGGCGCCTCCTCCTCCTCCTCCTCCTCTTCTCTTCCCTCTCCCCCCGCTCCGCTCCCGCCCGCCCTCCGCCCGCCCCCCCCCGCGCGGAGTGGAAGGGGCCGGGGCTGGTGCCAGCAGCAGCAGCAGCAGCGGCGTGAGCGCTCGAGCGGCCGCCATTTTACGCCAGCTCCAGCAGCAGCACTGCCCGGACACACCGCCGCGGGAGCGCGGAACGGGGGCAGCGCCTCAGCACGCCGAGCCGCGACCCGCGCCCCGAGAGACCCTTCGCACACGGCGGTTCTCCCCCCGCAGACACACACAGGTCAGGGCGGCCGGGCGCCGGCGGGGTGGGAGCGGGCCGGGTGGCAGAGCAGGCTGAGGCGGCGGAGGGCGGGAGGCGCACGCTGGGGCCCTGCAGCGCTGTGGGGCCGGGGCGCTGCGCTATGGGTGGAGGAGCTGCTGGCGCTGCCTTCGTGGCCGCCGCTGTCGAGGCTCAGGGCGGCCGCGCCGGCGCCCGACCCCGGGGTGGCGGCAGCGGCGGCTGGGGCACCACCCGAGCCGGGCCGGCGCGGGGCGCGTGGCTCCCGCCTTATTGTCCCGCCGGCCCCGCCGCTCCATTCATTGCCCGTGAGGGGCAGGGGGTAAACCGCGTCCTCGGTGTCCGGCATGTGCGCGGGTAGCGGGGCCGCCCGGGTTTGGCGTGGCCGCGGTCACGTCGAGAGGCGGTGGGCGATGGGCAGCGGTGTTTCCTGGCTGGGAAACGGGGCCTTGCATTGTTCCGGACAGGCGTGTGGCCGGGGGGCGGCGGCGGGGCCGGGAGGCACCGCGAGCTCCCGGCTGGGTGGTGAAATCGGGCCCGGGGTGTTGCAACCCCCTCTCCAGCGGGAATAGGGTGAGAGGTGGGGAATGGCCGGGGCTCGGGGCGGGGGGGAGCCGCTCCTCCCGCGGGAGTGTGGCGGGGAGGGGGGGAAGTCGGTCACTGGAGGAAGTTGTAGGACATCTGAACGCGCGGAGCACGTGTTTCCATCAGGCTCATGGCCGCCGCCGCCGCCGTGGGTGGGTGCGGGCTGGGAAGAGCGCTTTGTTCCTCTCGCTTGCCCGGCCGGCACCGAAGTGGAGGCGGGAAGGGATCCCGGCCGCGCCCGGGGCCTGGAGAGGCGGCGTGCGCTGAGGGGCAGCGAGTTTGCAGCGGGCGGTGGAGGCGGCAGCGAGTGTCAGTGACGGTATCGCGGTGCATGTGGCAGGTTTGCTTGTCCTTCCACCCCCGCTGTTGCCTTTTTGCTCCATTTCTAACTTGTACAGAGCGTCTTAGGGAGTGTGTTAGAGAGACAGAGAGAGGGGAGGTGAGTCAGTGTCTGTCTGGGTTGTGTAAAACCTGCAGTGAAAGCTACCCCACCCCCCCTAGGCAGTGGTGTTAGGGCTTTCCTTTGTGTTAGTGCTTCTTTTGAGGAATTTCCTGCGTCTTGCAAAACTATTAAAAAAAGTATCAGGGTGGTGATCTGCTATTTTTTATATTTTTTTTTCCATTACTTTCAAAGAACAGAGTAGTGTGTTGCATGTATTGTCACTTGAATTGTTCTACCTGAAGATATATTTAGCTTAATTTTGATGCTTATTGCATTTGAACAGATATCTGGAAACATGGCTACTGAACATGTTAATGGGAATGGTACTGAAGAGCCCATGGATACTTCTGCTGCAGTTACCCATTCTGAGCATTTCCAGACATTGCTTGATGCTGGTTTACCACAGAAAGTTGCTGAAAAACTAGATGAAATTTACGTTGCAGGTAAGATCTAAGACTTGCAAAACCTCACGTAAAATATTTTATTGGATTCTGCTGTCTTTGGGCTAAAATAGCAACTTTTTGTGGTTTCCAAAAGTATGGGAACTGCAGTCTTACCAAAATCTGGATGTTTTACATTCAGTACTTTAATTTGTTGTATTATCTTTCAGAGGAAAGTCCCAGGGTGCTTGGGCTGAGGGGTGGGAAGAAGTATGCAGGTGACCAGAGCAACAGCTGGAATAGGCAACAGATGATTTTTAGGAGGAGCAGGTGATGTGGTCTTTGTGCATTTTTTGCAGTAATTGTAGGTAGCCATAAGAATCTAAAGCCTTGGTATGCATCTTCTCATGTAAATTACACTTCCTGACATTGTGTTTGGGCTCATGGGTGCAGAAGTTACGGTGTTGGCTTTTCGTGTGTGGTAGTAGCTAGCATCTTTAAGCTTGATTTTTGGATTGTGGTGGTCATTTATAGTGCTGCAGTTTATGGTCTTCTAAAAGCGTACCAAGGTACCATTGCTAGGCAAGCTAAGTCAGGCTTTGATAGGTTTTTATCTGAATTTCCTCTGAATTCAGCTTCAGGATATTGTAATTAAACTTGGTCCTTGTAACATCTGGGTTTCACAGAAGTCAAATGAACATATAAATGTAGTAACTTTTATTCTGAATCTTATCTTTTTGGTTTTAGTTAAAGGATTATATACCCTTAAATATTTAACTTCAAAGGAACTAAGTGGTTTTTTAGGCATAGTAACTTACTTTAATCAGTAATTGATTTAGAGGTCACTGGAAGGTGTTAAGGATGTTACGTTAGGTTTTACAAAGATTACTGCCCAAATATAATTAGTGATTTTTTTCTCTTCTCTAGGGCTAGTTGCACATAGTGATCTAGATGAGAGAGCTATTGAAGCTTTAAAGGAATTCAATGAAGAAGGTGCACTGGCAGTGCTTCAACAGTTTAAAGACAGTGATCTCTCACACGTTCAGGTAACATTAAGCAATTTGCAATATAATTGTTGAGGGATAAACTGTTAGTTTTCTGGGAAGAGGTCTGTTTGAGTTTCTTCAGTGATCCATGTGTGATAAGTGAAATGAACACTGTATTTGTTCAAGGTAAAATGAGATTCTGGCTTGTCATATTTTCAGAACTGAAGATTATATCTTTTGCAGAACAAAAGTGCCTTTTTATGTGGAGTCATGAAGACATACAGGCAGAGGGAAAAACAGGGGACCAAGGTAGCAGATTCTAGCAAAGGACCAGATGAGGCAAAAATTAAGGTATGTCCGTGAAAATAAAAGTTACAAGGTGTATCTGTTGTTTGTTTTTCTGAGTTGTTGTGATAGTTACCTTGATTGTTTTGGAACTGTGCTTTTCTTGAAAAGGTTATTACAGATTATTTGTCATATTTGTCATTGTTGAAAGCTGTTGCTTGCAATTTTGTCTTGCACTTTTTCCTTTTCAAGTAGAAAGTTAATACATTAATTGCTGGAACTGAACATACAAAAGTGAAAAAGATTTCACAGTTTGCTGTATGTCTTACTGAGACAGTTACTCTATTTCACAATTAAAAGTTTGTGCTTGTTAGCATAGTTACTCGAGTTCAAAATGCCTAAGTTCAGCTACTGCTGATTGGTTTTTTGTGTTCTGGTTTCTTTGGTTGTTGTTTCCACTCTGCCCCCTTAGTTCAGATGTAGAGCAACTCCACAGCAGGGAGGAGATACCACGTGTCTGAAAAAACAGATTGTAATGGATTTAGGATTTAGCCCACTTCTTATGACATAATCATTGTGCTCATAAACTGTATCCCAAACTGTTTTAATAAGGGATAAATTATTTTTTTGACCATGTCTGCTGCTAGCAAGAGGCTCCTTTCTCAAGAGTTAGGCAAATAATGATTTATATTAAAATACTGTGATTAGCAACTTCACCAAAGCTTAAGGGAAGGAAAACCATCTAAGCATGTTGTTTAGGTGATGTCGTAAAAAAACCCCAGAGAATCTTTCTTCTTTGATACTTCATGTATAAAGTATAAAATGATCATTACAAATAACTATGTACCCTGTAAAATTAGAAAATCTTTTTTTCTGTTGACTTGGAGGCTGGGATGCCATTAATTATAAGCTAAAAAAAAACCTGGTACAGTGTTTGTCACTGTCACATGAAGCAATAATATTATGAGGACTTGGTTAATAACTTCAAGTAGCATAGCTTTTACTGCTGATGGCTATAGCATTTAAAATAACTGCAATTTTATAGTTGTGAAATTGCTAATTCTTCACTATAGTTGGTTGTTTAATATGCAATTTCTTTGTGTGTAGAGTTGATTTGTCTTTGTACAAAATTATTAAGAAAGACTTAATTTCAGAGGAGCTTCTCATATGTTTGCATACTGAATTTCATCTAACATTTTAAATTGGTAGTATGTCTATAACTATATCTGACTATATCTATAACTACATGCAGTGGTTGTAGTGAGGGATAGTTGTAGTTGTCCTGGGATCCTGTATAAGCCCACAAGGAATTTGAAGGGAGGGATGATAAGAGAAAGGAAGCAGTACTGCCACTTTAGTAGTTGGATACCTGAGGCAGACTGTGTTCCAGGGGTGTAAGCACTTAAACATGTGTTCTTTAACTTCACACTTATGAGTAATCTCATTAAGTGCAGGGAACTCTTGTGCATAAATGTCTGCAGGATTGGACATGCCAAAACAAGAAGTGGCTCAGACTAAGATCTTCCTAATTAAAGGGAAGCTCACTATTCTATTACTTGGCTTTTTTTTTTTTTTTTTTTTTTTTTAATGAAAATGAAGGAATTGGGAAAACTGGATGTGAATCTCTTAATATTCTAGCAATGTTTCTTTACCTGATAGTTCTGTTAATTGTTTTCCAAGTTTCTTGTTGAAATACTAGCAGTAGGTTTGTTTGTGGGAGCTTCAAAGCAGTAGTTTAAAAGGAATTAGAGGCATGTCTGTCTGTGAACAAAGTGCAGCTAAACTTGCTCAGTTTGTATGTGATTTTAAAAATTTAAGTTTCTTACTTGAAGGCACTGTTGGAGAGAACTGGCTATACTCTTGATGTGACTACTGGACAGAGGAAGTATGGTGGACCTCCTCCAGAGTCTGTATATTCAGGACAACAACCTTCTGTTGGTACAGAGGTAAGAAGGAGGAGCTGTTTATGCAGATGTAGACTTATTCATTGGAAATAGTTTTTATAAATGGTGCTTTGTATATCTGTTGTAGATATTTGTGGGCAAGATTCCAAGAGACTTGTTTGAAGATGAACTTGTTCCATTATTTGAGAAAGCTGGACCTATATGGGATCTCCGCTTAATGATGGATCCACTAACTGGTCTAAACAGAGGATATGCTTTTGTCACTTTTTGTACTAAAGAGGCAGCTCAGGAAGCTGTTAAACTGGTAAGTTTTCTTGGATTTTTTTTTTTTTTTTTGACAAAGAACACTCTGGCTTAGAAGCAGTAGTCCTGGTCCTATTGCTTAAATGGTTAAGGTGAAACTGCCATTGTTAGATTACTTCAAAATGTTCACTAGGTGTTGAATTTATTTCTGCATTGCATATAAATTTTTACTGACTGCTTTAGGGACAGGGGAAAAAAAACACCTGATGGACTGCTGTTTGGTCCAGTTAGATGAGCCTTTATTATGAACCAAAGTTGTACTGGCAGTAGTGACTTCTGAGCTGTCTGCATCTGGATGAGTTCTGGAGAGCAGTGGTGTTGGGGTTGCTGTGGTACAAGGGCAGTGCTGGTCAGGGTTCTGTGCCTCCTGATGTGCTTCTGCACCAGCAGGGGGCCCATGCTGGAAAAGTGCTTCAAAGTCACAGAATTTCATAAGATACTTCAGATGGAGAGAAAATGTCTCTTGGGCATTGAAGATCTGTTCTATTTGCTGCAACGGACAGGAAAACATCATAAATCCTGCCAGTTTAAGGAGCATTTCCTCTGTTTTACACAGAGGTAGGAAATAGTTTGATGTGGGATACTCCTAGTAAGTTTTTCAGGTTTTATGCATGAAGTACCCATCACTAGAAAAGAGGATGGGGAGAAACGCTATCCTAAAGGCACAGCGCCTTTATTTTCCTGGCTAAGTTAAATTTGAATTTTTTGAGCTGGTTACTGCTACACTGATATGGCCAAAGTAGTACTCTGGAGAGTGCTAACCATATGCATTCTGAAGTGTACTGATATTGTATTGCTATACTAGGGTTAACCTACCTTGTTTTGTAATGAGGTATAGGTTAAACTTAAGGTTTTTTATATTGACATGTAAGGCAGTTGGTAGAGACAAATCAAGCTGAAAATGGCAATTTGTTTTGAGAAAGTACACGAATGTCTGCAAAAGTAGAAGTACAAAACCAATCTGGTGTATGCTGTTTAGCTTTTTAGGTAAGAACAGTTGGTTGCTGCAGAATGCAGTCAGATATGCTGAGGATAACGCTGTTGTTCTCTTTGTACTTTCATTGTCAACCTAGCTGTTGAGAGAGTGTGTGAACTCTTACGAGTTAAGCTCAAGCATTAACTCTTAAAACTTAGCAAAAAGGTGAATCAAATCATATGAGTTCTCAGAGGTACCTAGTAAATGAATAAAACAATTTTTCTTCATTTAACTGGATTTTGCTTAAAGGCAGCATGCTCTGAAAAGTCATTCAAGTCATGTTTTCCAGAAAGTAGCATCAGATCCTAGCCTCCGTCTTCCAGTAAATGATAAAGCAAAGGAGCTACTTGGTGTCCCTTTATGTCTGATCTTTGATACTCAGGAAAGAAGCACGCTGTGTTCTGTTTGTCAGTTAAATAGCCACTGAGGGTAATAGCTGAAAAGTGTTGCAGTTGATGGGGCAGTCTCTCAACCTTTATGCTAAACTCTTTGAAATTAGAGTTAGTTTTAAATTGGGTCCTGTGGCATGCCATGCCTCAGTTTTTTTGGAGTGGTTCCAGCCATAGTTGACTGGCTAGTTTGGTGTATAAGTTTCCCAAGTTATCTACAAGTGGTTTGCAGGAGCATTAGCAATTTGTGCCTGTTGAGCTCAGTTGAAAATTGTAGGTCTATAACTTGTATTAGTTACACATGCATGGGAGAGACTGCTGAAAGACCTCTTCAACACACTGAGCACTTGGTCCTATCCATTTTCATAACCTATTATTTTAACAGGTGGTGTTCTTTTTGATACTATCTGTAATCTTTTCATGTGTATACAACTTCCCAGCTTTCTGGACTCTTTAGAATAATGGTTCTTTTGTTATTTCCCATCTTTTTCCAAGAGGCTTTTATTTTTTCAGGACAGTATAGAAAAAAAGAGATTAAAAGTCTCTGCATTGCCTATAGGCTTTTGAGTAATAAGAGACAGCTATGTTTTTGTCAGTACCCAAACTACAGCAGAGAGTAAAGTGACCTGTCTTCAGGCTCTTGGAGTTGGTGTAAGATATTTTGCATACAACACGTGTTTGTGTGGCTGCTGTATGTATCTCCACAGTCTATATAATAACTTAATGTAAAGCTCAACTAAAATTTTGGGATACGCTTAGTGTAGACTGACTTTGTTTGTTAACAAGAAGAAGTCTTGCGGTTTAAAAGGTAGAAGTCTTGATTTTGTTAATGTATATGCATTTTTAAGCCACTTAAAATTAATTACTGTTCATATCTGTAATTCTTCTCAGTATCAGGCCATAGTGTCACTCCATTTTTGTCTTAAGCATAGCCAGAACTGTTTCAAACACATTTTAGGGAATTCTCTCCTTTTTTTATGACCAGTACTTAATTCAGTGTGGTTAACCCTTGCTGGTTAAGTAGAAATGGCATCTCAGATGTTCACACAAGCATTCACTATCAAAGTATGATTTTTTTCATACTTTAAGTATTTTTTCCCCTGGTAACATGTTTACTTTGCTTTATACTGTTTAGGAATTAAAACTTCAGTTGTATTCTTTTGCACACATGTTCAGTTCTCCTTCCTATTTCATAAGAAGTTGCTAGAGTTAAGTTTTTCAAAAGATTTCTATGTGAATAAGGTCACTGTAGATATGTACAGAATACATATTTTTGAGGTGAAGCTTGTAGGAAAACATACTATTGAAGCATTCAGTGTATTTTTGACTAGAACAGGTGTAAGCTTGATCAAAGTAGGAGTACAGGTGAGTTACTCAGATATGCCCCTTAAGCAGTTTGCCAACTATGCACAGAATTAGAGCTTGCCATTTGCTCCTGGAAATAAACTAAAATTGGTGGTGAAAATTTAAGTTAGTAAAGTGACAAGACAGACCTTCTGCATACTTTGACTTGTTAGTGACTAAGTTCTTACAGAAGTCAGCAAGAAAAAATAAACTATTACATTGTCTAGAGGGTGGCAATATCTCTGCTACTGACTTTGGACACTGATTCCATGGTGACAGGAGGGGGAAGCAGTGTGCTGACACAGTTAATTTGGTAGCCTGACTGTTTTGGCGCTTCACCCAGATCATGATCTGAGCCTTTTATGTCTAATCTAAGTTTGCAGATGGTATGCAAACTTTTTACCTAAAAATCACCAACTTGATGTTCAAGAACACCTGACTGAAGACTGTTTTCTCTGTGTTAAGGGAAACACGCAGTGAAAAATAGCAGTTAATACTTTGTAAGATGAAAAAACTACTAGAAACCACTGTCAGTGGAACTGCAATGTCATAGCACATATTAATTTTACTTTGTTAATTTTACTCTCATACAACATACTGCATTATATGAGAGGTTCTTTTGGGATTAGATGTGTAGCCAAACATTGGTGTTGGACTTTAGCAGGAACAGTTGGATAATACTTTTTATTATCCATATAGAATAGAATATTTCATTTGGAAGGGACCTGCAGCCATCACCTGGTCCATCTGCCTGACCACTTCATGGCTGACCAGAATTGTTGCTGTCATCTTGATCATCAAGGGCATTGTCCAGATGCCTCTCTTAGGCACTGACAGCTTTGGGACATTGACCACCTCTTTAGGAAGCCTGTTCCAGTGTTTGACCACCCTCTCAGTAAAAAAAGTTTCCTAATGTAAGGAAATGTTTCCTAGTGTACAGTTCAGTTAATAAAGAATCACTTTCACAGATTAATAAACTGTCAGCTTCTTTAAAAGTGTTTATTTAAAAGATTTTCTTTTTAGCTACTATAATCTGTCTCTTCATTAATGTGTATGTCTATTAGCGATGATAATACATATACAGTTTTCTGTGCAGCTACTGCAGCTCCTACTGCGGTTTACTAATTTAAAATCAACTATTCCTCTGCCACATGGGCAACAGATACGGAGATAGAAGTCTTTTGTTGTCTTCTATGTTTTGAGATGTAATTTATTGGAAAGATGTCACTCCAGGTCCTTTTCCCATGTACAGTTAACCTTTTGGGTCACTTTTGGTGCGGTTACCTAGCTTAGAAAATTTTCGGTGATGGAGTTTTTGTTTGCCCAAGATAAATATAAATAAACATCATCTCCTGGATTTTGTTGCACAAAGAGCATGCTGGAGTGGAGGATAACTTGCTTATGTAGTAAGATTTACCACCAAGCACAAAATAAATCATAGAATATATAGCTAGATGAATTTTAAAAATCTGTCCTGCTACTCGGCAATAAGATGTTGAATTTTCTTAGCTGAAGGACTGTCTATTGCAAGGCTTCCAGTTGGAAATGGGTTGATGTACCAGCAGTTTACCTTCCTGCTGCTTATTTAGATGATGCATGTCTGTATCTGCATGTTTTGTCAACAGATGTCTACAGTAGTACTTTTTTTTTCCTCCTTAAACTGCTAACTTGTTCATGGTATCTTCTAAATGTTACTGGAGAAGCATTTGAACAGAAGTCTTAGGATCCTTTCAAGTCAATAGAAAGTTGTTCTTGCTGTTGCCTCTCTTTACATGTGTAACCTTTATGCTTTGGAAAGTATTTGCCAATTGCTCTTGCACATTTTGTGGAGAAGACCTGATCATGACTCTCTCTTGTTAGCTGTAGAATTTCAGAAGGGAATCTGATGTTAATTGCAACTCATGTCTTGTATTAAACACAAATCAAGAATTTATAGGTAAAGCCTATGGAGGAACTTGTGGGTTTTTTTATGCACGGTTGTGAAGGGAGAAGCTTTGGCCTTGATGACTTGGTTCTGTATGAAAAAGTCTCTAAAGAAAAAAAGTATTGAGTGGCTTGAACAAGAAGGGAAGAATAATTGTTGGCTGAAATTTTGTAAGGAGATACCTTAGAAAACATAGGTATACTTCAGAGTAGGTGAATATGCATCATGAAAATGTGTTAAGCTGCAAAAATGTAATATATTGCCCTATGCTGGGTTTTCCAAAGTTAAGTATTTGGTATGCTGCTGTTGAAGGAGAGCGAAAATTGTTTGTAACTGATGATTGTCCAATAATTCTTTTCTTGCAGTACAACAACCATGAAATTCGTTCTGGAAAACACATTGGTGTATGCATCTCTGTTGCCAATAATAGGCTTTTTGTTGGCTCTATTCCTAAGAGTAAAACCAAGGAGCAAATTGTTGAAGAATTCAGCAAAGTAACAGGTGAGCTAGTAACTAGGTTTTGTAGAGCTGGAAAGTGTCAAACGTGGTGAGCTCTCTTCACCACCTTTTGGCTTATAGCTGAATGATGATGAAACCAAACCAAGACCACTCAGCGTTTATCTCAACTTTGTGTTGGGGTTTGTTTGGGTTTTTCAAAACTGTTGTTTGCTAAGGGCTGAGATATTTGTAATTAGGCTACATGGGTGGTTCCAAGTTCTACCTGTAGAAAAAGTGTAATGTTTAAAAATGCTGTTCCAAGAAATTTGAATTAAAAGTTTAATAATTTCAGTAGTAATGGATGTTTTAAAACTTCTCAAGGCAAAACTGAAGCAAGTTGAAGAATGGAACTGGTTCTGTGCTTTAGAATTCTTAAAATTTAAGGATCTCTTTTTGATAACATATGAACTTGCAAAGGTAATGGTTGATGACTTTCTCTGTTACTGAATGATAGACTTCAGGTTCTTTGGAGCAATAAACTTTTTAGGTATTGAAGTCATGCAACTTTTATCTCTTGTTTTAGACATGCATGGAAAAAACACACACTGATAAGTGTTGCAACTTAGGGGTTTAAGAGGAGAATTGACAAAGCAAAACTTCTGGCTGCCCCCAACTCTCCTCCATTCAGTTAGAGAAAGGGTGTTCTTCCACAGCTACAAAGACAACCCACACTTCAGAATGCAAATCAGTGGACTGAAAGCATAACAAATAAATATTTTATTTCATTTCAGAGGGTCTTACAGATGTCATATTGTATCATCAGCCTGATGACAAGAAGAAGAACCGGGGTTTCTGCTTTCTTGAATATGAAGATCACAAAACTGCTGCTCAGGCCAGACGTAGGTTAATGAGCGGCAAAGTGAAAGTCTGGGGAAATGTTGTTACAGTGGAATGGGCTGACCCTATAGAAGATCCAGATCCTGAAGTCATGGCAAAGGTAATAAAGCTGTAAGGGGACCATAGTACATTTAAAGTGCTGCGTTCCAAATTAGGTGTTTCCTGGCATTAGCCAAAGATTAACAACCTTCGGCCTTCTTGACAGAAATATTGTAGGTGAGATGATAAAAAATGAATATACTCTAGAAATTTTGTGGATTTAAAAAGTCTATATGGCCTTCCATTATTTTGTGTTCCCAAGGCTGAATAGTGAATGTAATTCTTGCCAAAATGACACGTAGGATGATGTAGTTAATTTTTTACCTGGAAGTGATGGTGGTGACTCCTAGAGTTAAAATGATTTTGTACCCTAGTATTTGGAAGGGCGGAAATTGAGATATCATTGCAGAACAAACCTTAATTCTTTTTAAACCTGGAATTGGATCACTTCAGCATTAGAACATGTCGGTGTTCAAATGTATTTTCAAAGTTGCCATTAGCAGTTAATTCTGAGAAGTTAGGCAATTAGCTTGTATTTGGAACTCTGTAGGTGTTTTTAGTTTGGGTGAGTTAATTCCTTTAAATACCTAGACTGGCGATATTTTGGACTTTGAATATTGAGGTGAAACTGAAGTCTGGACTGTAAACATTTTGAAGTATGTTGTAGCAGTTGTTTTATGTATGTGCGTGGTATCTTGCCAGAAACAAACTACCTGATTTTTTTTTTCCCCTTCAGATATTGCCCAACTTTGTCTTTTTCAGTTGTGTTGTGTAGCTGAGTTGTTTAATGGAAACTAGCTAGCCCATATCCTTATCTCTTTCTCTTTGCTTGCTTTTCGTCTGTGCTTTTACTCTCATCTGAGACACGTCACTTGCTGGAGTCCTACTTTGATGGACCTAGTAAGATAGCTTGGCTGGGATCTCCTCTTTGGTGAGCCATAAGGGAAAAGGGTTGGGGTGGGGGCTCATTTTAGGGAAAAAGCTGCTTTTGTAATACAGGTATTACAGAAGCTTTTGGACTATCGTGTCTGCAGACTTTATTTTTCTTGCCCAGCATGATAGACTGTCAGCAGCAGGCAAAGAGTCTTGCAGGTCAAATTTGTGGAAGGTGGCACTTCCTAAATATGGCAGCCTGTATGTTCAGTTTCTTGGCTCAAAAGAGAAGAGATGTAATCCACCAAACTGTTGAAATAATGAGCAGGAATTTCTGCTGATAGAATAGATGGAAAGGGAATGACAGGGGACATAATCAAGCATTTCTCCTAAGTAAGTTTACAGATGTACAGAGTGAAAAGCTAAAGAAATAAAAGCTTGATTGTGGTTTGCCCTATTTATTGTACAGTTTTTTGAATGTGTTAATACCTTGTATTGTTTTGTATTTGAAATGGGACATGAAAAGAGAAGAAACATGGAAATGAAGGGAAGAAATGTAAAAAACATGGAGAAAATCAACTTGCATACTTTGTGCCCTGTGCCAAAGATAGGACATGGAGCTTGGGTTGAAGATGTATGGAAAAGCAAGGCTCTATGAATAAGAATACTGAGAAAGTAGGGAACATCGGGCTTGTGTCTGAAGACAGAAACTGAGATGATCATTGGTGTCTGACCTTCCTCACTGGCTGTGTCCCTTAGTTTGTTCTTGCAACAAGGAAAGTCTCCACTCCAGTCTTTCTTGGCCACCTGCTGTACTTGTGGGGAAATGGACTTTACCTGGCACTTTTCTAAGTGTAAGGTTTACTTTCCATTATTACTGTCTTTCTCCTAAGAGAAAGAGCAGCAGAGCTGCTGTTGCAGTCAGTAATCGCCTGGTTGTGAGCTGCAGGTTGGTGTCACTGCTTCTTACTACTGTCAATCCAGAGCAAAGGGAAAGCTATTGACCCGTGTCATCCTGTACACTGCTATGGAAGAAGGCTCTGGAGGAAACTGTGACTAGGAAGAGTAGGTTGTTTTTATCAGAATAATCATGTGATCATCAGTTTTCTTGTCAAAATTGCTAGAAGAGCAAGTCCGTAAGAGCAAGCTGTAAGGAATACAAATTCACATACGTAGTCAGAAGGTGAACAGTGTTCCAAATCTTGCAGAAGCGGTGTGTCATTTCATCGTTACACGGACACCTACTAATTTAAATTTCTGAAATGTCTACGCGAGTCTTTTTTCCTTTGTCCTTCTGATAAAATGTTGTGGAGAGTCCTGTATGGGTAAATACTTATCATTTAAATGGGCTGTTACCTTAAATATGAAGTAGCTTAAGCATGATGAGGGATGAAGCTAGATTCTCAAGCTAGGTGTATGTGCTACAGGAGATTAGTGCTTGTACTAACATATCAGAGTATAATTGGTTAAGGTATTGACTTCTGGTCCAAGGTGAACTTCTTTCCAATTTCACAAGCAGCTGTGTTGATAGTTTAATTTCTCCTAAGTGTCATTTTGTTTCCTCTTTCACCTGTAGTCTAGCTAAATTTATTAATGTTTTACTTGATTTCTGTAGGATGGCTGAGGCTGCAGAGGACGTTCTGGAGTGGCAGGTTAAGCAGCTAAATAAAGTCTTATGCTTGTGGCTGTCTGGCAGATTACAGGACAAGAGACAGGGCTAGTAACCCTTGGAGAATGTGGCCTGAAGTGTTTGTGCTGTAGGTAAGAGGAGGAAAAGGAGCAGATCCCAGAAGTTTTGGGAGTCTAATCTTAAACAGTTTTTTAAATGTGAGTTCTGCCTTTAAAATAAAATGCTGGTGCTGGGTATATTGCTTGTTAGGAGTATTCATGGATTCTTTGGGTAATAATCTGTGAGCTTTAATGAAGAGGACTTTTTTTTCCTTCCCTCCTTTTGTAGCTAGTGTAAGTGAAGTAAAAATGGGTTCATCTTCTCTCATCCTATGCTTTAACCTGCTTAATAGCTTTTACATCATCTGACTCATAACATGAGCAAAGGTGTTAAAAAATTTCAGCTGTTAGAGATTAATGGATTTGTCTGCAGTGCGAAAATTTAAATTAGTTGCTTTTTTATTTCTCTAAAAACACTATGTTAGTTCATCTTGTAAAAAATAGTGGTTCTGTCTAGTTTTTTCAGTCATCATAGATTTATTAGGCTACTTAGGTTCCTTGTGAGGTTCTAGTTTTCATCCTTTTCTAAAGAACAAGAATATGGAATGTTTGTTTAAAACTTACTGGTTTCAGACCCATTGATTACATCACAAAACTTCCTGTAATTCATTTCCATGGAATAAGGTCAAGGTAGCAGTTAGGATATTTTACTAAAAATGGTTATTACGTATGGGTTACAATAAGTAAAGGTTGCTCTTACCATCAAGATATGTAGGAGAAGCTTAATACATAATAGGAAACAGCTTTCCTTGTGGAGTTGGCTATGACTTATGATCTCCTGAGAATCAGCCGGAGTAACTATTGCCAAAGTCTAGAATTGGTACACTGGGTTAGATTTACAGTCTGTAGTATCCCTTCTTCCAAATTCTGCATCCCATCCTAGTTAGCTAGTGAGTGAGACAGATTTATGGAAGTCTGTCCTGTTTTTTTGGGTTTTTTTTTTAACTTAATTACATAGCAGTTCTTTGAAAAAGGGTGTCTTGAGTTTATTGAATTCCTGTATGTGGTGGGAGTAGAGTACAGCTCTGCTTCAGAAATGGAAGCATGCTTTCCTTGGTCCTTTCACACCTTGTGTTATTTGTGTTGACCTTCAGGGTCGAGAGTCAGTGCTGCCATGTGCAGTGTTCACTTGATGTCATCAGCTAATTTGAAACCGGTAGGAGCAGAGGGGGTATAAGCAGAAGTGGCAGGTCTTGCAGCTGACTGGCAGCTGCTTTGTAGGCAGGTAAGACTGTGAGCATTCTTTGGCAGTAGGAGGTGATTAAACTGTCAGAGCATGATGCCAGCATGTGGAAGGACCTCTTCTCAACAAGTTGAAGAGTCTTGTAAATTGTGAGAACACATGGATGACACCAGGTAAACATGCTCATGTCCAGTCACTGAGTGCAGCCTCAGCATGGACACAAGGATGAATCTTTCAATACTGTCGAGTCACTAACACGTGATTGCTGGTTTCCAGTGTATGTTGTCTGCTATGTTAAGTAAGGGTTTAGTTTAAGCCTTTGTCAGACTGCTCTAAATTTTCCTTTATCCTATGCAGTTGGTGATTGATGAAACTCTATATTGATGATTTAGCCACGTCAGGCAGTTAATAGGGCATATATACAGTTGGATGATTACCTGCCTTTCTGATTTTAGAAGCTGCGAAACAGTCTTTGTGTAGCTTAGGAGCCGTATTGTGTACTTTAGCAAGCCAGGGGAGGGAATAAACTTCCTGAGTTACTTGGAGGTGACTCTTCCTCAAGGGAACAGCACAGTTTGACTTTTGATAAAGTTGAAGGGTGACTGGCCAGTGTCAGCCTTAGTATCCTCCTCTGTCTGCAGTTCTGTCTTTTAGCTTCAGGTCACTGAGTGCCCCTCAGGCAAGCACAGTCTTGACATTAGGTGTTTGGCGTAGCTATAATGTAGGAACCACAAGTTAAGCAGCTTGAAAGCTGCAGGCCTGTCACCTCTGACCTAGATATTCCAGTGATGACTGTTCTGCAAATAACTGAGCAAAAACCTGTCTAAACAATTAAATGTTTTGATAAGTTAATTGTTTTGTGTGTAACCAATTCTGGTTACCTTCTTTCAAGTTTGATGGCGTTCTGGGTTGAAGATTACTGCTGCTAGGATCCTTTTAAACACTAACACAAATTGGATGGACTTTTAGGATGCTAATACTTACGTAATTATGTTTGATAACAGATTGAATATTTCTGTCAGGGAATTTTGGAGCTAACTCATGCTGTATGACTATTTAAATGTACATATTCATATACATGTATATAAAATGCTGTGCAGAAAATGTAATGATGTTTTCAGTACTGCCAATAGCAGTAACTTGCAAAGCTTCATTTTTTTTCATTTTCTAATTTTGAAATTAGATCATACTCCTAAGTCCTTTTTTTTAATCCCCCTTAGGTAAAAGTTTTGTTTGTACGCAATCTTGCCAATACTGTAACAGAGGAGATTCTAGAAAAGGCCTTCAGTCAATTTGGAAAGCTAGAACGAGTGAAGAAGCTAAAAGACTATGCTTTCATTCATTTTGATGAACGGGATGGTGCTGTAAAGGTAAGTGAAGAGGACTGTTAACTGTGTGTGTGTGTTGTAAATAGTGTTGTTAGAAGCTGTATGCCTCTTCTAACTTGAGAAAAAGCTTTGTCTGGAGAAATGGTAACACATTATCGCTGATAACTTTGTCCTCTCTGGGTGTCTCCTAGGATGATGCAATTCTAGCTTGAAAAGTGGATCTTAAATACACCTATCCTAAGTAATTCTTCTGATGAGCTTTTAAGATAATCATGTTGTTACCATTTGAAACTCAACTGCCAGAAGTTGAATGACTCTTCTCACCAAATTATTGGTAGAAATCTAAAGCAGTTTCTCTAGGGCAGGTGATAAAATCTTAGGTAATGTTTTTATTTATTTTTCCAGGAATAAACACTTTGTTTTGTTTTGGTTTGGTTTTTTTGGTTTGTTTTTTTTTGTTTGTTTGTTTGTTTTGGTTTGGTTTGAGGGGTGCTGGACAATTTAGTAATTGTCATTCCTGGATTTTGCTAGCCTGGTCTTGATGTCATCTCTTGTTAGGAAGGGAAAGTGTGATTCCCCTCCTGCCTGTAGTGTATCCATTTTTTTTTAATGTTCTGTGGGCGGATGCAGGATACAGGGGGATTCAGTTTTTCTTACATATCCATATGCCTTAAAGCAGATGCTTAGGAAGATGATGGAAAGAGTCTTAGTAAGATATATATCCTGTCAAGATTTAGCTATGTAGAGTCCCTAAAAGTGGTAGAATCTTTAGGATTCCTCTGCTCAAAATTAACTTGTAGCAATAACTGTGGCCCATGGGAGTTGTACATGGAAGGGAGGGTAGGAGAGGAGTTGATGGTTTGCTGTTTGTTTTGCATTTGCTGTGAGGAGAGGGTTGGGGGGAGGAGGTGTGGATTTGGCGGGGAGCTGGAGGTTTTTGTGTTTTGTTTATTTGCTTTTTCCTTGTGATCAGAATGACTTTTAATTTTTGGCTTCTGGTTGAAAAAGAAAGTGATATTTATTACAAGTAAAATGAACGAATAGAAGAATTTATTGAGCTCTAGCTTTAGTACTGTTTGCATGTGTGCTGACATTAGGAATTCATTCATGGGTTACAAAATGTGCACTTCAGAGGACAATTCTGTCACTTCATTAATTGTAACAGCTTGCAAAGACTGAAGCCTGTTTCCAGTTTTGAGGGGAAGATTTCTAAACTGATACACGAAGTCCTGGGTTTGAGAGCCAAGTTCAGAAGAAATGCATGACTGGAACCCATGATGCTATGCTGTCTGGTTGTTTAAATTTTTGATTTTTAGCTTTATATTGTTATTTTAACTCTGGATAACAAATTGAAAAATGCATATTCTAAAAGATAGAATAAAATTAATAACTTCAGATACGCTTGGAAGTATATTTAAAGTCTGGTTAATTTCTTCAGGCAATGGAAGAAATGAATGGCAAAGATTTAGAGGGAGAAAACATTGAAATTGTTTTTGCTAAGCCACCAGATCAAAAAAGGAAAGAACGGAAAGCTCAGAGACAAGCGGCTAAAAATCAGATGTAAGTGTAAATGCATGTAGTTATGTTGTATTACTTCTGAAAGATGTGTACACTCCTACCAAATTAGAACATCTGGGTATTTTAGTAGATAAACTGTAGTGTGTACAGGTTTTCTGGCTTCTCTGAAAAATGTTGGATTAATTTTTATTTGCACAAAAAATCTAATAGTGGTGTTTAGTGATAATTCAGGTACTGTCTTGCTCTGCTTATTTAGTGTGAGAGCACTGGAGGAACTGTCTGAAGGTCATAAAACACACATACTTCTCACTTTTTATTCTAAATTTCCCTGTACTTCTGCAGTGATGCTAGCATCGTGTGTGTGCTCCTCTCAGCAGGCTTTAGTAGTATTGATACAGTACCCCCTGATTAGTAAAGTATCCACTGAAAGGAGGATCCTGATACTCTTTCTTGCCAGTTCCAGAAGATACATCTGCCCAAGAAGCTTATAAACTCATACTGATAGAGATCTTGCACTAGTAAATGCTGAATATAGTTTATAAAAAAAAAAGACAAACAGTTTCTTGCTGGTGTGTTCTGCTTAATGTTCTCATGTGTTTTTCTTCTTGGATATCTTCCTGCTTTCTTATTCCCTCCCCCACCTTACTTCCAAAAATAACTTGGAAGTGCTGTTGTGCAGCATCCAAGAAGATGGAATAGTGAGGTTGTGAGATTAATAGAGATCTCCACATGGTGACCTACTGTACACATGGAATTGGTTAAGTTTGTCCTGCTTATAATTCTCATAACTTTATTTGCCCTTTTTTTCTTCCATGGTCATCTGGTGTTACTGTAAGAAGTGAATTTCTTCTTTTTTCTTTAGCTTCTATTCTGTGCCAGGCATGCCTTTTCTGTTCTGCTTAAATCTTTTGCTGATACAGCTGTAGTTCTTGTTGTGTATTCTGCATCTTGGCAATGCCACCATAAATACCTGTTCATTTAATTAAAATACAAAAGGCTATTGAAAGTGACACAGTTTCCCTCTCAACATGGCAGTTGTTGGCATGGTTGTGTTGTCTCTGATTGGAGATAGGCTTTCTCTCGTTGAATTTGAGTAATCCCAAAAAACCATTCTCACTGCAGTATACAAACAGATCTGCTAGCTCACTATTCAAAATCTAATAATGGCCTGTCTCCAGTGATGAAAAGGAAGATTTTTTAAAATGCACTTGATTGGTTTTAATGCTGTGTGATTCCTGCTTTCCCCCCAGCTCTCCTGCATATTATCTTATACCCAGTTTTATTACTCTAGGATAGTATGTATGTGTTTGTAACTCTGGAAGTCTTCTGTCACATGTCACCTCTAATATTAATGTGCTGTATATTATCTGCATCCCTGCTGCATTTATTGTTTAAGATGTGCATGTCTCATTTGTGGAGGTAGGTACAGTAGGACTGCCTCTCTTACTCCTCTAGGCAGAGGTATGATGATGCCACTTGTGCAGTAGTTCTTTCATTTGGGAATTCTCTGTGGTCCTTTTTTCTTTTGAGCTGTTAAGGCAGTAGGAAAGCAGCAGGCTTGATTAACTCCAGGCATTTTCTGGTTTTGAATATACTGTTCATCAGTGAGTTGTAAGGGTTTTTAATATTCCTAGGATTCCAAAAGATGTGGCAATAGAGGGGATATGTGTGTTATTAAGTCTCTGTCCTAGTTATTTGACAAGTTTAGAGTGACATCTTAAGATCTTGGAGATAATTAGCAGTTTGTACTACATTTACAGTGGCAAAAAAACCCCTTTACTTTTCTGGATACTCCACATAACTACAGATTCAATTTGTACATTAATATAGTTAGTA